>NW_027507748.1:597893838-598403838 GCF_037356315.1 Lithobates pipiens | reverse complement strand
GCTGCTCCTGATCCAAGACTGATTGATTTTTATGAATGTGAGCCTATCAATGGAGTCTGTGGACAGGCGCACTCTATGATCAGAAAGAACGCTGGATGCAGGACAGGCCAGTAGCTCAATTACATATTGAGCTAGTTCTGGCCAGTGGCCCATCCTCAAGACCCAGTAACCCAGTGGATGCTCTGTTGGAAAGGTCTCCAAGTCTGTTCTTGCCCCTAGATATTCCTGAACCAGGTAATGCAGACGCTGGTGATGGCTGCTTGAACCGATCAGACCTTGGTGCTGAGGACTGAAAAAATGTCTAAAGGAATCAGTCAGCCAGCCACCTTCTCCACTGTTCCTCTGACTGAACAAAGCCTCAGCAAAATGTTGTCCAGCACCAGGAAATTGTAACCTCACAGGGTCTGGAAATGCATTGCACAAACCTTTCTTCAAGGTCTCCTGAAGATGTTTCAGCCTCTGCTCCCTCTGTGAAGGCAGGATGAGTTCTGCAACCTTACCCTTGTAACGTGGATCAAGGAGTGTTGCTAGCCAGTAATGATCCCTCTCTTTGATACCACAAGTCTTTACGCTGCATGGCCTCCCTGATTCTACAAAGCCTGCGAAAGTTTGTAGAGGCATTTGAATTTGAGTCTGTCATGGTTATTCAATAGTTTGTCTGCTTATCTGTCTCCATGTATTCATCTCTAGAGACCAGCCGACTCTCACCTGGCTGTTTTTAAAATCCCTCCTCTGGCATGACTCCACCCTAGCTCTTATCAGAGAACTCTATATTAACCTGTGCACTGCAGGCCAACCCTGCTGATCAACCTTTTGTGTGTTTGGCTTTCTGTTACCTGCCATGTGCTCTTCATTTGTTTCTGTTACCGACTTTGGCGTGTCTCTGACTATCCCTGTTTGCCTGTGACCCTGACCTTTTGGCATGTCCCTGACTATCCCTGTTTGCCTGTGACCCTGACCCTTTGGTGTGAACTCTGCTGTCCTTGTCTGCTTGTGGCCCGACCTTGGCTTATTCCCTTACTATCCCTATCTTCCTGTTGCCTACTGTGGGTGTGAGCTGGGATCGCGACCTGGAGCCAGTTGCTGCCCAGTCCAGCTCTGGTGAACAACTGCTGGCTCTTAGACTCCGCGCCCTAGGGAATCATATGATCTAACCCCGGTGGGATTCGTCTTGGTGTTCTGGCAGCCCTGCCTTCCTTATCACATTGAAAAGGGCAAATGGAAGAGGAACAGCGCCTTCTAAGTGCAATAAAACGGTACATTTTAATAAGATTTTAAAAATCTATACACTCACAAAAGTGGTTCATAGATGGGCATTGCAATAATTTCAGAATCTACTAGTCGCCATCAGAGAGGAGAGGACATCAGCTGTAAATCTGGCAGAGGGATAGAAGATGTGGATGGTCCCAGGCCTGGAATTGCTTAAAGTTGAATAAATGCAGTTGTCTAATCTTTAATTCATCATTACATTTATGTTTAAATGCAAGCACTGTAAGTACTTTAACCACTTTAGGACCACCGCATGTAATTATACGTCAGCAGAATGGCATGTACGGGCACAAGCACATACCCGTACGTGCTTGCCTTCCAGCGGGTGGGGGGTCCGATCGAACCACCTGCCGCTGGCTGCAGTGGTCCATTCGCTTCTGGAGCGATCCGGGATGAGGGGATGGCCGTTGGTTTCTGGCCATCCCCTCATGATCGCTCCTGGCGAATGAGAAGCTTCCCCTGCCTGTAGTGTAAACACAGGCAGGAGGAAGTGATGTCACTCTCCTCGGGCGGTCTTTTTGACCGGACTGCGAGGAGAGGACATAGTAAGTGTGCACCAACACTACACTGACATGTAGGTACACATAGGCACACAAATCACCCCCGATCACCCCCTGCCGCCCCCTCCCAGTCAGTGTCACTGATTGCAGTTATCATTTATTTACTGATCACTGCATTTAGTGTCAGTTGTGACAGTAAAAAGTGTCAGGGCAGTTAGTGTTAGGTCCAGGGTAGCCCCCTACCCCCCCAATAAAGGTTTAACCCCCTGATTGCCCCTAGAGTTAACCCTTTCACCCCCTTTTGCCAGTGTCACTAAGCAATCGTTTTTCTGATCGCTGCATTAGTGTCACTGGTAACGCTGGTTAGCCAGTTAGTTATTTAGGTTCCCCGTCAGGTTTTTATATAGCGTCTGGGACCCCCATATACTACCTAATAAAGGTTTTAACCCCCTGATTGCCCCCAGGTAACCCTTTCACCCCCTTTTGCCAGTGTCACTAAGTGATCATTTTTCTGATCGCTGCATTAGTGTCACTGGTGCCGCTAGGTAGCTAGTTATTTTTTAGGTTCACCGCCAGGTTTTTATAGCGTTAGTTACCCCCATATACAACCTAAAAAAGGTTTTAACCCCCTGATGGCCCTAGAATTAACCCTTTCACCAGCGATCACCATATAAGTGTCACTGGTGACACTGGTTAGCCAATTAGTTATTTAGGTTCCCCGTCAGGTTTTTATATAGCGCATGGGACCCCCATATACTACCTAATAAAGGTTTTAACCCCCTGATTGCCCCTAGTTAACCCTTTCGCCAGGATCACCGTATAAGTGTTACGGGTGACTCTGGTTAGTTAGTTTGCTTTTTATAGCATCAGGGCACCCACCATTTATTACCCAATAAAGGTTTAACCCCTGATCACCTAGCGGGTGATATCAATTAGGTTTTAGGGTCAGATAGAGTCTGCGTCACCCCAGGCAGCGCTAGGTTAGTGCCAGTACCGCTAACACCCATGCGCAAAGCATACACCTCCCGTAGTGGTATAGTATCTGAACAGATCAATATCTGATCAGATCTATACTAGCGTCCCCAGCAGTTTAGGGTTCCAAAAAACGCCTTGTTAGCGGGATCAGCCCAGATACCTGCTAGCACCTGCGTTTTGCCCCTCCGCCCAGCCCACCCAAGTGCAGTATCGATTGATCACTGTCACACTAAACACATAACTGCAGCGTTTGCAGAGTCAGGCCTGATCCCTGCGATCGCTAACAGTTTTTTTTGCTAGTGTTTTATATTTAAATTCTGAAGGCGGTGCTTGGTTTTCGGGGTCCCGTATGCGGCTAGGCTCCCAAAAAGTCCCCCACATGTGGTATCCTCGTACTCGGGAGAAGCAGCAGAATTTATTTTGGGGTGTAATTTCACATATGCCTATAGCATGTGTGAGCAATATATCATTTAGTGACACCTTTGTGCAAAAAAAAAAAAGTTTGTAATATTCCCGCAACTTGTGGCAAAATATAAAATATTCCATGGACTCAACATGCCTCTCAGTAAATAGCTTAGGGTGTCTACTTTCCAAAATGGGGTCATTTGGGGGGGGGGGGGGGGGTTGTGCTATTTTGGCATTTTATGGCCTTCGAAACTGTGATAGGTAGTGTGGAGTGAAATCAAAAATTTGCACCCTTAGAAATCCTGAAGGCAGTGATTGGTTTTCGGGGTGCCGTACGCGGCTAGACTCCCAAAAAGTCCCACATATGTGGTATCCCCATACTCAGGAGAAGCAGAAGAATATATTTTGGGGTGCAATTCCACATATAACTATGGCATGTGTGAGCAATATATCATTTAGTGACAGCTTTTTGTAAACTTTTTTTTGTGTCATTATTCAATCACTTGGGACAAAAAAAAAATATTCAACATGCCCCTCAGCAATTTCCTTGCGGTGTCTACTTTCCAAAATGGGGTCATTTGGGGGGGGTTTGTACTGCCCTGCCATTTTAGCACCTCAAGAAATGAGATAGGCAGTCATAAATTAAAAGCTATGTAAATTCCAGAAAATGTACTCTAGTTTGTAGATGCTATAACTTTTGCGCAAACCAATAAATATACGCTTATTGACATTTTTTTACTAAAGACATGTGGCTGAATACATTTTTTTTTTTTTGTTTACAAACTTTTGTATTTGGTACAAAAGGTGGTACAAAATATATAGTACAGTAGTATAAAGCAAATCACAGAGAGTTCAATATACATTTGAGCATATAATATACATTTTGGCCTAAATGTATGACTAAAATTGAGTTTATTCGATTTTTCTTATAACAAAATGTAGAAAATGTCTTTTTTTTTCAAAATTTTCAGTCTTTTTCCTTTTATATCGTAAAAAATAAAAATCGCAGAGGCAATCAAATAGCATCAAAAGAAAGCTCTATTTGTGGGAAGAAAAGGACGCAAATTTCGTTTGGGTACAACATTGCATGACCACGCAATTACCAGTTAAAACAGTGCAGTGCGAAATTGTAAAAAGACCTCTGGTCCTTAGGCTGACAATTGGTCCGGGGCTTAAGTTGTTAATCTAACCTTTTATCAGCCTCTTGCAGTCCCTGTCCAGTGAGAAGTATAAGGAGCCAATCAGTTCATATATTGACCAGATGCATGCTGATAGGAGAAGAAAGCAAAGTGCCAGAGTGATAAGCTCAGTCATCACTGTGCTGCTAAAATGTTCACTTTCCAATCACAGATTGGTGGCAGGTGAAAACGACCTGGGCTCAGGGGAAATATATTTCTGGTGATCGGACTGAGGATATCTAGCACCTGTAAAAGTATTGTGGTGTTGGTGGATCGAGAATTGAGAAAATGTGTCAGTTGCGTTAATACAATAATTCATACGGCATTGTTTTTGAAAGTTCATATATTGAATAGTAGGAACAAGTAACATACAGTGAACCATCAAGCTTTACATATTCTTCTCAAACAAGAGCATTAATGCATTGTACAGTCTTCATTGCATAGCTCAGTGAGGAGTTGTTGTAGTAACTTTCCATTTGTGATCTGTAAATAGAAATTTATTTTCCTTTATTGCCCTGTCCATGAGTTCTCCTAGAGAAATTACCCAATAATCCCTTGCAATAGGCAGGTCACACTTGATGACCTCAAGTGCAGAGAGAACAGCAGCCATAACCTAAAATGGAAAAATAAACACACTGCATCACAGGTCAGTAGATACAGTTAGGAAATATACAGAGTAAGTATCGCATCTTTATACTTGTATCACAAGACTGGCTAAGCAGATCTAAAATAGCTATGTGTAATTAGCAGTTTGCCCTGAGATGTACTTTAATTTGAACCTGTTCCCTAAAATTCAAGGCAACAGATGAAAGCAATCAGTGAGCTACTAACACTATACTATGTGTAGTCTGCAGGGACCGGACTGTTAGCTTACATTGTCTCTCTTACTCCCCCTTGCTGCAGCTGACAGAGGGACAGGGGTGGCCGCAGTAAGAGGGACAAAACACTGTCACTTTAGGGCTGTGAGAAGGCAAAGCCCAACCCACCACCCAGAGAACACAGAGGAAAAGGATATGGATTGTTTTTCCTCCTGGGAATGACAAAAGTCTGCTGGAAGAAACTGGGGCTGATGGGAAATATATTCTCCACACTGTGACACAGTCATAAGAGAAAGGAGCACCGGGAACTACATTTCCCAGGGTGCCTAGGGAGAAGAGAGAGCAAGAGGGTAAAGAGAAATGAGATGAAATGATGAGACATGTTTACTGCTATGTTGCTACAGCACCTAGAGAGGGGAAACGGTGAGTACTGAGACTTGTGTTGCCCCATCCTGCTGTGTGCTGCCAGGTGTATATACTGAGGAGCTGCCATTATTGTCTAGGAATTCTAGTTGCCAGGTGATCAAACACCACCGATCACTCGCTTCTCAGAGCTCCGTGAGGAGAGAACTGGTGACTGTCAGTTACCGACTCTCTGCTGTGCCCCCCCACACTCTCCGGAGCTGTGGGCTGTTGGGGGGGGGGGGGGGGAGTGGCCAGCTCAGGCTCTCAGCAGCTCGCTCAGAGGCCAAGCCAAGGGCTGGTCCAGGCATGTGGTCAGATCCCAACCATATGCCTGGACCGGCTCTGTGGCTTGCTTCTGTGGTTTTAGCTACTGCTGAAAATGGGTCACAGGAGTGTGGAACAAACTGCACTGGCCAGTCCAGACTCTGCAAGGATCCTGACAATAATGTCCACCCAGAATCCTTATCAACAGCTGGCTCAGCCTCTCAGCATGCCTTTGAGAGCCTGAGACACTTTCTCCAGCCCCCTCCACAGCCTAGCACTGCATTGAGCATGGATGATCACTGCTCTATGCTCAGGGCAGGCCTGAAGCTGACCGATCAGCAGTCCTTGATTGCTCAGTTCTCAGTGTAGAGCTGGCGGGAGACAGCTGCAGCATCAGATCAGAACTAGGTGAGCTCAGCAACGGAGGTCAGGAACATGATACAAGCAGGGCTCGGGAACAGCTGAAGACCAGTAAACACTGAACATGAGCATGACCCTTCTTTAGTCTCAATAGGTCATCTGCCACCAATGGGAACTGTGGATGTGCACACCTGGTCACCATATAGGAAATACCATGTGCATGTCTGTGAACCAGACATCTCACAGGAATTCCATGACAGATGTTGCAGCGTCCAATCAGACAATTGCTGCTTCTAGGACACAGGCGGAATCTATGCTCTGACAATTTCCTCTAACAAATGCCACTCCATCTCAGAGATCTCAAGTCTCCCGCGACTCTCGGGAGTCTCCCGCATCTGACAGCCGGCTCACGGACACCCGCGAGTGCGGCACAATCTCCCGGCTGAGCCTGCCTGCACTGTCACCCACTGCCAGAGTGGCCATCACGGCTGTACCATTCATGGGTGGCAGATGATCGGATCTCTTTCATAAGAGGATTGTAGCGGGGTGTGCAGCCAGGTGTGACAGACAGAGTCAGCTGTGTGTAAACTGGCAGTAAAAACCTGCCCAGTGGCTGATGAGTCAACCATGATGATGATGGAAGAGTGTCTTTCCCACATGTGTGGAAGCGGCTGGGTTGCTCATTGAGTTGTCAGCTGAAGGAAGGTGAACGGGAGGTTGAAGGAGCATTGGAGGCGTCATGGAGCCATAAGTGTGTGGGGGGGGGGGGGGGGGGGGCTGGGAGCTTCCGGAGCCGACAGCTGGATGTTGTACACTAATAGGGAGCTGCATTAGTGTGTTGTGGAGATAGTTCGGAGCCTGTTGTACAGTGACCAGAGGGTGTGTGACACCTTATGTGCTGCAGGGCACGTGGAAATACACTTCTGACCATTAGACTTCCGGAGACTTCTATTGCAGCATTGTTAGCTCCCATATTATCAGACTTTGTACATGTTTGGGAGCCATTCTTCTTCTCAGGTCTCCCATTGTCATTGGAGGATGATATTAAACATATATTGCTGCAGGAGTCTCATTTTTTTTTCTGTGTGCTAATAAAAGATCTCATTATGTGTGGTGTCACTAAGAAGACTTTGGTCCCATTTACACCATGTATTTGCGGTAACGCATGTTAGATGTGCTGGTTTGATGCACTTCTTCATTCATTCTGCATGGCACACCAATGCACTTTCTGACAGATGTGTTGTAAAGCACTGCACAAACTATAGGCTGCCATTCATTCGTAATAGCCCCCGACACGCCTAAAAAAGCAGCACATTTTCAGAATCAGTGTGGGTCACACTGACTCTGCTATGCACAGTCTGGTCCTCCACTCATCACTGACTTACAGTGCCTTGCGAAAGTATTTGGCCCCCTTGAACTTTTCAACCTTTTGCCACATTTCAGGCTTCAAACATAAAGATATAAAATTTTTTATTTTTTGTGAAGAATCACCAACAAGTGGGACACAATTGTGAAGTGGAACAAAATCTATTGGATTTTTGAAACTTTTTTAACTAATAAAAAACTGAAAAGTGGTGCGTGCAAAATTATTCGGCCCCTTTACTTTCAGTGCAGCAAACTCACTCCAGAAGTTCAGCGAGGATCTCTGAATGATCCAATGTTGTCCTAAATGACTGATGGTGATGAATAGAATCCACCTGTGTGTAATCAAGTCTCTGTATAAATGCATCTGCTCTGTGATAGTCTCAGGGTTCTGTTGAAAGCGCAGAGAGCATCATGAAGACCAAGGAACACACCAGGCAGGTCCGTAATACTGTTGTGGAGAAGTTTAAAGCTGGATTTGGATACAAAAAGATTTCCCAAGTTTTAAACATCCCAAGGAGCACTGTGCAAGCGACCATTTTGAAATGGAAGGAGTATTAGACCACTGCAAATCTACCAAGACCTGGCCGTCCCTCTAAACTTTCAGCTCAGACAAGGAGAAGACTGATCAGAGATGCAGCCAAGAGGCCCATGATCACTCTGGATGAACTACAGAGAACTACAGCTGAGGTGGGAGAGTCTGTCCATAGGACAACAATCAGTCGTACACTGCACAAATCTGGCCTTTATGGAAGAGTGGCAAGAAGAAAGCCATTTCTCAAAGATATCCATAAAAAGTCTCATCTAAAGTTTGCCACAAGCCACCTGGGAGACACACCAAACATGTGGAAGAAGGTGCTCTGGTCAGATGAAACCAAAATCAAACTTTTTGCCCACAATGCAAAATGATATGTTTGGCGTAAAAGCAACACAGCTCATCACCCTCAACACACCATCCCCACTGTCAAACATGGTGGTGGCAGCATCATGGTTTGGGCCTGCTTTTCTTCAGCAGGGACAGGGAAGATGGTTAAAATTGAGGGGAATATGGATGCAGCCAAATACAGGACCATTTTGGATGAAAACCTGTTGGAGTCTGCAAAAGACCTGAAACTGGGACGGAGATTTATCTTCCAACAAGACAATGATCCCAAACATACAGCAAAATCTACAAAGGAATGGTTCACAAATAAACGTATCCGGGTGTTAGAATGGCCAAGTCAAAGTCCAGACCTGAATCCAATCGAGAATCTGTGGAAAGAGCTGAAAACTGCTGTTCACAAACGCTCTCCATCCAACCTCACTGAGCTCGAGCTGTTTTGCAAGGAAGAATGGGCAAGAATTTCAGTCTCTCGATGTGAAAAACTGATAGAGACATACCCCAAGTGACTTGCAGCTGTAATCGCAGCAAAAGGTGGCTCTACAAAGTATTAACGCAAGGGGGCCGAATAATTTTGCACGCCCCACTTTTCATTTTTTTATTAGTTAAAAAAGTTTCAAAAATCCAATAGATTTCGTTCCACTTCACAATTGTGTCCCACTTGTTGGTGATTCTTCACAAAAAATAAAAATGTTATATCTTTATGTTTGAAGCCTGAAATGTGGCAAAAGGTTGAAAAGTTCAAGGGGGCCGAATACTTTCGCAAGGCACTGTATCATGTGCCACTTAGGATGATCCGATGATTCCATGGGCACTGGTAAGGCTGTATTTAATTGGCTCCGGTATAGCTGCATTTAATTGGCACTGGAATTGGCACTGATATAGCTGCATTTAATTGGCACTGATCAGGCTGTATTGAATTGGGGTGGGGAGAGGGGAGGGGGGTTCGGCGCCGGCACGAAGGGTCACCTCCCTGAAATGAGTTTGCCATCTCCCTGAAATTAGCTTTTGCATGTTGGGATGTCTGCCATCTGTATAATGGGACAATACCATCTATTGAGTGAAGGAATATCTGCACTTGCCTACAAGCAACAAGGGCCTAACAGCCCTAGTCTCAAGATGGGACAAAGTCAGTAGGAAGACCAAGGCCAGAGCAAAAACAAAAGTTAGCATACAAGAACAGAGGAACAGAAACTCAGAAATCAGGAACAAGAAATGAGGGAACAGACATTGTAAAAATGGGCTAGGAGCATAGCGCAAGGATCTGACCACTTCGTACACTCGGAGAAAAGCCTCAAAAGGCTGCAGGCACAGTTAATGAGGAACAGATGCGGAGCTTGTTAATGCCCATGATTGCTGCACAGGTGCTTGTAAGAAGAGACAAGGCATAGTTAGTAGAACCATATGGTGTCAAATGAGCCTTGGAGGGAAGGTCTAGCATAACATAAACCAGACCTGGATTCAGATCCAAACAGTACTATGACAATAATAATGATCTCATCTAACATTACATTTATTCCATAATAATGAATGCATACACAAAATAAAAATGAATTCTTATATACAACATTCCACATGCACAAAATAACAACAAATTACATCCTGTATCTGATACGGCCACGTTACTCATTCACAGTCCTCTGTACAGATGGTCCCCGGGTTACAAACAAGATAGGGTCTGTAGGTTTGTTCTTAAAGCGGAGGTCCACCCTAAAATGGACCTCCGCTCATCGGAATCCCCCCCCTCCGGCGCCACAATTGGCACCTTTCAGGGGGGAGGGGGGTGCAGTTACCTGGATAATCCAGGTAACTGCACCCACTTCCGGGATAGCTGTCTGCGGAAAGGGGCGTAGATTACGCCCCTTTCCGCAACTGCCCGCCCCTTTGCGCAAGTGCCCCGCTGCCTGCTGGGAAACACACAGTTCCCAGAGGCAGCGGGGACCGTCCGGATTGCGCCGCGCGGCTCGCGCATGCGCAGTAGGGAACCGGGAAATGAAGCCGAAAGGCTCCATTTCCTGATTCCCATACCCAAGATGGCGGCGGCAGGACCCGACAGACGACCTAGCAATCGGCTTCGGGTGCCGACATCGCGGGCGCGCTGGACAGGTAAGTGTCACTATTTTAAAAGTCAGCAGCTGCAGTATTTGTAGCTGCTGGCTTTTAAAAAAAAAAAAAAAACGCGGAGTCCCGGTGGACTCCCGCTTTAAGTCAAATGTGTTTGTAAGTCGGAACAGGCACATTTTTTAAGTGTAGCTTCAGTCAAAAAAAATTTTTTACATTTTTTAGATAGCATAGGGAAGGGTTACCACCCCTGTAATGTTTGTTTTGTTGTCTTTGCCCGTTCAGAAGATTTCACCTCACTTTCTGTCCCTATGACAGTTGGATCTTGAAAATGGGTTGTTGTGGAAACAAGAATTGGTGATGAAGCTTTAGTGCAGACACCTTTTGCCTATGATAACTGTTACAGGAGTGAATTTCCCTTCCTAGGGGGAGACTGCCTCTAATTTCCAGTTGTCTCCCTCCGTTTGTAAGTATAAGTCATTTATAAGTCAGATGTTTGTAACACAAGGTCCGTCTGTAAATGGAAAACGACTGTGTGGCTGTTGGCTTGTAGTTTTCAATGAACTACCATGGCACTGTTAGCACTGTGGTAGTTCACTGAGTCTTCCTGTCAGAATGTATCGGCTTCCTCATACCAGGTAGGAGCAAGCCCATACACTGACAGATCCGCAGGAGACCTGCATGGCACCATCTGCTGATCGCTAGTGCAATGCTTCATAGGCTCCTGCAACAAAAAACAATAAATGCACATTTTTTTTACCTGCAAAAATAAACGTTAAAAACTCCAATGCATTGCTGTTTTCTGGCTGTTACAGGCATCCAATACTAAATACGCATTCCCCACTGGTGCTGTGGCTTCTTTTTCAGGGTCATACATTCGGTAGGGAAGGCCACTGGAAAGGTAACTAATATAGCATCTTGTTTCCATTTACTTTTGTTGAGAAAGGGTCACTTAAAAAGCGGAGGTTCACCCTAAAGTGGACCTTCCGCTCATTGGAACCCTCCCCCCTTCCGGCGCCACAATTGGCACCTTTCAGGGGGGAGGGGGGTGCAGATACCTGTACAGTACAGGTATCTGCACCCACTTCCGGGATAGCTCTCTGCGGAAAGGGGCGTAGATTACGCCCCTTTCCGCAAGTGCCCGCCCCTTTCCGCAAGAGCCCAGCTGCCTGCTGGGAAACACACAGATCCCAGAGGCAGCGGGGACCGTCCTTATTGCGCAGCGCGACTCGCGCATGCGCAGTAGGGAACCGGGAAATGAAGCCGAAAGGCTCCATTTCCTGATCCCCATACCCAAGATGGCGGCGGCAGCACCCGAGAAACGATCTAGAGATCGGCTTCGGGTGCCGACATCGCGGGCGCGCTGGACAGGTAAGTGTCACTATTTAAAAAGTCAGCAGCTGCAGTATTTGTAGCTGCTGGCTTTAAAAAAAAAAAAAAAAAAAACGCGGAGTCCCGGCGGACTCCCGCTTTAACCACTTGAGGACCGCCGTATTGCCAATGTACGTCAGCACAATGGCACAGGCAGGCACAATCACGTACATCTACGTGATTGCCTTCCAGCGGGTGGGGGGTCCGATCGGACCCCCTCCCGCTGGTTACGGCGGTCCGATTCGGTCCAGGAGCGCTCCGTGATGAGGGGATGGCCGTTGGTTTTCGGCCACCCCCTCTGGATCGCTCCTGGCCAATGAGAAGCTTCCTCCCCTGTGTATTGTTTACACAGGAAGGAGGAAGTGATGTCATTCTCCTCGGGGCGGTCTTTTTGACCGGACTACGAGGAGAAGAGTAAAAGTAAGTCTGCACGAACACTACACTGACATGTAGGTACACACAGGCACACAAACCCCCTGATTGCCGCTAGTTAACCCTTTCACCCCCTTTTGCCAGTGTCACTAAGCAATCGTTTTTCTGATCGCTGCATTAGTGTCGCTACAGTCGCTAGGTAGCTAGTTATTTTTTTAGGTTCACCGCCAGGTTTTTATAGCGCTAGGTACCCCGATATACTACCCAATAATGTTTTTAACCCCCTGATTGCCGCTAGTTAACCCTTTCACCCCCTTTTGCCAGTGTCACTAAGCGATCATTTTTCTGATCGCTGCATGTGTCGCTAGGTAGCTAGTTATTTTTTTAGGTTCACCGCCAGGTTTTTATATCGCTAGGTACCCCGATATACTACCCAATAATGTTTTTAACCCCCTGATTGCCGCTAGTTAACCCTTTCACCCCCTTTTGCCAGTGTCACTAAGCGATCGTTTTTCTGATCGCTGCATTAGTGTCGCTACAGTCGCTAGGTAGCTAGTTATTTTTTTAGGTTCACCGCCAGGTTTTTATAGCGCTAGGTACCCCGATATACTACCCAATAATGGTTTTAACCCCCTGATTTCCGCTAGTTAACCCTTTCACCCCCTTTTGCCAGTGTCACTAAGCGATAATTTTTCTGAACGCTGCATCAGTGTCGCTAGTGTCGCTAGGTAGCTAGTTAACTAGGCTCCCAAAAAGTCCCCCACATGTGGTATCCCCGTACTCGGGAGAAGCAGCAGAATTTATTTTGGGGTGTAATTTGACTTCTGCCCATAGCATGTGTGAGCAATATATCATTTAGTGACAACTTTGTGCAAAAAAAAAAAAAGTTTGTAATATTCCCGCAACTTTTGGCAAAATATAAAATATTCCATGGACTCAACATGCCTCTCAGTAAATAGCTTGGGGTGTCTACTTTCCAAAATGGGGTCATTTGGGGGGGTTTTGTGCTATTTTGGCATTTTATGGCCTTCGAAACTGTGATAGGTAGTGAGGAGTTAAATCAAAAATTTGCACCCTTAGAAATCCTGAAGGTGGTGATTGGTTTTCGGGGTGCCGTGCGCGACTAGACTCCCAAAAAGTCCCACACATGTGGTATCCCCGTACTCGGGAGAAGCAGCAGAATGTATTTTGGGGTGTCATTTCACATATAACCATGGCATGTGTGAGCAATATATCATTTAGTGACAACTTTTTGTAAAAAAAATGTTTTTTTTTTTTTTTTGTCATTATTCAATCCCTTAGGACAAAAAAAATAAATATTCAATGGGCTCAACATACCCATCAGCAATTTCCTTGGGGTGTCTACTTTCCAAAATGGGGTCATTTGGGGGGGATTTGTACTGCCCTGCCATTTTAGCACCTCAAGAAATGAGATCGGCAGTCATAAATTAAAAGCTGTGTAAATTCCAGAAAATGTACTCTAGTTTGTAGACGCTATAACTTTTGCGCAAACCAAAAAATATACGCTTATTGACATTTTTTTTACTAAAGACATGTGGCTGAATAAATTTTGCCCTCAATGTATGACTAAAATTTAGTTTATTCGATTTTTCTTATAACAAAAAGAAGAAAATATCTTTTTTTTTCAAAATTTTCGCTCTTTTTCCATTTATATCGCAAAAAAATAAAATATCGGAGGCAATCAAATACCATCAAAAGAAAGCTCTATTTGTGGGAAGAAAAGGACGCAAATTTCGTTTGGGTGCAATATTGCATGACCGCGCAATTACCAGTTAAAGCAGCGCAGTGCGAAATTGCAAAAAGACCTCTGGTCCTTAAGGTGTTTATTGGTCCGGAGCTGAAGTGGTTAAAGAAGGCCTAAACCAGAACACAACTTTTTTAATCTCCCCCCCCCTTTAATTGCTGCTCTCTAGCCAAAATCAATACTCACACTGTCACACTGTTGATCAATACATACCAGTTGCTCAGCACATTACATTAATGGTATTGGTAGAAATCTATGTGAGGAAGAGGCATACAGTGTCTCTTCTTACTGCTTGGCTGCTCATGCAAAGGGAGAAAATGCGTAACTTTGCTCTTACACAGATTGTGTTTCATGCAACAACCAGAAAGCTTTGGCACAGTTGGAATCTAACAGGAAGTCAGGCTCCATTCAGACCATTCTGGCCGGTGCATTAATGAATGTGCATTGTATTGAAATTATTATGTGTTGCATTAAGGCAGCCCATTCATTTTATTGGGCTGCCAGTATGTCGGAAACCAGAAAACTCACCTGTGCTATTTTTTTTTACTGATGCAGAGCACCAAAAAGTACTGTAAAAGGGTCAAAGTTACTAAAGCTGGATGTAGGGTTAAAATCACTTTAACCACTTGCCTATAGGGCATTTTCACCCCCTTCCTGCCCAGGCCAATTTTCAGCTTTCAGTGCTGACGCATTTTGAATGATATTTGCATGGTCATGCAACGCTATTCCCAAACAAAATCTTTATTGTTTTTTGAGACATATAGATCTTTCTTTTGGTGGTATTTAATTACCACTGGGTTTTTTATTTTTTGCTAAACAAACAAAAAAAGTACAAACATTTTGAAAAAATAAACAAAACACTTTTTTCTTAGTTACTGTTATAAAATGTTGTAAATAAGTAATTTTTCTCCTGCACTGAGAGGCACTGATGAGTGGCACTGGTAGGCAGCATTTATGGGCACTGATAGGCTTCACTGATAGGCATTGATAAGCAGCACTTATGGGCATGGATTGATGGCACTGATGGGCACTGATAGATGGCATAATGGGCACTGATGAGGAGGCAGTGATGGGCATGGACAGGCATTGCTGATGGGCACTGAAAGGCATCAATGGTGGGCACTGATTGGCAGCACTGGTGGGCAATGATTGACAGCACTGGTGGACACTGTTCATGCTGTCAGCATGAGGACAGGAATAACATTTCCTGTTTACACAGTGATTTGACACAGCTGATCACATGGTAAAGATGTATGTTTTTTACTGCTGGGTATAATGGGGATGCACTTTTTATTTTGTACTATCCAACTCCTTTTTGGAATCTTATGCACTCTTTTGATACAAAAATAAAGTTTATTATTATCTTCCCAGGGCATTTTCTACAGAAATCTGATGTCAGACTTATTGTCATTGGTCAATCCTCAAATCTTCATATACAGCATTTTTGCTCTATAACAGAATATTTTCATGAAATACATGTTGATAATGACAGAGAACTGTATATAGAAAGCTGGGAATGACAAGAGAAGAAACATCAACTTCATCAGATGGGAGTCCCCATGTCCTTTTCCATTTAAAAGACATCCTACATACTTGTATAGGTTAGCCTTGGCATGCTCCAGCAGGTTTTGAAAATGGGGCTATGTGTTTGGCTTCTACTGTCAGAAAGTGTGCATGCAATTGGGAAGTATCAGTATTGAAGTGTATAATGTGTTCCAGCACCTGGAGGGGGATCTTTGTGGTTGTGTTGGGCAGCCATTAGTGGACAGAACTATTTTCATTTCTTTAAGGTGAGTAATCCGTCTAGTAGGGACCGCCAGACTGCTGCTGCATGTGTCCTAGCCAATGCAGGTGATGCTTGCAGTGCCAAAGGGAGATGACACCAGTAAGCTGGTTATCACTCATGTCAGGCACAGTATAGTCCCCCACCAGTGAAAAAAAATGAGCATCAAATATGATGAGATCATTTATATGGAGAGGGGAGAAAGTTCCTGAAGATAAGATTTCCAGAGAGAATATGTGCAGAATTTACATATCAAAGACATTTGGTATTAGCTATTACCCACAAAGCATGTCCAATAATCGTGAAGTGTCAGAACTGTAGACATGTAAAATGTTTTGAAATTGAAAATGAAATTATGAAAATTCTGTTAACTGATACATTCACCTTTTACAGTTTAGTAGCTTTGTATCTGGTATTAGCTACCCTGAAAACCATAAGATTAAAGTATTTCTAAACCTTACATTTTTTAAATAAATAATAAGCATGTTATACTCACCTTTTCTGTGCAATGGTTTTACACAGAGCAGCCCCGACCCTGCTCTTCTGAGTCCCCCCGCTGGCACTCCTCTTTGGCAAGTGCCCACCATAAAAAGACACTTCCTATGGGGGAACATATGTGGGCTTGTCTGCACCTATAGACACAGACAGTGGGGCTTGGCCCTAGCCTCTGCTCCCTAGTCATAGGATTTAATTGTCAGCAACAGGAACCAATGGCTCCTGCTGCTATAAATCTGCCCTTTGCTGTTCTCAGGCACAGTGAAGGATGGAGATCAGGCTCAGATAAGTATTCGAGGTGGGTGGGGGGATCCTGAACACAGAAGTTTTTTTTTTTACACTAATGCAAAGAATGCATTAAGGTAAAAAACCTTGAGGCTTTAGAACCACTTTAAAGTGATTTTAACTTTTTTTTTGTTTACTAATTACGATGTGGGTACGATGTGGCACCAGTGGGGGGGGGGCGGGGTTGCATGGTGCACCCGGGTGACACCCGCTAGAGGGGTTACACCGTGGGTAGCCGCACTGCTAACACCGCCCACTGCCCTACACTCTCCTGTTTCGCTAGCTATCTCCCTCAGCGGAGCGGGCCAAAGCAGCTTCACGGCTTTGGCCCGCTCCGCTCTATAATCCTAGATGGTCACTTCACGGTAGAGAGTAGTCAGGATCTGTTGCAATGTCACACGTCAAAATACCCCAGAGGTGAAGATTTTGAAATGTGGCATTGCAACAGATCCTGACTACTCTCTACCGTGAAGTGATCATCTAGGATTATAGAGACTATTGTCTTTTATTATGTAGGGTCTTGGTATAGTCCCAGGCCACTTGGTACATCCATTATTTGAACTTTTTTTGTTTTTTCATGTCACGAGTCCCAAAGACTTTTTCACACTTGTGTAGTTATACTAAGTGCACTTGCCTTTATTTGGTGTAGCTTGGCTACGCTATCTATTACATTTATAGTTTTTTGTGTGTTATAATAACACTTCTCTCCACGAGGTGTTTTCTATTTTAAGCGCTAAATTTTTTGGTTTTTATGTTTTATGCAATTGTATTATTGTTAATGTTGGCTGCTTGTATTGTGTTTTGAATTTCTGGTAGCGCAGTTATATTTTATTTTAGGTATCTCTTGTACCATGCCCGCAGCCTCTGACATCTCTTGTACCATGCCCACAGCCTCTGCATCACATATATATTATTTATATATATATACACACACACACACACACACACACACATATTTATTTTATATACATGTGTATGCCCACCCAAGCATATGACTTTCTTTACTTCGCTCCTATGGGCTCTAGCCCCAGATCTTTTGTAGACCTTGCAACGCCCCTGGTACCAAGCCTCTAACTGCTTTGGAAGGATGACGTTGATGCCTGTTACCGTTGGAGGTGTTAGTTGGGATATAACTACATTAGGCCATAGTGCTAGACTGATACATCTCAGGTAACACACAGTGGTATATAGGATCCTGGAGAAACAACTTGAGTGCAAACCTGATCCGGCTGGGGTAGGTGGTTGACTTGGGAAGAGGTCTCCCACTTGTCTGCTAGGAGTTGACCCTCTCCATGTAACATGTGGCAAGTGACCTGGGCCCCCATGTCGCATGGGCCTTAGGTGTTGGCAGACTAAGTCCTGTCCAACAACCACGTAGGAGATGTAGGGCCTGATGTAAAAAGTATCCCCTGCAACTGAAGAGTCATTGCTGTTGGTGACCAGGAGTATGGTGAGTTATGGTTTTAGGACCCGGCATATGTGCACACCACATGCAAAGTTGAAGTTCTGTATTGGGCTGGCCAGTGTGTTATGCCTTAGTCAGCCCTGTTCTGAAGGGGGCCCCTTAGTGGCGTGAGTGGGTGACACTCTCACGATTAATATACACTCATAAACACACGCTATGTACCTACTTTTTATACAGCTTCTGTACTGAATCAGAATGTGATCTAAGATATATGTTACATAAATATAGCATTCAGCCGAACTATAAAAAATACTTAATACTTAATTAAGTAGCACCCTCCTAGGTAGGATGCTAGGATGTATATAGTTAGCATGAAATTACAAAGAAAAAGAGGCAAAGGGGGGATTTTTACGGTGCTTTCATACCAATGGAATACAGAAAGGTTGCTAAAAGAAATTTTATAATTTATTGAAATACAATTAAAATATTACATATAATGCAATAGCACAGAACTATGAACAGACATTTTTTACATAGAGGGGGTCCTAGAAGCAGAGGAGGGAATGTTGACAGCACTTTATCCCAACATGTTTCACGTTAGCTTCATCAGGGGAAGTGCGAACTAATAACAAATTTGATTGAAAAAGATAATAATTAATAACAATCAATAAAACAATTAAATGCATACAGGGATATATAAATTATCAGAAACCTTTCATGTAGAGATTCTGCAAGGGGGCGCTTACCATCTGCTATCTGAATCCCCAGAGCGTAGGGTCATACATTTTGTTCCACACTCATTGGCTGGCCTTCAGTGCGTCTGGGGATTCAGATAGCAGATGGTGGGTGGTAGATGGTAGTCTGGACCACACTTTGCCTATATAGTTAGCATAGTGTGGTCTCCTAACAGAAAACTAAGGTAAAATATAGTAGATTTCCTGCCTAACAGGAAAACAATTGGTACAGCCAGGGAGTCCTGTGTGTTTAACCAGTTGCCTACAGTGCACTTACACCCCCTTCCTGCCCAGGCCATTTTTCCGCTTTCAGCGCTGTCACACTTTGAATGACAATTGAGTGGTCATGCTACACTGTACCCAAACACATTTGTTATAATTTTCTTCACACAAATAAAGCTTTTTTTCTGATGGGGACTGATAGGCTGAACTGGTAGCCATTGAGGTGACACTTATGGGCACTGATGAGGCAGCACTTATGGGTACTGATTAGGTGGCACTGATGAGGAGGCACTAATATGCCACACTTATGGGCACTGATAGGTGGCACTGATATATGGCACTGATGAAAACTGATAGGTGACACTGATGGGCACTGTTAGGCGGCACTGATGGGCACTAATAGGCGGCACTGGTGGGCACTGATAGGCGGCACGGATAGGCGATACTGATAGGCATTGATGGGCGGCACTGATGGGCGACACTGATGGGCATTGATCAACAGCAGTGATGGGCATTGATGGACAGCACTAATAGCCAGCACTAACTGGCATTGCTAATGGACACTGATTAGTGGCACTTGTTGTCAGTGGTGGGTACTGATTGCTGCCAGTATTGGGCACTGATTGCTGTCACTGGTGGGCAATGGTGGTTACTGATTGGTGACACTGTTGGCCCTACAGTGGAACCTTGATTAACGAGTAACGCAGTTAACAAGCGTTTTGAATGACAAGCAACTTTTAAAAATAAATTCTGACTCGGGTTGCAAGTGTTGCCCCACAAAATGGGCAGAATTCAAGCTAATGGAGTGTGCAGTACCACGTTTGGCCAGGGGTGCAGGGGCACCGGTGACATTCGGAACAGTTCAGAGCCATTTGGAAATACTCTGAATCATTCGAAAATACTCGGAAATACTCCATTCCCGATTATTTACATGCCTTTCTGATTCCACTGTATATTGTAATCAGGGCACTGATGATCAGTGCCCTGATTACATGTGTAGATGTCCCCCTACGTGGAGATGCCACTGATGTCAATGTGAGACGAGGAGCGCCGATTACCGGCATCTCCGTGTTTACATGTGACCAGCTGTGATTGGACACAGCCGATCACATTTTTAAAGAGCCACGGACGTGGCTCTTTACAGAAATCGGGGTCAAACGGTGTCCTAGCACCTAGAGCGGCTGTTCTGGGACGCTGTCATATGACTTCATCCCAAGACGAGAGCCGCACTGCCCCGCTGCCATTTGACGGTGGGTGGGCGGCAACTAGTTAACAAGTGTAACTTACTGGATTTGCATTGACTTATCTGTATCCAGGCAGTTTTGGAATTTGCTGGGTGGACAGGAGTGGCTCATGCAGATCTGTGGCATGAATATGGATGCTATCCCAGCCAACTGCAGACATAGGCTCCTAAGCATGCTGGGAAGGAGTATTTATATTCAGTGAGGAGACATAGGAATTGGTCTTTGCCTGGAGAGGAGAGTCCAGCTGGGGACGGGCACTCAGCTCTGCTCAGCACCTGCTGCTATGCAGCCTCAGGCTGGGGGTCTGGAAGCTGGAGAGCTGACCCATGTATTCTGAAGAGCTGATTTAGGGGAGCTATGCCTGAGAGGATCTGTTTGTGACTCCTGTTAATACAGACCAGAGATCTGGGGCCCTGTTGTTTTGTGGGCTACCCCTCTGTGCTAGGAAAGTCAGCTACTGGGTACAACAGAAAGGGGATACTGGCTAGTGTCCTGAAGAGCAATAGTCTGTCCTTCTCACTACAGCGCAGCCCAGAGGTGTGTTTCATTGAGGGGCGATAACATGTAGACATGCTTTATAATATTGCACCTCGCTGGATGGTACCATATGTGACTGTATAGCAAGCACAACACACAGTGCTGCAGACAGTGCAGGGACATGGACGAAGTGAAGTTCCACCCAAAAATGGAACTTCTGCTTATCTGGTCCCCCCCCCCCCTCCGGTGTCACATTTGGCACATTTCAGGGGGGAGGGGGGAGCAGAAACCTGTCTAATCCAGGTATTTGCTCCCACTTTCGACAATAGATTACCACAAAATTTGCGGTGATCTGCACCATGTCTGGCCCCTCCTCCGTCCCATCCCTGCTGTCTTCTGAGAGACACACAGGTCCCAGAAGACAATAGGGACCAGTCAGGACGCGCAGCGTGACTCTCACATGTGCAGTAGGGAACCAGGCTGTGAAGCCACAAGGCTTCCCTTTCTGATTCCCTTACCGAAGATGCCGGCGCCTCCACCCGGAGCCCAAGGGATGGGTCAGATTCGGATGAGGACATTGCGGGCACCCTGGACAGGTAGGTGTCCTTATTTTAAAAGTCAGCAGCTTCAGTATTTGTAGGTGCTGACTTTTATTTTAACTTTTTTTCCGCTTTAAAATAAAATTAAAATAAAATTCCTGAAAAATTATAGAGAGCTGCGTGATGTGATAAAATGCATATTTCATCGCCTCCTGCCACGTGTCACTGGGGCCCAAAGCAGACTGCTGACCGAACACTAAACTGCACAAGCTTAACCACTTTCAGACCGGACCATTTTGCTGGTAAATGACCAGAGGTCTTTTTACAATTTGGCACTGCGCTGCTTTAACTGGTAATTGCGCGGTCATGCAATGTTGTACCCAAACAAAATTTGCGTCCTTTTTTCACACAAATAGAGTTTTCTTTTAAAGGTATTTGACTGACTCTGCGATTTTAATTTTTTGCGATATAAATGTAAAAAGACCGCAAATTTTGAAAAAAAATTATATTTTCTACTTTTTGTTATTAGAAAAATCCAATAAACTCAATTTTAGTCATACATTTAGGCCAAAATGTATTCAGCCACATGTCTTTGGTAAAAAGAAAGTCAATAACTGTATATTTATTGGTTTGCGCAAAAGTTGTCACATCTACAAACTAAGGTACGTTTTCTGGAATTTACGCAGCTTTTAGTTTATGACTGCCTATCTCATTTCTTGAGGTGCTAAAGTGGCAGGGCAGTACAAAACCCCCCCAAATGACCCCATTTTGGAAAGTAGATACCCTAAGGAAATTGATATGTTGAGCCCATTGAATATTTTATTTTTTTGCCTCAAGCGATTGAATAATGACAAAAAAAAATTTTTTTTTTTTTTTTTACACAAAGTTGTCACTAAATGATATATTGCTCACACATGCCATGGTTATATGTGGAATTGTACCCCAAAATACATTCTGCTGCTTCTCCTGAGTACGGAGATACCACATGTGGTCGACTTTTTGGAAGCCTAGCCGCGTACGGGGCCCCGAAAGCCAAGCACCGCCTTCAGGATTTCTAAGGGCATACATTTGTAATTTCACTCCTCGCTACCTATCACAGTTTTGAAGGCCATAAAATGCCAATATGGCACAAAACCCCCACAAATGACCCCATTTTAGAAAGTAGACACCTCAAGCTATTTGCTGAGAGGCATGTTGAGTCCATAGAATATTTTATATTTGGCACAAGTTGCGGGAAAATTACAAACTTTTATTTATTTATTTATTTATTTTTTCACAAAGTTGTCACTAAATGATATATTGCTCACACATGCTATGGGCATATGTGAAATGACACCCCAAAATAAGTTCTGCTGCTTCTCCTGAGTACGGGGATACCACATATGTGGGACTTTTTGGGAGCCTAGCCGCGTACGGGGCCCCGAAAACCAAGCACCGCCTTCAGGCTTTCTAAGGGCGTAAATTTTTGACTTCACTCCTCACTACCTATTACAGTTTTGAAGGCCATAAAATGCCAAGATGGCACAAAACCCCCACAAATGACCCCATTTTAGAAAGTAGACACCCCAAGCTATTTGCTGAGAGGCATGTTGAGTCCATGGAATATTTTATATTTTGCCACAAGTTGCGGGAAAATTACAAACTTTTTTTTTTTTTTTTTCACAAAGTTGTCACTAAATGATATAATGCTCACGCATGCCATGGGCATATGTGAAATGACACCCCAAAATAAATTCTGCTGCTTCTCCTGAGTATGGGGATACCACATATGTGGGACTCTTTGGGAGCCTAGCCGCGTACGGGGCCCCGAAAACCAAGCACCGCCTTCAGGCTTTCTAAGGGCGTAAATTTTTGACTTCACTCCTCACTACCTATTACAGTTTTGAAGGCCATAAAATGCCAAGATGGCACAAACCCCCCCCCCAAATGACCCCATTTTGGAAAGTAGACACCCCTAAATTTAGGGGTACACTAGTGAGACTAGGTAATAAATGGCGGGTGCCCTGAAACTATAAAAAAATAACTAACCAACCAGCGTCACCTGTAACAGTTATATGGTGATCACTGGTGAAAGGGTTAACTAGGGGGCAATCAGGGGGCTTTATGCGGTAGTATATGGGGGTCCCTGGCGCTATAAAAAGCTGCGGCGAACCTAAATACCTACCTGCCTAACTAGCGTCACCTGTGACACTAATACAGCGATCAGAAAAACGATCGCTTATTAGGCTGGGTTCACACTGGAGCGATGCGGGAACGCCACGAATCCGCGGCGGGTTCCCGCATCGCATGCCTCCCGGCGGCAGTTCACACTGCCCTATGCGAACTGCTGGGAGTGTCAGTGAAATGTTAATGACACCCCCAGATCAGTTCGCATATCGCAGTGCGATCTGCAAACTCGGATCGCATGGTGTGAACACCCATGCGATCCGATTCTGCTGCGGACCAAAAAAAGGGTCCCGTGCGAATTTGCGGCGGGTGCGGCGGGTGCGGCGCGAATTCAGCCATACTATCTGTATGGCTGAACTCGAATCGCACAGAGATCGGATGTGATTTGCACTGCAGTGCGGTGCAAATCACATCCGTTCTCATAAACCGCTGCAATGTGAACCCAGCCTTAGTGACACTGGCGACGGGGGGTGATCACGGGGTTAAACCTTTATTGGGGGGGTTAGGGGGGTACCTTAGAACTAAAGGGGGCTAACCCTAACTGCCCTAACAGTTATTACAGTCACAAATGACACCAATGCAAAAAAAAAAAAAAATGCAATTGGTGTCACTGTGACTGGGGGGGCAGGGGTAATTGGGGGGGTGATCGGGGGTGAAGGGGGGGTGTGAGTGTGCCTGGCATGTTCTACTGTGTAGTGTCATGTTGGTGCAACTCACCGATCCTCTCTCCTCGGTGCCGGAACGAAAAATACCGACACGGAGGAGAGATTACATCACTTCCTCTGCCTGTGTTTACATTACAGGAGAGGAAGTGATGCAATGCTTCACTTCCATTCGTCAGGAGCGATCGCGAGGGGGTGGCCATGAATGAATGGCCGCCCCCTCATCCCGGATTGCTCCTGAACGGATACCGACCGCCGCTGGCACCGGGGGGGAGGCAGGGACGTACAGGTACGCCCATATGCCTGCCCGTGCCATTCTGTCGACGTATATCGTCGTGTGGCGGTCGGCAAGTGGTTAATATGCGGGCAAAGAGGCCCAAGAGGTTTACACCTACTATTTCAGAACAGTAACAATAAACATTGTTTTACTACCTGGAACCGGTCCGATATTACATGTAACTACCGTATTTATCGGCGTATTACACGCACAGGTGTATAACATGCACATTCATTTTAAGAGGGAAGTTTCAGGAAAAAAATATGTAATTTTAAATAAGGAACTTTGAAGCAAAACAAGGGTCAGTGCCCATCTGCAGCCTCACCATTGTCATCAATGTAGCCTGATCAATGCCAATCTGCAGCCTCAAAAAATGCCATCAATGCAGCAGCCTCACCGTTGTTATCAGTGCAGCAGCCTCACTGTTGCCATCAATGCAGCAGCCTCACCATTGCCATCAATGCAGCCTCATCAGTCAACATCAATGCAACCTCACCATTGCCATCAATGCAGCCTCACCATTACCATAAATGCAGCAGTCTCCCCATTGACATCAATGCAAAAGCCTCACCATTGCCATCAGTGCAGCCTGATCAATGCCCATCTGCAGCCTAGAGGGTACAGGGAGGGGGCAGGGTGAATGCCGACAGATTACATACAATGAAATTCTAATATGATAGACAGAACAGTGGTCCAATGACGACCCAGGAGATGGAACTTCCTATTACAGAGGCTGCCAAATAAACAGGAGATTCTCACTGTATGTAATCTGATGGCACTCGTCCCGCCCCCCTCCCTGTCCCCTCCGAGGCAGCTAAAATTGAAGTATTGGCGTATAACACTCACGCTATTTTCACCCGATTTTCATGGTGAAAAAGTGAGTGTTATACGCAAATAAATACAGTATTTCTTGCTCCACAATTCCTTTTTTTAATGCAGGCTTATAAATGATGTCTGTAATCTATAAATATCATTTATAGGGCCACAATAAGAAGGTAGAAATAATAGAAGAACTTTTTGTACCCTTGGAATGGGTAGACTAATGATCACATTTGATAATCGCTCTATTCTGTTAAGCCATATTAGAACGCATAATAGGTAAAGTGTGTATGAAGCCTTCATAATCCCCAGAAAATGGTATACATTACTGGCACACACTGATGTAAAATGGAAACATAAATTATTGATACTTTCCCAGTGGATGTGTGAAGTGTGACCAGTGACCACTCACTGCCGTCAGTCTCTTTTGAAATGTAAAATGATTTTTTTCATTACTTAATTTCAAAGTCAGTGTTCATGGAGAATGGGGAATTACACAGTATGTACGTATGAAACGTGTGTAGAATAATGTGCCGGGTATGAAATGACTATCACATCTTTTGTCATGGAGAGCTCAGGGCTAAGCATTCTCTGCACAGGGCAATCTAGACTCGAGAATTTGTAGAGTTTTATATGGAAATATGATCGGAATACAGAGCAACACCAAGCAAGAAGAGAAAGCAGTCGGTATAAACGCTGCAATGATGTTATTAGGCTTTAGAGTGCATTCACACTTCAGCGTTTTGAATCGCATTCAGATTTTCCGCGATTCTTCCCGTGATTTGAAAGCGCTGATGTGTGAATGACAATTTGTGGGACTCATATTTGAGATGCCATTCAATTGAATGGCACCTAAAATTGCGGTGCGGGTCTGCCACGATTTGTCGCAGGATAAATCGAGTGGCAATCACGGCAAACCTCCTTGTGTGAAGCATGTCGCCCAAAAGTAGCTCCTGAACTATTTTTGGGGCGACATGCTTCACGCGATGGGGGGGGGGGGGGTTGCCGCAGAATCGAGCAACAGTTGCGGCAGACCCGCACAGCGATTTTAGGTGTTATTCAAATGAATGGCATCTCAAATGTGAGTCCCACGTTTTGTCATTCACACATTGGCGCTTTTTAAATCGCAGGCAGAATCGTGGCAAATCTGCCTGCGTTTTAAAACGCTGAAGTGTGAATGCAGCCTTAGACGCTTTTCACACATGCTGTTCATTTGTCAGTTTTTCATCCAGCTGTTGACAGATAAAAAACTGACATCAATGCATCTCAATGGAAAAACTGATGTAAATGGATGATCATCCATTTACATCAGTTTACATCCACATCCATCATCATCCGTTGTTTGAAACTGATCAAAGCTCTATTTTTCTTCTGTTAAAATAACCAGCGGACAAAAAAACGGATGTTAACTGACAAAGGCCCCTTTCACACATCCGTTTGCAGATGAAATACAGACATACATGCATTCCTATGGGATAGCGGGTGTCTGCGAATGAACATCCACAGACACCCGATATCGTCCGTCTTCGCTATGGTCCGATTCGGTAGACGGAGGAAAATCATATTTTTCTATCCGTTTGCAGAGCGGATCGGATGAACACAGACAGACGGCCGTGTTCATCCGATCCCCCATAGAGGAGAGCGGAGATCTGACCGCCCTGTCATATGCCGGCTCAGCGGGTATCAATGGAGCGATCCCCGCCGAGCAAGTCGATCATTACGGATCCATCCCCTGTGAAAGGGGCCAAATGCTCAGTTTTTCATCCATTTTTCATTGGTAGTGGATGTAAAAAAACTGATGACAAATGGATGGAAAAACTGATGAAAAACTGATGAAAATGTCATCCGTTTTGACGTGACTGAACAGACGAAATGGAATGGTCCGCATGTGTAAGGCCCCTTTCACATATGCGGACAGTATGTTCATATTTCATCCATCCATTTGCGGATGAAATACGGACATACATGCATTCCTATGGGATAGCGGGTGTCAGAGGATGAATATCGGCAGACACCTGATATCATCCGTCTCCACAATGGTCCGATTCTGCAGACGGAGGAAAATCCTATTTTTCTATCCATCTGCAGAGCAGATCGGATGAACATGGACAGAGGGTCCGTGTTCATCCGATCCCCCATAGAGGAGAGCGGAGAGCTGACAGGGCGGTCCCTGCACAGTGTGCAGAGACCGCCCTGTCATCCGCTGGCTCAGCGGGGATAAACAGAGCGATCCCCGCTGAGCAAGCGGATCATCAGGGGGCGGATCATTACGGATCCGTCCCGTGTGAAAGGGGCCTTAGGCTGCATTCACACTACAGCGTTCTAAATTGCGGGCAGATCTGCCACGGAGTTGCCCGCGATTTGACAGCTCTAATGTGTGAATTAAAAAATGCGGAGCTGGCATTTGAGATGCCATTCATTTGAATGACACCTCAAATCGCGGTGCGGGTCTGCTGAGATTGTCATGTGATAAAACGTGCTCCAATCGCGGCACGCTTTCGTTCCAGGGCTACTGTGGGGTGACATGCGTCCCGCAATGCGGGTTGCCGCGATTGCAGCACTTTTTTTGCGCGACAATTGCAGCAGACCCGTACCGCAATTTGAGGTGCCATTCAAATGAATGGCATCTCAAATGCGAGTTCTGCATTTTGTCATTCACACACGTCAAATCGCGGGCCATTCCATGGCAGATCTGCCCACGATTTAAAACCCTGTAGTGTGAATGCAGCCTGAAAGGGGCCGAAGAAATCCAGGCAGATATAAAAGGCATACATTAATGAAGCTCTGACTTTTAATATATCATTAAATGTGTGTTATTTTAAATGCAAGCACTCTAAATGACTTGGTTTCAGCCTCATACAGTGCCTGTACAACAGAGCTCAGATTGGTGGAGGGAGAAGCAGCACAAGAGGCCTATCAACTGTGCTGCAGTGCAAGGAGCGTGCTGATAGGAGGAGAGAGCCAAGTGACAAAAAGAGGAGCTCAGAAATCTGCTACTTCTCTTTTCAAAGGCTGGTTGTAGACAGGGTGAGGAACAAGACCTGTAAATGTTAATTACGTTCAAAAGAGAAAAATTGGGTCTCCTGCCAGACAGGGCTGTGCTTTATTCTAATGTGTTGTGCACATTGCATCTGTGTATTTAGCTATTTGTCTGGAGTTTGGCTTTAAAGTGGTTGTAAAGGCTGAAGGTTTTTTACCTTCAATAATAATGGTAAAAAACCTTCTTTGTGCAGCATCCCCCTCCCAATACTTACATGAGACCCATCTCAATCCAGCGATGTGCATGCAAGCTCTCAGGTTTCTCCATCTTCATGGGCTGAGACACAGAAGTGGGAGCCATTGGACACTCAGAGGCAGCTCGGGAGCGAGCACGCATGAGTGCCCCCATAGAAAGTGGCTTGCTATGGGGGCACTCAACAAAGGGGAGTGCTTTAATATTATTTAAAGTTCAGATTGCTTTTTTATCATGCCTCTGGGCAGTGCTGCATTCTCAACTACGTACTCTTAAAATAGATCCAGCAAGTTTTTTTTTGTGTTAAGTACATACATGCAAATTTTTGTAGAATTGTAACGATCACTATTGTAACTCATCCATGATGATTTTTTCTGCTAATGCTATGGAATCACATTCATAATATGTTAGGGTATACAATCATAATATGTTCTGATCTATGCTGGCATCTGAAGGTAGATTTGTGTTATAGTGGTTGGTTTATATCAGCAGTTGGTTTGTTCCTTCTGTTTCCCCCTCTGTTTCGTGCTGGGTTGTATAGTCCTAATTAGTCACTCCCTGCCATTTTCCATGTTCCCTAAGCCTTTAGTCTTCATAGCTCAACTAAAGGGATCATTTTCCTTTTACACTTTAAGAGACTGAAAAAACATCCTCTGTACTTTACTCTGTGAAGCAAAATGCAGTTGGTATCTTTCTTGACTTATTGGAGAGTTTAGCTGTCTGTGGACAGTGCTAAAATGGCAGATGTCTATACTATGGTAGTTGGATCAGGCTGATCACGATCCATGGTGACATGACAATGCATATAGATGTAGCACTAACCCCCGAAGGAGCTGCTGGTTATTTTTGGGCTTACTGTTACCCTCCGTTCTCCTTGTTGCACATCTAGGGGATGCCCCATGGTAGATGGCCCAGTAACTTGAGACTGAAAATAGATCCACTTGAATGGATTTTATTTGCAAAACTTAGACAATTGAACAGGGAGGCCCGCAGTGGATGGACTAAAAGGGAAGTAATGGAGGGCCGGGCATGACAGGGATGTTTAAGGGAGCTAAGGGGTTAAGCCACAGTGAGAATAGGCTGTGGGGGAGGAGCCGGGGGAGAGTGTGAGGGATGGGGGAGGAGCCCTATAAAAGGTGGAGGGGGCGGAGCAAAGGTCAGTTCGACAGAGGGGACAGAGAGAGGAGGCAGTTTTTCCCACCCTCCCTCCCTAGGTTTAGGTTGTTGGGGTATGCCGGTGTTGTTTCTGTTCTTCTTTTTCAGGTGGCGTTGATTGGATGTCATGACAGCTGTGCGGAAGGAATTGGACGCTGGCGGTGTGTGTCTGGTGGTCTTTGACGGTTGGCGGTAAATCGGAAGTCATCTGATAAGGGGTGGGGGGCCCATTGCTAGTATGGCTCCTTCCGGTGTATTCCTGAACGTTGGATGGAATACCGTTATGGTTATCACTGCGGAGGTTGTCTCAGCGGTCACAGCTGGAGGCCTGGAAAAGTTGGAAGTGGGTACCGCAGTGAGTTGTTTGGTTGGTAAAGTTATGGGTCACCGTCAGAGATCACCAGACCGGGCATGTTAGCTATATGCTATTTGTTACCAGATGTGTGTTATGGTTATATGTATATTGTTTGGTTATTTATATATTATTTATATATATATATATATATATTTTTTTTTTTTTTTTTTTGATTGGAGTGTTTGAGTATTGTAATAAAGGCTGTTATGGCCATTTTACTCCAAAGCAAGGTGTGGTCTCATACTTTATGGGGTTAAAAGGGGTGGAGGTTGGAGTGGAATGGGTAACAGGTAAAGAAAGGGACCTTTAGACTACCCTGGTCAAGTCTTTCAACTTTGGATCAGAGGGTTGGAAGGGAAATTCAGGTCCTCTTAGTGTCAAAGTTAAAAACACGTTGAAGAACTTGCTTACTTTGACTGCATCCAGAGAATAGCCATTCGCAGTTGGATGGTCACTCAGGTTGGACAGTCCTTCTCTCACAAGGCCTAGCAGCCAACTTGGTGCTCACTCAGGAACAAGTCTCTGCCACAGACATTGTTGTAGAAATGTACAAGATAATGTCTCTGCCACAGATGTTGTTGTAAAACCCGTAGGAAAACTAAGCTTGAGAACACTTGTAGGATACCTGGATCTTTCAGCCTGCTTGGCGATATCCAAAAAATCGGATTCTCTTGGTTACTTCAGCCCTTCCAGGCTCTTGCTAAGAAAACCAACCCGTACGTGGTGTTCTCCTGAAGAGTCCTCCCCTGGAATGTTCGAAGTACACTGGGTCTCTCCCGAACTGGAGATGGCACCCAACCACCTCAGAATCCTCCTTTAGTTTCCTTGCCTCGGGCTAGCCAGCCCCAAGACATTAAAGTAGGGTGGATCCGCACCCCAGGCCATAGCCTTCCTGGGTGCTGGTCAGGAGGACCAGGTCCATGTAGTCAGCACATCATACTGGACTGGAACCCTGAACCACGTGACCTCCACACCTTAAGTGCCCTCTCCCAGAAAGCACAGCGAGAATACCCCTCCCACTGGGCAGGTTCCAAGAGAGAGTGACTTAAGCACCTGATCAGACCATAGTTCCATGCCTGCCAGAAGAGACAGTGCCCCCTGTGGCCAGGCTGAACATCTCACAGTCCAGTCAGACTGATGCTGAAGCCCAATTTAGATAATTACACCCAAACCAAACTGCAGTTTAGGCAACTTTAATTTTAGAAAAAACGCAGCACACGTGCTCTTCAGGAGCCGCCGCTACATAGATATATATCCCCCCCCCCCATAGAGATGACACTACTTCCACTAGCAATGCTTTCATCTGCAGATGAACAGGGTAATTAATCAGTCAGCAGCTGCTTACTGCACTGAGATACTGGCCTAGATATGGCACAATCATGTCAACCCTGGTGCCTGTGCAGTTTTCAGCTGTTTACAAATGCAATTAGTCCCCTGCTAAAGCCTCTCATGCACAATGTCACAGTCAGACCACTGAGGTGAAAGAGACCAAGGTAAGGAAAAGAGTACTTTTGCTGTGCACTATGCCATCATGGCAGGGATTTATTCATGCAAACTTCAATATTTACTGACAGGTTAATCTTTAAAGGGGTTGTAAATTCAGAATTTTATTTTTTATCTAAATGCATTCAGATAAAAAGCCTTCTGTGTGCAGCAGCCTCCCTAATACTTACCTGAGCTCCCTCTCTGTTCAGCGATGTCCACGAGTGTCTTAGCCATCTGAGAGTCTCCCTCCTGATTGGCTGAGACACAGCAGTGGCGCCAATGGTTGCCGCTGCTGTCAGTCGAAGTCAGCAAGCCAATCAGGGGAGGGGGGACGGGGCTGGGTAAGGGCTCTGTGTCTGAATGGACACAGGGAGCTGTGACTCAGCTTGGGTGCCCCCATAGCAAGCTGCTTGCTATGGGGGCACTGAACAGGAGGGAGGGACCAGGATTATAGAAGTGGGACCCGAGAATAGGAGGATACGGGCTGCTCTGTGCAAATTCACTGCAACAAAACAGGTAAATTTTATATTAAAAAAGACAAGACTTTACAACTAATTTACGTGAACCTGAACTTAAAGTGAAGGTTTACTTTGTTATAGAGAACCTTTAGAAAATGTAATTGTGCATAAGCAGTACCTGGAAAATAGGGTTGCACCGAGTACAAGTACTGATATTTTTTTTCAAATACTCGCCGATACCGATTACTGATACTTTTTTTATTGTCATGTGACAGTGACACATGTGTCAATAGTTTTTTTATTTGTATTCTATTTTTTTTTACAATTTTATTTCTTACAATTTTTTTTTAAATTATATTTTAAAATGTTATACTCTTCTGGTATTTATTTTTACAATGAGCTCTTTTTTTTTTTGGTGGGGGGGGGGGGGGGTTGGGGGAGTGGCGGATGGTGTGATGATGTCTTTTTTTTTACAATTTAACTTTTAACTATTTATTTAAAAAAAAACTTTCTTTTTTCAGCCCTGTTGGGGGGGGGGGGGGGCTTTGGTGAGATATCAGGGATCTACACCGACCCCTGATATCTCCCCATTGAGACAGGGAAAGAGACTGAGGACACAGATTCCCCAGTTCCTTTCTCTGCAGATTTCTCTGAAAATAAATGAACAGGAGACAGAGGTTCCTCTCCATTCATAAACTGAAGCATTGTAAACACAGGTTATGATGTTTCAGTTATGATGAATGGACAGAGGCAGTGATCACTGACTCTGTTCATTTGAAAAAGTAAGAAGCCAGTAAATGACAGATTTAACAGCTCCTTCATCCGCTCTCCATCCTGAAAGATCCGGCACAGGGTGAGACGGGTGGAGGAGCCAGAGAGCCTGGGGAGGACACAGGTGGAACCGTAGCATGGGGGGGGGGGACCGAAGGAAGACATGGGGGGACCAGAGGAGGAGCTGGAGAGCAGGGAATGATGTTTTATTAGGTACATCTTTCTAGTACCGGGTTGGACCCCTTTTGTCTTCAGAACTGCCCTGATTCTTCATAGCATAGATTCGATGACATTCCTCAGAGATTTTGATCATCCGCCCAATGTATTACTGTTCAGCTCCGTTCCGTGGGGGCAGAGCCCGACGGTAAATTAAAAAAGTACAAAACACATAATACACATAACACACTGTAATATGTAAGATTACATTACTGTATCAGATCATTTCACCTCCCTTTTTGTCCCTAGTGCTTTGTCCAGTGACCTGCATGCACTTTTATATTATATGTAGCACCCTCTACTTACAGGTAGGTGCTAGATTAGTATTTTTCTAGCTTGCAGGGCCCAGATGCAACTAAATTTAGCCAGGCCTGTATTTCATTTCAGGCCTGGTTGTTTTGATCTGGGAATGGGAGTGTCAGTATAGTGGAGGGTGTGGCCACATATACTCTGGCTCAAAGATCCTCCTCTGCTTACAGCACAGGAAAGACAGCATGGAGTGCTGAAGTGCTGTACCGGGCGTCCGCACGCGGGGATGTGCCGTGCGCAGAGGAGGAATGGAGGAGCCGCTAGGAAGGAGTCCTAGGGAAAGATCTTCATCTCCATGAGAAAGTATCAAGTTTCTGTGACCGGGGAACACAAGACTTGCATGCTGGAAAAAATAAGTAGTAGAAGTAGCAGTGAAGTAGATTGGCGTTCTGTGACCGGGTAACACAGGACTTTGATCCAAAAGGAGAAGGTCAGTGTAACATGAAGCAGAAGCAGGGGTGAGTAGTGTAGCATGCTGTGTGGCCGGGGAGCACAGCATGAACAGATGTGAAAAGGAACTTCCAGAAACTGTGAGGCTGTTTAGTTTATTGAGCCATGGAAGATAGGCGGTATAGGCCTTTGGCTCTCTGATAGGTAACAGGAAAACCACACCAGTCTAGAGGGCAATTATTCAGAGTGATTCTTCTTGTTGTAACTGGAAGCAGTAGTAAATCTTCAGTCAAATATGCCATGTAACAGAAGAAGCCGGTCGGGACCTCCGTGAGTCTGATAGTGGGTCCTGCGGACTCGACTGCCACAGGGATACCCGCAACCGTCTCATGGGGAGGAAGAACAGGGAGATGCTAATGTAAACAAGCCCCTCCCTTCTCTGCCTAGTGACAGTGTCACTGATCTCTGCTCCCTGGGAGCAGAGATCAGTGACATGTCACACAGAACCACGCCCCCCACAGTTATAAACACGCCGCAGGACCCACTTAACCCCTACACTGCCACCTCCTGGTTAACCCTTTCACTGATTGCTGTATAAATGACAATGGTCCCAAAAATTTGTTAAAAATGTCTGATGTGTCCCCCATAATGTCGCAGTCACAATAAAAATCACTGATCGCCACCATTACTAGTAAAAAAAAAATTATTAATAAAAATGCCATAAAACTATCCCCTGTTTTGTAAATGCTATAACTTTTGTGCAAACCAATCAATAATCGCTTATTGATATTTTTTTTTACCAAAAATATGTAGAAGAATACATATCGGCCTAAACTAAGGAAAACAATTGTTTTTTTTATATATATTTTTGGGGGATATTTATTATAGCAAAATGTAAAAAATAATGAATTTTTTTCAAAATTGTAGCTCTTTTTGTTTATAGCGCAAAAAATAAAAACCACAGGTGTGATCAAATGCCACCAAAAGAAAGCTCTATTTGTGGGAAAAAAAGGACTTCAATTTTGTTTGGGAGCCACGTCACACGACCGCACAATTGTCAGTTAAAGTGACGCAGTGCTTTAATGGTCTGGGGCTTAAGTGGTTAACATGTTGAATGGGAGGTCGGCTGCAGGGTGATTGCTGATTGCTATAAACAACTCAGCAGCCCTTGTGAGGGTACCACTACATATATATATATATATATATATATATATATATATATATATATATATATATATATATATATACTGTTCTTTCTGCCTGGAAACTTTAAGACTGTCCGTGGCAACCAAAAGGTGTCCTTTACGTCAAGAACGGTTTTAGACCAGCTAGAAAACAGTGATAGTAAATGAGAATCACTTGCAGAATTGAGCGATAGTGATTTGTTGGGAAATTTGTCATCAAACACTGAAAGTGATGACAATGACAATTCTGTGTTTTTTTTATTTGATTACATTATTGAATACATTTTATTATTATTATATTATTTTTTTTTATAATTATTTATAGTTATTTATTATATTATAATTTATGATTTCGTGTTTCAAGCTTTATCATACCCCGGATATCTACTAAACTCTTGTTTGGACAGATTTAATGTGAGATTCATGTGGTCCCAATACCGGAAGTACCAGGTATATCTTCACTCCCGGGGGCCTGAAAAAGCAATGGGAAAATTAGTATGTGCAGCTTGGGATGAAAACAGTTACCTGAACTTGTCACTTTACCCTTTATGAGCAAAGCATACATTCTCTTTTAGGTAAATACAGGTACACTTTAAGACCCCTTTCACACAGACGCTTTTTGGGGCGTTTTAGCGCTAAAAATAGTGCCTGTAAAGAGCCTGAAAAGCGCCTCTCATTGCTTCTCAGAGTGCTCTCACACTGGGCGGGGCGGTTGCGGGATGGGAAAAAAAGTCCTGCAAGCAGCATCTCTGGGGTGGTTTGGGAGCGGTGTATACACCGTTCCCAAAAGGACCTGCCCATTGAAGTGAATGGGCAGTGCTGCAGAAGCGCCTGCAAAGCGCTTCGGCAGCGACACACCATGGGCACTTTTAACCTTTTCTTACTGCTAGTGGGGGTCAAAAGTGCCCCGCTAGCGGTGAAAAGTGCCACTAAAACGACGGTAAAGCACTGCTAAAACTAGCGGCACTTTACCTCTAACGCCCCCTGCCCTATTGTGAAAGTAGCCTTAAGGGAATCTCTTTTTTAGATAAATATCTACCTGACAAGCATGTGATGGAAGCAGTGGCATATCCATATTGTGTGCAGTCTCCAGGTCAGTGGCTGGCAACCAGTTGGCTGCGGATTCATGTCTGCTCTGCCAGCTACGGCTGTCACACTCTGCTCCAGCATGCCCACTCTCCATCCCATCCACCAACAACAGATATGAAAACCACACTCTGCATACTAACTTTTAGCTGCTGGAAAGCAAGAGATTGGCTATGCAGGTGCAGTGCACACTTTGGGGTTGATTTACTAAAGGAAAATAGAATGCGCAATTTGAAAAGTGCAACTGTACTCTGCAAGAGCTGTTGCTCCAAAGCTTAGTAAATAAGCAGAAGCTCTGCTGACTTCCATCATCCAATCTTGTGCAGGCAAAAATGCAGTTTTTTTATTTTCCCTGCATGTGATTGGGTACATATTACAAAGTGAAGCATTACCTCATTTGCTTAGCTCTGGAGCAACTGCACTTGCAGAGCAGTCTATTTACCTTTAGTAAATCAACCCCAAAGCTTTAATTTGCAAAGAATACCCAATCACGAGCAAGGAAAAAAAAAAGAAAAACAGCAATTTTGCTTGCACATGAAATGATGAAGGAAGTCAGCAGAGCTTCTGCTCATTTACTGAGCTCTGAAGCCACTGTTTGTGCAACTGTACTTTGCAAAGTGCACAGTGTATTTGCCTTTAGTAAATGAACCCCATTATGTCAGCCATGGGCTACTGGCACAAGGGGGAAGAGAATGGGCTCAGGGTTCATCCTTGCAATGGGTGCTGGACAAATGTGTCCCAGTACTGATTTTGCACTGTGCTCTCTGCTGCATTTTCATTTTTCTTGAGAAAGCCGTCCCAACTTATGGTCTTGCACACAGGCACGCTGCATTCAGAAAATGCCCGGGGTGGAAGTAATTGTATTCTTCCTGTGCATGCTGATTGTTTGACACGAAAGCTATTATTGAGCTAACCTGTGAGTGGGCCTTCCAGGAACACAGGCTAGCTGACAGCTATGACCTCTGTGACTTATACCTTAGTGGTCATCATTATGGCCTTGTTATAAATTCTTTTTTAGTATACACCTTTATGTGAAAATGCAGCTTGCACTGGTGCTCATAAAAAGTCCTCTTGAACTAGAATAGCATAGTGAAGCCATTTGCACAGCATAGATCCCCCAGGTGTTATCTGTGCCTGTGCACGCACACAGCTGCACACTAGGGGAGGACTGAAAGGTCACTCATACAGTAGGACGCACTGCCTGCTAGTTCTCACAAAAGGCCATAGCTGTAAGCAAGAAGCTGGAGCTCAATTCTTGAGATGCACAGGGGGAGCAGCCAGGTTAATAATGCTTAAGGAGGAGTCAGATGGGAATGAAAAATGTTTCATCAGCTGTTTTGGATATCTGTTAAAACAAGCAGAAGAGACCCAAGCACATTTCTGCGTTTCACGCTGTAATTTGCTGAAGTTGATGATAATAAATCTCAATGCCTTGAAAGCATTATTTAAGTCCTCGGAGCTGAGAATAATGTGTGAGGCTAGAAAATCATCAAAATGCATTGTGATGATATATACTTTTCGTATTCTAACGGTTGATTGAATGTGCCTCACTGACACGGGCTTTAGAAAGATGCACATTCCTCATGCCTACTGAGCAGATGCTGAGTTACATAGACCTATGTAGAACTATAGACCTAGTACTAAGCTGCTCCTCACAGTAGAACATTATCTGCTGGCTCTTGCATTTATTTTAATGGCTGTCCTGTTTAGAACATTTTGCAGATCATTTGACTACCAGGCAGAGGGTACCCTCTGAGCCAAAGCCCCTGTATTCATTTATCTTCTAGTTCAGGGGTCTCCAAACCTTCTAAACTAAGGGCCAGTTTACTGTCCTTCAGACTTTAGAGGGGCTGGATCTTTGGGTCAGTCGGAGGAATAGGACCCCATTGTTGGAGTTAGTAGGAAGAAGAATGCCCCATCATTGGTATCAGTGGGAGGAATTATGCTCCATTGTTGGTATCAGTGGTTGGAATAGTGTATAGTATGAGTGAGAGGAACACTGTCCCAAAGGGCCGGATATAGGCAAGCAAAGGGCCACATCTGGCTCCCGAGCTGCAGTTAGGAGGACATTGCTCTAGGTTCTTGGAATGTAGTGAAGGCCTCTAATGGGTCAATGTGTACTGTGCTTACAACACGTGTGCAGCTGGCAAACCCATTAATGCATCCTGAAGTGTATCTTACCCCAAAGGGTCTCCTAATCCTCATCAGAAGTGCATTTTGAATGTAGGTGGAAGGCAGCTTCAACAGCATGGACTTTTCTTCATCTTGCACCCTCAAAAAAAAAAAAATAATAATAATAATGTAATGCAGCTTATCAGTCCTGAAATGTTGCGGTTGCATTATTTTTTTGATGATCCTGCTAGTAGCACACTTCCTGTCCTAGGGTGACATTACTCACTCGCTGTACCATATCTATGGAGGAGCAGCATTGTCACACAGGGGCAGGAAAAATGTAAGGACTACAGAACAATCCCCTTTATAACATTCCCATAAATAAGTTCTGCTATGGGTGAAACATGTTCGAGGTGTGTCTTTGGGAGTGAGTGGTTTGCTAGCATTTTAATAAACCTTAGCTTGAGTTGAACGTCTTCAGTATGTGGCCTGTTATATAGATTATGGATTTCAGTGGGGAAAGAGTGCACTCCAGGGCCTTGGCACCTTGTTGGTTGCAGGGAATTGAGATTACAGGCTGGCCTGTGTGCAGTGAAAGGGGTTGGGTTCATCTAGGAAGGTGTTCTGTAGTCCACAGAGAGAACTGGGAACAGTGCTAACTGATAAGTGCAGCAGATATAGAGAGCACTGGAAATTATTAGTGTACAACATTTTTGGCAGGTTAATATGGTATTGTTGTGCTTATAAACAAACAGATATAACTTAATGCTTTCAATGGAATCTGTATCCTTTTGCAGACCACCTAACACCAGGGCAGTCCCAGGGGACCCAGCTGCATGGGGGGGGGGGGCCCTGCACTTTCCCAAAAGCAGCTGGTCCTTGAGCCCATGCTTCCCCAAAATTGGGGGCCCCATGATGGTACTGAGAGTGGTGGATACACAGGGGAGGCAGACTGGCAGGGATGCGACGTGCTGTGGAGAACGATACCAATTATTTCACAGCCAGCCAGGAGGGGCAGGGCCGGAGTCCAGTGATGCTCTGACCCCGCCTCATGCAGCTTGAATGCTCGGGACTCAAAGGCCACAGGGTAGGAGTTGGAGTGGGAGCTCCTGAGTCGGCAGCACTGAGAGCACACCTGCGGAAGTCACATTGTGGATGGTTTCATGGTGAGCCCAGCTGCCTCCGCCACCTCCTTCTGCCTGCTTGATTGGTATAGGTGAGTACAGTGCTGGAGGTGGGCACATAGCCAAAAGTTCACATGCACTGTATCTCCACTGGAAAAGGGGGTACTATATGGATGGAATAACGGTGTATGGGGGAAAACAATGCTGAGGAGGGATCTGGGGTGTATAGGGAGTAGCAATGCTTGGGGTAGCTTGGGTGGCTATAGTGCTAGAGGTATCAGGGATGTAGAGAGGCCACAGTGTAGGGGGTATCAGGGATGTAGTGGGGTCACAATACAAGGGGTATCTTATGGTATATGGTAACAGTTCTGTGGGAAATATCTTGGTTGTAGAGGGGTCCCAGTGCTGGGGGGATATATGGGATGTAGAGGGGTCAGAGTGCTGGGGGGATATATGGGATGTAGAGGGGTTAGAGTGTTGGGGGGGTATCTGGGGTGTAGAGGGGTCAGAGTACTGGGGGGATATCTGGGATGTAGAGGGGTCAGAGAGCTGGGGCAATATTTGGGGTGTAGAGGGGTGAGAGTCAGTGGTGGCCCGTCCATAGGGGGCGCACGGGCGCCGCCCCCCCCCCCCCCCTCCAGGCAGCCACAAAAAAAGTAAAAAGAACAATAAATAAGTAAACATTTTCAACACTTTTTGTCGGGCCTCCGCCGAAAACGCGATGATGAAACGCGTAAGTACATGACCACGCGGCTCTCTTGTCAATCACAGTGCACGTCATCCCAGGTCTCACCGTGGTCAGCGATTCTAGGAATTCCAGGAAGTGGTGAGAAGACGTGACGCTCGGTTGCACAGGCTAAATTGTTTACACGCTGTTCTTATTTATTTACTCTGCAAGCATAATCTGTATGTGGGGGTTGTGTTTTAAATAAATGACAGTATTACGCTATGCAGAGCATTCTCTTGTGATTTTCTATGTAACACCTGATGAGCTTTGCTGTTCCAGGAGTGATCTCTGGTAACCCTTGGCAGCCTTTGGATAGTGTTCAATAACCTTGGGGAGATATCAGGAGTATCTTTATTGCGGTGAGTGCATCATGCTCACAAGGTGGATTGGCTATTCAGGAAAGGAACGTTTGCTGTTTTAAATTCTGATGGGATACGGCACCTTACACTTATTTAAGGATTATTGCATGGACTGTTACTTAGCTCACTTTTTATGCGTGCAATGTTTATAGCCCACTGAATGCTTTTCTATCGCACTGAACTTTTTTAGATATTTGTTAGCGCTGTTAAGGCTGAGTTTTTTATCTTTGCATAATTTGTTTTATATGAAATGTAACCTTGCTTTTCTCCAGGGGCGGCCCGTCCATTAAGGGCGCACAGGCACGCCCCCCCCCCCCCCCCGTCCATCACCACCTCCCCTATCCATGCGTCTAGCCCCTTTCAGGACACCGATGCATGGATTCCAATGCGAATAGGCCATTTTTTTAAATCACCGATTAGAGCCAGAGGCTCTAATAGGCTTCAGTATAGGGTGGGCTTGGGTCACAGAGAGTGTGCTCCAAGCCCACCCGGGTGTGTTACAACAGCGAATCAATATTCACTGTTGTAACACTGATCCTCCTTCCAGGCCAATAAGGAAGCAGGTTTTTACACAGGTCACCCAATTGTCTGAAAGGACAGGCGATCCTATTGTATGCCTAGGAGGAGGAGGGGAGGAGCTTAAAGCTGACATGGAGGAGAGGACTCGGAGTCGAGCCGCTGCACCATGCTGCCTGCCACCCGCCACGATGGGGTAAGTACCAGAACGACAAACAGCAGGTGGGGGCTGCTTGGGGGGATGGGTGGTTGTTTGACACCCCCCCCCCCCCCCCAAAAAAAAAACACTCCAGCCGCCACTGCTTATTTCATTTATTCCATTTCTAACAACCACATAGCCCTTCAAGCCACATAATCAGGGCTCAATATACTTAGAAAACAGGGTCACGCTAAAAAAGAAAAATCTAAGAGCTCTGTCTGTCCAACATGCAGCAGGTGAACAGGAGCAGAGCTGCCCCAACTTGCACAGTCAGCATCAATGGAATAGATGTTTGCCTTAGGGGATAAACTACAACTATGTATGATCTTACAAATGTAAAAATGTAAAAGAGAAAAAAATGAATGTGTGTGTGTTGAAAAAAAATGTATGGATTGAGGTCTCAAAATTGTTTGTGCATTGATGTGCTAAAAGGGCAGCAAGTGCATAGGAAGGATGTGTCTAGAAGTGCCTTTTCTTAAAAAACCAAAGTGACACATTGGGGGTTATTTACTAAAGGAAAATCCACTTTGCACTACAAGTGCAAACTACAAATGCAAAGTGCACTTGTAAGTGCAGTCACTGTAGTTACGAGGGGGACATGCAAGGAAAATAAAAAACAGCATTTTAGCTTGCACATGATTGGATAATAAAATCAGCAGAGCTTCCCCTCATATCAGATCTACCCCTCAGGCCGCGTACACACGCGGGGACTGTTCGCTCAACTTTGTCCGCTGAACGGTGTTTCGGCGGACAGTCCGCTCGTGTGTGGGCTTTCAGCGGACAGTTTCAGCGGACAGTCTGCTGAACAAAGTTTTTCGGAAATTCCGAAAAACTGTCCGCTGAAACAAAGTTTCAGCGGACAGTTTTTCGGAATTTCCGAAAAACTTTGTTCAGCAGACTGTCCGCTGAAACTGTCCGCTGAAAGCCCACACACGAGCGGACTGTCCGCCGAAACACTGTTCAGCGGACAAAGTTGAGCGAACAGTCCCCTCATGTGTAGGCTTGTTCGTCAAACTAAGTTCCGCGCATGCTCAGAAAGGATTTACACGCCGAAGTTTGCATTGCAGTGTATAGGACGTCGTATTTTTCGTCCCGTCGTACGTGCCGTTCACGTCATCACGCACGGTTTCAGCGGACTGTTCGCTCGTTGTGTGTGGGCAAGTCCGTCCATGCTAATTTTGAGCGGACTGTCCGCTGAAACTGTTTGACGGACAAAGTTGAGCGAACAGTCCCCGCGTGTGTACGCGGCCTCAGACTTTCACGTGCACTTGTAATTTGCACTTGTGGATTTCCCTTTTGTAAATAACCCCCATTGGCTTGAATTAAGTGCCAGCTCTTGTGACCCAGACTTTCCATTTCCCTGATATGTCATGGTAGCTGTACGATTAGCCAACAACTGTGTTATGTAAAGCTTTGAAAAATAAATTTGGAAAAATGACATGGGCACACTTGTTTAGCTGTAGAAATGGGAAATAAGCAGAGTAATTGGATCAGAGGCAACATAGGGGAGTCCAGTGAATACCATCATGGGCAAATATGGATTTTATCAACCAGAACTCAGACTTGCTAGACCCAGATTTGCAAAAATTGCTTTGATAATCTCTACTGATTGACGACATAAACCAAACAAAAGGGTATTATTTTACCATAGCAGATAATCTTCTTTTCCTGATTCATTTCCACTAAGGCAGTGCTGGTAAAATAATACCGGCCATACACGTATCAAATTTTGGCTAAATCCTGCTGAATTTGCTCTGTGGGTTGCCCTGTCAGCAACACCCAGATTTAGAAAAATCTATTTTTCATTTACTGTAACTTTTTTCAAATAAGCCAGGTGCAAAATTGTCAACCGAGCCCAGTAGTCTGACCACTAGCACCTATAGGTTAGCATGAAGCAGGAGATTTGTCCATCCGCGCTGCTTATTGTGGATGTGGGAATCTGTAGGCTGAATGAAAAAAATGTATATCTGTATGGCCAACTTTAGTTAGTATAGAGTGCCTCAGGTGTAGACTCTAACATGTCTAGAGGAATGCAGAATAGATTTGTTTTTGAAATTTGGCTATAATAATTTATTGGGATTAGCCCCCGTTCACACCAAATCCGACTTTGAAATTGTGCCACTTCACTTGAAATCGCACATTTTCAAAGCCACAGGTCAGAGAGACTTCAGGTGCAACTTGGCTGACATCTGTGTGACTTATTGCACAGATTTTTTTTTCCTTTTTGTTGGTTGAGCTAGATGGACTTGTGTCTATTTTCAACCAGACGAACTATGTAACTATGTCTAAGCAAGTCACACCTGAAATTGCAAAAATCAGCGCAGGAACGTTTTTTTAAAGCGATAAGGCACTGCAATTGCTGACAATAGGGTTTGACTTGTCATACAATTTGGACCTTTCAGATTACTGTGTAATAATGAAAGTGTTTAATGTATGTGTCCCCAGTGGGACCCGGGTTCACACAGGGGCGACTCGTCAGGCGACTTAGCCGCCTGACAAGTTGCGTCCTGTTCTGTGCAATGGAACCATTCTAATCGGGGCGACTCAAGTTGCTTCGACTTAGAAAAAGGTTCCTATACGACTTTTGGGGCGACTTGCATTGACTTCTATACAGAAGTCCTTTTGCAAGCCGCTGCTAAAGTCGGATCCCGGTCGCCTGAGGCAGTCACACTGCAAGTCGTGCTGTCTCAGTGTAAACCGGGTCTTACCCCTTTATTTGTCCTCAGGCTCATGTCTCTGGTACACAAAAATAATGGGAAATCCAATATTTTTCAGTTATCACAACAATCTTTAAATGTGTAAACCTAGAGCATTAAAGGGGTTGTAAAGGTTTGTGTTTTTTTCACCTTAATGCATCCTATGCATTAAGGTGAAAAAACACCTGTCAGTGACCGGTTTCCCAGCCCACCTGTTACTTAGCTGAACCCTCAAACTTGTGCCATGGGGACATGCTCTCTCTGTCTGGGGTTTTTGGCTCTTGATTGGATAGATTGATAGTAGCGCAGCCATTGACTCCCACTGCTGTCAGTAAAATCCAATGACGTGGGCGCTGGGGGGCGGGGCCAAGTCCTGCATTTGGCCTCTATGGATGCCAAATGCTGGACTCGGGAGCATGCCCGCAAGGTAACCCCCTGGGAGAGCGCTTCTCCCAGGGGCTTATCTGATGTGGGGAGGAGCCGAAAGAGCTGCCAAGGGACCCCAGAAGACCAGGTTCGGGGCCACTCTTGCAAAACGAGCTGCACAGTGTGACATGTTTGTTATTTTTTTTTTAAACCAAACCTTTAGTGTCACTTTAATCCTTCCACTTTGTACAGTTCTCTGCCTACTAGCTGATATGTCCTGGAAAAGGAAGCAAAGGGAAATCTCCCTGACAGGACGGGGCAGAAAAAATAAAAACCCGCAAGTGGTCTTAATTTCCTGCTTTATAAAAAAACAAAACAAAACAAAAAAACAAAGTTTTGGCTTTACATATACTTTAAGATAAAATTATTATACCCTTTGTTTTAAACAAACTAGTGTTCTTTTAGAAAGGTGCTTCTTGCTTTTTATTCATTACTTGGATAGAACCCAGCAGGTACATATTAACTGCATATAATCATAGTCATACACATTTTTATTGTACTTATGGCTTCATTTGGAGTTCTATTGAAGAGATTGCTAGCCCAGGCCTAACTACCATCAATAATTTCTGTGTAGTTTCCCTTGAGGCTGGGTTCACGCTGATACCACATGACAGTCATACCACTGTCATCCTACTTTGCTCTGCGACATCAGTCCTACATTGGTCCTACATCCATCCGACTTGAATGAACAGGATACTACTTTGATCCGACTTTGTGATAGTCTGACTTGTCCTTTGACCAATCAAAACAATCCCAGTGTGACATGAATTGCTTTTACTGCTACTGTAATCACCATGTCGGATGTCACAAGTCAGACGAGGATCCTACTTTGATCTGACTTCAATGATATTCAATGTGCTGAAGTAGGTTCAAAGTCGGGCCAAAGAAGTGCAGGGAGCATTTTCAAAGTCGGACTTGTGTTGGACCAGTTAAGATGGCTATCATAGGGAAACATTGATTTTCACACATCATGGGATATGTGCTCCCAATGTCAGAGCATTTGTCGTACAAGTGTGAACCCAGGCTCAAGGTCACTGGGCAGCATGATTCCAAATCCCTAATGGAGCAAGGCCATCACCAATCTAGTCTCCATGGTATAATTAACTGCTTCCCGCCCACCCTATAGCCGAATGACGGCTTTAGAGCGGGCGCTTTCGTCCGGGAGGCCATCCCTGGACGTCCTCGTGTTTACTTCCGCAATGCGTGCTGCCATGGGCGCGCATCAGGGAAGTTTTGTGTTTTCCGTGTCCCCTGGAGACAGGCAAACACAGATCGCTGTAAACGGCCAATCACAGTGGCCGTTTACAGCGCGGTCGGCGTGTCCAATGTGAGATGATCTCATATGTAAACATATGAGATCATCTCTCAGCGTCGCTCTCCCTCCTCACACAGACAGCGTGTGAGAGGGGAGAGATGAACGGCTGCAGCGGCCGTAAGTGGGGAAAAAAAAGTTAAAAAAAAGTCCCATCCTCCCCCAGTGCCATTCTCCCCCAGTGCCATGCTCCCCCAGTGCCATCCTCCCCCAGTGCCATCCACCCCAGTGCCATCCTCCCCAGTGCTACCTGCCCCCAGTGCCACCTGTTAGTGCTATCTGTCCCCAGTGCCACCTGTTAGTGCTATCTGTCCCCAGTGCCACCTGTTGTCAGTGCCATTTGTCCCCAGTGCCATCTGTTATCAGTGCCATCTGTTATCAGTGCCATCTGTCATCAGTGCCACCTGTCATCAGTGCCACATAGTGCCATCTGTCATCAGTGCCACATATTAGTGCCATCTGTCATCAGTGCCACGTGTCATCAGTGCCACGTATAACACCCCTTTCACACCAGGGCATTTTGCAGGCGCTATAGCGTTAGAAATAGTGCCTGCAATCCGCCCTAAAGAAGCTGCACCATTATGTGTAGTGTGAAAGCCCCGAGGGCTTTCACACTACAGCGGTGCGCTGGCAGGACGTCACAAAAAAGTCCTGCCAGCAGCTTCTTTGGAGCGGTGAAGGAGCGGTGTGTTTACCTCTCCTCCACCGCTGCTCCCCATTGAAATCAATGGGGCAGCGCTGTATCACCGCCGGCAAAACGCCACTATTGCGGCGTATTGCCGGTGGTTTTAACCCTTTCGCGGCCGCTAGCGGGGGGTAAAAGAGCCCCGCTAGCGACCGAAATGCGCCGCAAATCCAGCGGTAAAACGCCGCTAAAAATAGCGGAGTTTTGCCGCCGACGCAATGGGTGGTGTGGTGTGAAAGGGGTCTAAGTGTCATCATTGCCACGTATCAGTGCCATCTATCATCAGTGTCACGTGTCATTGTCCTGGTGCTCCAGGGCCTTCAAAAGTGTAATAGGTAGTCAACAAGTTAGATGTGTAATTTATGCTCCTAGAACATGTGACGGCGCTCCCTGCATGTTGGGCCTCTCTATGTTGTCAGGCTGTGAAAAAGTCTCACACATGTGGTATTGAGGAGTAGCAAAAAAAATTTGGGGGTGTCATTTGTGGTATACACATGCCATGTGAGAGAAATAACCTATTAACAATAACAATTTTGTGGAAAAAAAATAAAAAAAATTAAAAATCTTAATTTTGCAAAGAATTGTGGGAAAAAAATGACAACATCAAAAAGCTCACCACACCTCTTACTAAATACCTTGGAATGTCTACTTTCCAAAAAGGGGTCATTTGGGGGGTATTTGTACTTTCCTGACTTGTTCGGGTCACAAGAAATGAGATCGGCCACCAGTATATCAGATGTGATCAATTTTGTGCGATTCGCACCACAGCTTGTAGACTCTCTAACTTTCACAAAGACCAAATAAAATCCACTAATTTGGGTTATTTTTACCAAAGATATGTAGCAGTATAAATTGTGGCCAAAATTTATGAAGAAAAGTTAATAATTTGCATAATTTTGTCACAGAAACAAAGAAATATGCATTTTTTTTCAAAATTTTCGGTCTTTTTTCATTTATAGCGCAAAAAATAAAAACCCCAGAGGTGATGAAATACCACCAAAAGAAAGCTCTATTTGTGGGGAAAAAAGGACAAAAAATTCATTTGGGTACAGTGTTGCATGACTGAGTAATTGTCATTCAAAGTGTGAGAGCACCGAAAGCTGAAAATTGGTCTGGGCAGGAAGGGTGTTTAAGTGCCCAGTAAGCAAGTGGTTAAAGTAATACTAAAGCTTTGTTTTTGTTTTTCTAAAATAACAAACATGTCATACTTACTTGCTCTGTGCAATGGTTTTGCACACAGAAGCCCTGATCCACTTCTTTTTGGGTCCCTCGCCAGTGATCCTGGCTCCTCCCCCTCAAGCAGTGCCCCCAGACTAGAGAAAGCGGCTTGTCCTGGGTGCACCGCTATGTGCTCACTCCCAAGCCGCTGCTCTATACATCCATGAGACATATAGAGCCGCAGCTTGGCCCGCTGACCCACTCCCCCCCCCCCCCCGCTCTCTCCTCATTGGCTCACTGGCTGTGTTTGAAACTCAGCCAATAATGAGGGAGAGTCCAGTCAAGTTTCAGCTTTTATTTTACAAGAAGATAAAACAGGAATCCTGAGTGATATCTTTAATTTTGCACCCAGTTTCTTTTCTTTAGTTTTTCAACGTTAATGTGCTCAATGGTGGCAAATCCAGAGGACTGCAGAATAACCAGGTCTTTTTTTCTAAAATATGTTTACATTTCAATTTGCACTTTGTGAGGGGTCTAACATGACGATTTATTCCACTATTGAACTTATAGGGCTCACAAAACAACATAAAAAAGCAGATTTGGCTTCTTGAGCCACACTGGATGGATAAGGGTTAAAGATTACACTCTATTATCTTTTGCCTTAGGTGGTATGCTTCTCTCTGACATGCATCACTTCTGTTAATAGAAAAGCGTTGTTTTCCTCCCTACTATAAGGTCTCATCAGCTCAGCAATGAAATGAATTGAGATTGCTCTGCTCATCATCCCAGTACGGAAGAGAGAGCAATCAACTTCCAACAAACTCTAAATGTGCATTTCTATATTGCTAAGGTGCGTCTCTGTACATTTCCAGAGAGCAACTAGTGTTTCCTTCATTTCTCATAAACAAATACAGATACTGCACAAAATGCTGATCTGACGATGAATATAAACATAGTTATATACTGTACAGTAGTTAGTCTGGTTGAAAAAAAGACACAAGTCTATCCAGTTGAACCCATAAAAGGAAAGAATAAGTTGTGTGATATAAAACGAAAAAACTTTGGGAACAACAAGGAATTTACAACGAAGCAAAACGAAACCCTCAGCTATCACAGCATAACAATATAATAATAGCAAAATGAAGCCCTAAGCTATCACAGCATAACAATATAATAATAATAGCAAAACTAAAACCTAGGCTATCACAGCATAACAATATAATAATAGCAAAACTAAACCCTAGGCTATCACAGCATAACAATATAATAATAGCAAAACTAAACCCTAGGCCAGGGATATGCAATTAGTGGACCTCCAGCTGTTGCAGAACTACAAGTCACAAGAGGCCTAGCAAGACTCTGACAGCCACAAACATGACACCCAGAGTCAGAGGCATGATGGGACTTGTAGTTTTGCAACAGCTGGTGGTCCACTAATTGCATATCCCTGCCCTAGGCTATCACAGCATAGCAATATAATAATAGCAAAACTAAACCCTAAGCTATCACAGCATAACAATATAATAATAATAGCAAAACTAAACCCTAAGCCAGGGCTGCCCAACCAGTGGCCCGCAGAGCCCTATGATGTGGCACTGAACCTCCTGCTCTGGGATGGGTTGGCAAGTCCAGATTGTGGGTTGCCGACCCACCATCCCAGAGCAAGAGTGTTGTGAATGAAGCCGGTGGTAGAGGAAGCAAGTGGTTGTGGAGCAGAGCCACATAAGCTGACCTGAATGGAAGACTGTTGGTGAAGGTAAGTTTATTACTAAAATCAGTGTGTATGTGGGCATATCTGGGCTGCTTTCAAACAGATCCACATGTGCAGCGCAGAACACCTTCAGGTTACCTGCACTGAGCCATTGACTTCTGCTATTACCTATGGGTTTGGTGCACTTCAGAAAGTGCACCACCCCTGCAGGACATAATAGAAGTCTATGATGTGTACAGCTAAGTCACAGGTGCACTGCGCTGCACCCTCAGTGTGGGTAAACCACAGCGCATCAGTGTGAAAGCAGCCTTAAACTGCTTTTAACATGATCGGTTCCGACACAGTCAGAACCTCTGTTCACCTCTGTTCAACCACAGATGTAAACTGACTTGTGGCCATTTACACCCACCTACCTCCAATCCAAAAAAAAAAAAAGAGGGGGGGGGCATCTGTCCCCTTCCATCTGGGCAGATCTTATCCAAGGGCCCATAGGGCTGAGTGGGCTGTGTCTGTGTCAGCTCTGCATATGCAGAGTGGCTTATTGTGGCCCATGACTAGTTACCAAGTTGCATAAGTCGCCCTCGCTCTTCAAAAGGTTGGGCACCCCTGTCCTAAGCTATCACAACATGAAAAATGAGTAACAATATAATAATTGTAGCATTTACTAACTACCCTATTCAGCTTTGTGCTTATAATGATAGCTTGGCACTGACCTAATTTAGAAGAAATGACAAAGAATTACAGTATCTCACAAAAGTGAGTATACCCCTCACATTTTTGTAAATATATTATTATATCTTTTCATGTGACAACACTGAAGAAATAACATTTTGCTACAATATAAAGTAGTGAGTGTAGAGCTTGTATAACAGTGTAAATTTGCTGTCCCCTCAAAATAACTCAACACACTGCCATTAATGTCTAAACTGCTGGCAACAAAAGTGAGTACACCCCAAAGTGAAAATGTCCAATTTGGTCCCAAATTGTCAATATTTTGTGTGGCCACAATTATTTTCCAGCACTGCCTAAACCCTCTTGGGCATGGAGTTCACCAGAGCTTCACAGGTTGAGTCTTCCACTCCTCTCCTCCTCCATGACGACATCACAGAGCTGGTGGATGTTAGAGACCTTGCGCTCCTCCACCTTCTGTTTGAGGATGCCCCACAAATGCTCAATAGGGTTTAGGTCTGGAGGTATGCTTGGCCAGTCCATCACCTTTATCCTCAGCTTCTTTAGCAAGGCAGTGGTCGCCTTGGGGGTGTGTTTGAAGTCGTTATCATGTTGGAATACTGCCCTGCAGCCCAGTCTCCAAAGGGAGGAGATCATGCTCTTCTTCAGTATGTCACAGTACATGTTGGCATTCATGGTTCCATCAATGACCTATAGCTCTCCAGTGCCGGCATTACTCAAGCAGCCCCAGATCATGACACACCCACCACTATGCTTGAATCTAGGCAAGACACACTTGTCTTTGCACTCCTCACCTGGTTGCCGCCACACATGCTTGCCACCATCTGAACCAAATAAGTTTATCTTGGTCTTATCAGACCACAAGACATGGTTCCAGTAATCCATATCCTTAGTCTGCTTCTCTTCAGCAAACTGTTTGAGGGCTTTCTTGTGCATCATCTTTAGAAGAGGCTTCCTTCTGGGATGACAGCCATGCAGACCAATTTGATGCAGTGTGCGGCATATGGTCTGAGCACTGACAGCTTGACCCCCCCCCCACCCCTTCAAAGTCTGCAGCAGTGCTGGCACACTCATACGTCTATTTCCCAAAGAGAACCTCTGGATATGATGCTGAGCACGTGCACTCAACTTCTTTGGTCGACCCTCGCAAGGCCTTTTCTGAGTGGAACCTGTACTGTTAAACCACTGTATTTTCTGGGCCACTGTGCTGCAGCTCAGTTTCAGGGTCTTGGCAATCTTCATATAGCCTAGGCCAGTGTTTCTCAACTCCAGTCCTCATGGCGCCCCAACAGGTCATGTTTTCAGGTTTTCCTTTATTTAGCACAGGTGATTTGATCAGTTTCACTGCTTTAGTAATTACCACAGACGTTTCATCTGAGGGAAATCCTGAAAACATGACCTGTTGGGGCGCCTTGAGGACTGGAGTTGAGAAATACTGGCCTAGGCCAGTGATGGCGAACATTGGCACCCCAGATGTTTTGTAACTACATTTCCCATGATGCTCAACTAAACTGCAGAGTACATGAGCATTGTGGGAAATATAGTTCCAAAACATCTGGGGTGCCAAGGTTCACCATCACTGGCCTAGGCCATCTTTATGTAGAGCAACAATTCTTTTTTTTCAGAACCTTAGAGAGTTCTTTGCCATGAGGTGTCATGTTGAACTTCCAGTGACCAGTATGTGAGAACGATAACACCAAATTTAACATACCTGCTCCCCATTCACACCTGAGACCTTGTAACACTAACGAGTCACATGATACCTGGAAGGGAAAATGGATAATTGGGCCCAATTTGGACATTTTCACTTAGGGGTGTACTCACTTTTGTTACCATTAATGACATTAATGGCTGTACTGAGTTATTTTGAGGGGGACAGCAAATTTACACTGTTATACAAGCTGTACACTCACTACTTTACATTGTAGCAAAGTGTCATTTCTTCAGTATTGTCACATGAAACGATATAATAAAATATTTACAAAAATGTGAGGGGTGTACTCACTTTTGTGAGATACTGTATGTATCTGGGCAGTTTGGCCTGTCAATATAAAATCCTGATAATCCATCTCCACTGTCAGCAGTCTTTCAAAATCTATGACAAGCTGAAAGCTACAGTGGCCGGACTGAATGGATATGGTCCTAAATGCAAATACTGCTCAATACCAAGTCCAGTGTGGTTGGACGCTGCACCAACCCAAAAACACAGGCCTTTGGCACTGATAGGCCAAACCACCTATATTAATGTACAAACAAGAAATACCCAAGCTCAACCACCAAAAGAGTAAAATGCTTGCTGAGATTTGGTGCTCAGGCTAGGGGATCCAACTCTCTTAGTAGACATCCAAAGCAAAGATTTGAGCCGGTATCTCAATGACTCCTTTTAATATACTTTATTGGCTACATCATGTAAAACAGGATTGATGCTGGCATTTTTCGGCCAGGAGGAAAGCTGTAATGTCTGAAACGCGTCAGTATTGATCCTGTTTTACCTGATGTAGCCAACCAAGAATATTAAAAGGAGTCATCGAATTACAGGCACAAATCTTTGCTTTGCATACCTATAGTAATGTAGTCTTAGGATCAAAGCATTTTTATGATGTTACATATACTATACATAATAGGTGGGTGTACTAGCTACATAATACTCATTTTATTTTATAGGAGACATGGCAGATTTTTTTTTACACAATTGCGTGGGTTTATAGTACCCTATCCCTCCAACACAGAAAAAAACCTATCCTGCCTACCCTATTTAAAAAAAGATCTGTATACTTACCTTTTTTCAGTTCCCCTTCCGATCCAGTCACATGATCCCACAGCTCTGGCTTTCCTGCGCAGCAGCTACAGGGGAGATGAAGGAGCACCAACAACGGCTGGGCTATAAAAGCTTATGGGTGGTGTCACTGCTCCCAGAATTCCCTGACACAAAGGAGCCAGAGCTGCAAAATCACATAACCAGACCAAAAGCGACCGCATAAAGGTAAGTGTACAGATCTTTTTTTAAATAGGGTAGGCGGGATAGGTAGCAGGAAGGGCGAGGGGAACGGTTTTCATCTCAGAGCTTCTAATCTCTAATGTTGGCTGCCCATCTATGCTCTGGACTGGCTTCCTGATGATGAGGGTTGATGTTTGTGTAACATGTGTCAGCATGGCTGCTGGTAGGCATCCCCGGGGAAGCCTGCTACAGGGTGACAACGCAGGAGGAAAATTGGAAGACTGTTGTGCCTAAACTAAGGACCTTCATAGCAGGGTCACCAGCTTCAGATTTATTATTTTTGAAGACAACCTTTTCAATTACATTAACATGTTAAACTTTATATGAGATTTTTAGTTAGGGCTAGATCTACTTTAAATACATTTTGTTAAATGGCCATTAAAGTGTCACTTTGCTCTCAAGACTTCAGGCTGAAACTGAAAGGTACTAGGTTCTGCCGTGAAAAAGATGTGGCTGGTAGCATTAAAGTGTCTGTAAACCCTTACATACAGTTAGGTCCATATATATTTGCACACAGGCACAATTCTAGATTTTTTCAGGTATTTACCAGAACAGATTCAAGCTATAGTTATATAATGGATATGGGCTGAAAGTGCACACGCTCAGGTTTAATTTAAGGGTATGTGCATCCAAATCAGAGAAGGCATTTAGGAATTACAACTCTTAAGAATAGCCACCCCCTTGTTTCAAGGGACCAAAAGTAATTGGACAATTGAATCAAAAGCTGTTTCATGGCCAGGTTTGGGCTACTCCTTCATTATTTCTTCATCAATTAAACAGGTAAAAGGTCTGGAGTTGATTCTAAGTGTGGTATTTGCATTTGGAATCTATTGCTGTGAATTACATCATGCGTTCAAAGGAGCTGTCCCTGCAAGTGAAACAGACCATTGTAAGGCTTCAAAAATTAAACAAATCCATCAGAGAGATAGCAGCAACATTAGGAGTGGCAAAGTCAACAGTTTGGTACATTCTGAGTAAGGATGAACCGAACACCCCCCCGGTTCGGTTCGCACCAGAACCTGTGAACAGACCTAAGCTTCGTGTGAACATTTGAACCCTATTAAAGTCTATGGGACTTGAATGTTCAAAATCTAAAGTGCTAACTTTAAAGACTAATATGCAAGTTATTGTCCTAAAAAGTGTTTGCAGACCTGGGTCCTGCCCCAGGGGACATGTATCAATGCAAAAAAAAAGTTTTAAAAATAAAAAAAATCATTTTTCTTTTAAATTTGACCTGAAGGGCCTGGTAATTGAATTGGGGGAACCCCACGCTTTTTTTTTTTATCAATGACATTCAATGACTGTTCTCTGTATTACGGGGAGCCGACAATTCATTATAGCCACAAATTATTTTAAATGACTTTTTTTCCTGCAGAAATGGCACTTTGTGCAGGGACAGTTCTAAGCACAGTAAACATGCACCCCTTTACAGCCATACTATACACACCCCCCAGGTAGAAAATTTAAAGGAATATTACACTTTTGTTGGTTCACTTTAAGCATTATTAAAATCACTGCTCCCGAAAAAACACCAGTTTTTAAAACTTTTTTTTGCATTGATACATGTCCCCTGGGGCAGGACCCAGGCCCCCAAACACTTTTTAGCACAGTAACTTGCATATTAGCCTTTAAAATTAGCACTTTAGATTTCTCTGCGGCTTTTCGAATTTGCCGCAAACACCCCAAATTGTTCACTGTTCACCGAACAGGTGAACAGGCAATGTTCAAAGCTCATCCCTAATTCTGAAGAAAGAAGAACGAAGAACGCACTGGTGAACTCAGCAACATAAACAGGCCTGGACGTCCACGGAAGACAATAGTGGTGGATGATTGCAGGATCCTCTCTATAGTAAAGAAAACCCAGTTCACAACATTCAGACAAGTGAATAAAACTCTGCAGGAGTTGGGCGTATCATTGTCAAAGTCTAAAATCAAGAGAAGACTTCACAAGAGCAAATACAGAGGGTTCACCACAAGGTGCAAACCATTCTGGAGAATAGAAAAGCCAGATTAGACTGCCAAAAAACATCTAAAAAAGCCAGACCAGTTCTGGAAAAGCATTCTTTGGATGGATGAAACTTAAGCCCCATACAAACTATCAGATTTTCTGCTGATTTTTGTCTTCAGATTTATTATTATTATTATTTTTATTATACAGGATTTATATAGCGCCGACAGTTTATGCAGTGCTTTACAACATTGGGGGATTTACCAAAACCATCTAGTGCAAGGGCCTGCCTGATTGCATACAAATTGAAACTCCTAAGATTTGACCTCATTTCACTTGCTGAAGGCAAAATGACCCACAAACAAAGAACAACTGAAGACCGTTGCAGTTAGAGCCTGGCAAAGCTACGAAACCCAGTCTTTGGTAATGTCCATGGGTTCCAGACTTCAGGCAATTATTGCCAGTAAAGAATTCTCAATAACATGTTAAAAATGAACATTTTTATTTATGATTAAATTCATTTGTCCAATTACATTTGAGCCCCTGAAAATGGGGGGACTGTGTATAAAAGTGGTTGCAGTTCCTAAAATTTGCACTTGATATTTATGTTCAACCTGTTGAATAAAAGCTGAAAGTCTGCCCTTCAGATTCATTTGGATTGTTTTTTTTTTTTTTTTTTTCTGGTTATATACAGAGCAAAAAGTATGAAAATTGTGGTCCGTGTGCGAATAAATATGGACCTAGCTGATACAAATCCTCCTACATAAGTTGTACCAGTTTATCTGCTGTCTTCTCTTCTCTACAGCTGTTCAAAGTCTGGAATTTACACAGTTTATCTGAGATTCCAGGAGGCAGGTGGCTGAAGCTACACCCTGCAGAGATCAGTGAGGAGAGCTCTGAGAGCTGATAGGAGAGAAGGTACACACCACCCTTCACACAGCACACAGGAACAGAGTTGAGGTTGTCAATCACAGGCTATGTGCTGGAGATCCCTCCCCTGTCACCTTTTTTCTCTTGGTGTCAGGAAATCTTGTCAGAAGTGGCAGATAAGTGAGGAACTGGGCAGCAGACAAAAATGATACTTAGCGCACTGAATTGAGACACGTACACACAAAGGATGTGCTTTGCTCATATTTCATATCTGAGGTTTATAACCACTTTAAAGCACTCGGCAGAAAGCTTGTCAACTTTTAACAGTCCATAACTTTGTGCCAAGCCAACATTTCTTGCTGTATGTTTATGAAGATGGAGGTGGGTGGTTATGCTGTTTTTTTGCTGCTTAAAAAAACATTCACTGCCAAACTTTAAGAACAAAGGATCAGCAATGGGAAGCTCCTAAAATAACCTAAAATTGTAAGCCTGGTACTGCCATAAAATATGCATTATTAAAACTGCCTTTGATTATTGTTCGGCATACTATGTAATTTTTCATCTAACAATTCATAATGAACAAAACACTAATCAGCTGAGCTGCTAAGCGGCATTTACAATTAAAACTCTTTTCTGTTCTCTGGCACATGATGGATCAGGACAAATAGGTTAACTAATTATTATAAAATATATACCCTGACCCTTTTTTTAACTAGTCCGTGTGCTCTGATACTTAGAAGCAGTTTAGGTGTTTCCTGCAATGCTACCTTTAGGTGGTTTGTGGCTAGAATGGTGTACCTTGCATGTCATAAAGTCATTTTTATAAATGGGTTTAACAATGGGTTAATGGCTAATATTTGCCCCCATTTATAGCATCTGGGGGGATGGCGTCATGTCATGTCAATATATGCGCCAGCATGTTGGTGGATTACACAGTAACAAATGTAACAGCATCTTGTGACATTTAGCCCAGGTTCACACTGAGCCGTGGGAATGAAGCCGTGCGAGTTGAGCTGAACTCCCGCATGTCAGTCCTGATTTCAGCCGCGATTTCAGTGACATCTGTGCAGGTTTCTGCATAGATGTCAATGTAAATCGCAGCCCGAAAATCGCAAAATGCAGTACAGAAACTACTTTTTGAAACCGGTGCGCAAATGCAGCGTCGCGCCGATTAGGACGGTGCCATTGCCGTCAATTTGGCATGAGATTTGACATGTCAAATCATACCAATATAAACTAGAGCTCAATCATCATTTCTGTAATTAAATCAGATTCGGCCATCTTCCAAGAAACACAGGTTAAGTAATAAGAGTGTTTCTTTTAGGTCCCTTTCAAGCTACCGATCCGTTCAGATTCGTCTGTCAGTTTTTCAGGCGGACCTGAACGGATGCTCCATAGAGCTCTATGGAGTGTCGGATGTCAGTGGTAACAAGTTCGCTGACATCTGAGCCGCTCCGATCCGAAAAAGTGTGACGGAGGAAAAAGCTATTTTTCCATCCGTCATCGGATCGGGTGATGATGGACTCTGCGCTCCGTTGTCACCCAATCTCCCATAGGGGAGAGCGGCGCTGTGACAGGTCCGTCCCTGCGCAGTGTGCAGAGACAGACCTGTCATCTTCCTGCTCAGCAGAGATCAGTCCGGCGATCCCCGCTGTGCAAGCGGATATCCACGGGGCGGATCATCGCTGATCCACCCCGTGTGAAAGAACCCTAAAAAGGAATTGGCCATGAAGCAAAACACCTATGTAAGCTGCAATGTGACATTGCCTTTCTGGAGTCCCGTGAGACTGCCTCAATGGTCTGTAAGGGCACTCTCATCTCATTGCAGGAGGCTTGTGTCTAGAACTAGTAAGGTCAGGAGGGGCTTGTTTTAAAGCTCATTTACTGCATGTTTAGAAAATGGAAATTACTTGCATGTCCATGTGTATGTCTATGTGTTTCATATAGGTTGGACTTGATGGACTTGTGTCTTTTTTGAACCTCACCTACTATGTAACCGTGTAAATGATATCTAGATCAGCTCAGTTTATACATAACCAGCCCTGCAGAACTTGGCTTGTTCTCAGCCCCGAAATGATCAGCTGTGTATCCCACTGTACTCAGTGCTTCGAGCATGTTCGCTCTTTGACAAAGTGCTGGCTACAGCAGTAAATGTGTCAGACTTTATCTTTTTATCCTCTGCGGATCTTGAAAATGAAAGAAATATGTTTGTAGTGAACACTGTGAGGTTGATTTACTAAAACTGGAGAGTGCAGAATCTAGTGTAGCTCTGCATGGTAGCCAATCAGCTTCTAACTTTTAGCTTGTTCAATTAAGATGTGACAAAAAAGAAAAAACAGGTAAAGCTGATTTCTATGCAGAGCTGCACCAGATTCTACACTCTCCAGTTTTAGTAAATCAACCCCAGTGTGCAACACCCTCTTTTTCTGTGTTTGGATTTTTCATGTACATACTGAAGACTGGCTATAAGTTCACTTTAACTGGTTCCCGACCAGCGCACGCCGATGTACGTCGGCAGAATGGCACGGGCAGGCATATTGGCGTACAGGTACGTCCAATCTTTAATGCCGCTGGCGGCGCGCTCGTGTGCTGGTCGGGACCCCCGTGAGTCCGGTTGCCGCAGGCATACCCACGATCGTCTCACGGGGCCGCTGAATGAGGAAATGCCGTTGTAAACAGCATTTCCCTGTTCTGCCTAGCAACTAGTGACACTGATCTCTGCTCCATGTGATTGGAGCAGAGATCAGTGTTGACTAAATTAAAGCCCAGTCCCCAACAGTTAGTAACACACCCCTGGGAATACTTAACCCCTACACTGCCACCCACTGGTTAAACCCGTCACTGCCAGTGTCATTTACACAGGAATCACTGCATTTATATAGCAGTGATTGCTGTATAAATGACAATGGTCCCAAAAATGTGTCAAAAATGTCCGATGTGTGAACCATAATGTTGCAGTCACAATAAAAATCACTGATCGCCGCCATTACTAGTAAAAAAAAAATATTAATAAAAATGACATAAAAATATCCCCTATTTTGTAAATGCTATAACTTTTGCGCAAACCAATCAATAATCGTTTATTGCGATTTTTTTTACCAAAAATATGTAGAAGAATACGTATCGGCCTAAATTGAGGGAAAAAATGTTTTTTTATATATTTTTGGGGCGTATTTATTATAACAAAAAGTAAAAAATAATGCGTTTTTTTCAAAATTGTTGCTCTGTTTTTGTTTATAGCGCAAAAAAGTAAAAACCGCAGAGGTGATCGAATACCACCAAAATCTATTTATGGGAAAAAAAGGACGTAAATTTTGTTTGGGAGCCACTCGCACGACCGCGCAATTGTCAGTTAAAGCAACGCAGTGCCAAATCGCAAAAAGTGGTCTGGTCTTTGACCAGCAAAATGGTCTGGGGCTGAAGTGGTTAAAGCAGCAAAAATCAGCTGCCAGAGAAAGTGAGATTAAAACTGAGTGAAGTATAAGTTAAAGTGGTTGTAAACTCGATTCATGAAATTTAAGCTGGGCACATATATCTGCGCTGTTTTCTTATCTATCTTTAAAGCCCTAAGTCCAGTGGCTTTCTCCTGCTCCATTCTTCTTTTATCTCCATGATAACTTCTGACAAATTCTCCATCACAAGAAATAAAACCAGGCTGAAATTTGTGTCAGGGTGGGTGCTATAAATAGATTAGCAGAGAGCTAAACTATTCACAGAACAGCTTTTAGTGTCTCTGCCTATATGGGGAGAGGGTGTGTGCCTTTCCTCCAATCAGCTGTCTTGGCTGTGTGCCCAGACTTCACACTCAGTGCTTAACGGGAAGAGAAAATCTCTAACACGATCTGAACTTTCTGAACAGTATATAAAGCTGAAGACAGCAGATGTACAAGTAAAACTTATATAGGAGGATTCGTTTAATCTCTGTGTATCATCTGAGGCTGTTCACCTCACTGGCTACATGTGAGGGTTTACATACACTTTACAGTGTTACTAAACCCACAACAGTAAAATCTGTATATACAGTAAAGCATGCTTGTTATACTAACTGTGGAACCTACGTGGTTAATCCTCCACATTGTGTAAAATGGCTGTTTGATCCTGTCTTCTCTGATCCTACCCTATTTTTACTGTCCCAGATCCATCTGCTGATAGAACAGAGCCTTGTGGACACTCTGCACATGCTCAGTTTGGTGTGTATTGCTAGAGAGTTTTTTTTTCTATTTTCGAAGGGTGCATGTGATCAGCACAGGGCCAATCAGCACTATCCAGACAAAAAGACAGGGGTCATGCAGCCTCATAGGACAGTCAGAGGAGAAGGTAAACTTCTCCAACAAACTTTAACCAGAAACTGAAAGAAGTCACAAGACTGCTATATACTGCTGATGATAAAAAGTATTTAGCAGTTTATATTTACTAAAACTATTGCATTTCCATGTTCTGTGTGAGAAAAGATATAGTGAATGCTGGGTCCAGGGTTTAGTAACACTTTAAAGGCCAACTACAGGAATATGAAAAAATCTACCATTGCTATGGTCTGACATCTCCCCACCCCTTCCCTCCTGCACTGCAAGGATGAAATGCCCATTTGTGTCTAACGGTGCTGGAATAAGGTGTGAATACATATCTTTTTCATGTTTCTGCAGAGTCCCTTCAGTGCTGGGACCAGTCCTCCACAGTCACCTCTGTAAGCCCCGACCACTGGCAGTCAAATGCCAACCTTCTCCAAATACAATGCAGTGTTAAAAAGGAAGTAAACCCTGCTGAGTTTACTTCCTCTTTGATCCCCTGCAAAGGTAAAGCATAATGGACTACTATGCATCGCATAATAGTCCATTATGTGTCACTTACCTGACACAGGAGCCAGCAAAGTCACCGCTGTCCCCTGTAGTCCGGCGCATCCATCTTTTCGGTGGGTCTCGCTGCTCCGCCGCTGACATTCAGCAAAGCCGCAATGACGTCATTCCCGCGCATTTGCATGGGAGCCGCCACTCGTGGCATATCGCCATTGACCGCGGCGCGCTCAGTGTGCCTGCGCGCATGCGCCGTAGACAGCGGTGCCTGTCTTTCGGCAAATATCTCCTAAACCGTGTAGGTTTAGGTGATATTTCTTGGACCTACAGGTAAGCCTTAATCTAGGCTTACCTGTAGGTCAAAGTTGGTTGTAAGGGTTTACAACCACTTTAATGTCCCTGTATTGTAAGGGATGACACCAAGGATTTGCACCCATCCTTCAGTGTGTGTGTGTGATAATCCCCATTTATTCAGTGCATCACACCAAATATCAGTCTCATCTCCACTGACTCACTTCGCTAAGTGAAAAGGTGGGTTTCATAATAAAGTTGGCAGTGCCTCCACCCAGGGCCTCTGTGAACAGAGGGGATTCCCTTCCTGGGAAATTAAAGTGATTGTAAAAGTGATTTTTTTCCCCCTAAAATAACAATCATTTTATACTAACTTGCTCTGTGCAATGATATTGCACAGGGCAGTCCCTTACTGCCTCTTCTGGAAACCCCTTCCAGCACCCCCCGCTTCTCCCATTCTCCAAGTGCCCCCATAGCAAGCTGGTTGCTGTGGGGGCACTCATGTGTGTGCAGTTCCCGAGCTGGGCTGTGTGTGTCAGACATACACAGCTTGGCTTCCCTCCTTGTGCCCACTATTATACCCTCTGCAATCTTCTCCTGTACACAATTTCCCAATAACACCCTCTGCATTCCTCTTCTGCTTATAATGCATGCTGGCATACACTGCATACTCTTCTCCTGCAAATATTGTCCCCTGGCATACCCTCCACAGTCCTCTCCTGCACATATTGCCTCCCTTCATACAATCTGCAGATTTCTGTACATACTTACCACTGTCTCACCTTTCATACTTCTCTCCTGTACATACTGTCTGCTCTGCACTCCTCTTATACATAGTGCCCCGTCACTACAGTCACATTGATCCTACACATACGGCCCCTGTGATACCTTCCACACTCCTCTCCTGCACATACTGCCCTTTGTCATACCCACGCCATTACTATTCTGCACATAATTCTTGTTGTCATACCCTCTGTACTCTTCTCCTGCCTACAATCTGCACTGTCTTGCCCGCAGTACTTCTCTCCTGCACATACTACCCTGTCATATCTTCCAAACCCCTCTCCTGCAAATACTGCCTACTGTCATACCTTCCACACTCCTCTCCTGCAAAAATTGCCTACTGTCATACCCTCCACACTCCTCTCCTGCAGTTATTGCCTACTGTCATACCCTCCACTCTCCTCTCCTGCAAAAATTGCCTACTATCATACCCTCCACACTCCTCTCCTGCAAATATTGCCTACTGTCACACCTTCCACACTGCTCTTCTGCAAAAATTGCCCACTATCATACCCCTCACACTCCTCTCCTGCAAATATTGCCCACTGTCATACCTTCACACTCCTCTCCTGCGAAAATTGCTTAATGTCATACCCCCCACACTCCTCTCCTGCAAATATTGCCTACTGTCATACCTTCCACACTCCTCTCCTGCAACAATTGCCTACCGTCATACCTTCCACACCTCTACATTTTTTTCCAACTAAAAAACTAAAATTTTCATTGCAAAAGTAGTCAACCCTTTGATGAGATAGATATTTTTCATGAATGCTGTAAAAACCTCTCTTACCTATGTCATTTTTGCATTCACTGGCTTTCTAGATTTGGTGGCCCTGTTAAGAATTAGAAAGATTTCAAATTTAAAGGGATATGTATGTTGAAGCCGAAAAAAATCAGATACTTTGTTGCTTGTTGTAACTGGCCCATCTCTGGGGCTGATAAGCGAGATATACTAAACCACTCTGAATTTCAGCCACAAAAAGCCAGAAGGTCTTTTTTCATTATTATCTGTTTCCCAGAGGCATCATTTCAAAAATACATAAATGAAAAAGTACAGTGCTAGCAGCTTGCAGCAGCTGGAGCTGAGCCAACATCATCTTGTGTTTAGAATGTTAGGGATGAAAGAAGTGTTTATCAGCATGACTGTGCAACCTCTGCAAAAATGATACAAGTAAAAGGTTGAGTTAACCTGTTTGTGCACATAAAGATCTGACCTGATCAGTATGCATGGCAGATAGCCACACATGTCAGCTGATCCTCCAAACTGATCCCCTCCACAACTCAGTAGATACCAGCCTGGACCACCGCAATGATCGAGTATACAGAAATAAGCTCTTTCAATACATACACTGAGAGCTGGTGATCTAGCTGGTATACAACTCTTCCACAGGGGTGGACTGACCATTCAGCAACTTAGCCACCGCCCGAGGGCCCTGGGCCACTAGGGGGCCCCGTCAGGGATGCCAGCCTCAGTAAAACCAGGGACAATATGTAAAAATCTGTGTTTTTTTTTACATCTGACATCTGAAATGTCCCTTCCTTTTGGTCTAAAAATTCCGAGATTATAGCTGCCCCACCTCTCCAGTACCTTCTCAGCCAATAGAAACATATATGTGTATACTCTGCGTACTTGTATGTGTAACCTATGTGATTTTATACTGTGTGTGTGTGTGTGTGTGTGTGTTTGTGTATACTATGTGGCCTCATAATCTCGGATTGCCTGGGGGCCCCATAATCTCCTATAGCCTGGGGGCCCCATGAGTTGTCAGTTCGTCCCTGCTCTTCCACATCTCAGGGCCTTGGCCTGGAAATTCAGGCTAGGTAGCATATTTCTCTTTGATGGTCTAATAAACTAGTAAAAGGCTTTCTTGGACCAGTTACCCATTACACACTATACATGTTGTAGAACAAAAAAATTAAATATCTCTTTTTGTAAATAAAATAGACTCCAATGTATTATAACAAGTTAAAAAATGTACTGTGTAGTATAGTATTTGCCCGGTCTGTGGTTGGACAATGAAGAAGCAGCAGCAACACAGGAAGGTTGTCATCACTCTGTTCCCTCCTTCTCTCAGGGGGCTCCCAGTTATAGACAGAACTGTGCACTGTATCAAAGCTTGATTGGCTTACATTATTGCCCTTGCTGTTCTCAGTCTATGGAACTGCAGAAATCTGATATCAATAAAGATTCAGGTCCTTTTGCAGAAAATATATAAATATACATTTAATTATTTTTCATAAAACCCTACTGCATTAAACTGTGTGGTTCTACTGTAAAGAGAACCTGTCAAGAAAATAAGACTCCTAAATGCTTCACTTAAAAGTGAAGGTGCGTAGAGGCACTGTAACAACCCTTAACCCCCCCCCCCCCCCCCACAAAAAAAAACACTTTCTAGTAGTGCTGAAGCTTGCCTGAGCTTTCTGCCTTTTGTGCATTTCTATTGGCCATCAAAGCTGCCCATCATAATAATGAACAAATAGGAGTGTGAGGTAGCAAGCTTAGTAGCAAGTGCCTACACAGCTGAAAGTTTCAGAAGTTAGTTTGTCTGTCAGAACCTGCTGGGGTTTGGCTACGACTGGAGGGTTTGGGAGGCTTCTGCGTGAGCATCTAGGTGGTGTTTGCACTTTAGACCTATACAGCAATTTTTTTTAGTTTTTTTTTTATCTTTAAATAGTATTCAGTATGATAAACTAAATTTCCTCCATATCTTCTTCTTTCACCTTCTGGATGCAGAATAAATAAATCTCATTTGAAGCACAGAATTCTGGAAGAATTCCATGTTTAATTTCCATGCTTTGTTTCGGTAAATTTTTGTCTGGTAGGAAACATTGTTACCGGCTTCTTATCAACAGAAATATGTCACAAAAAATGTAAGCTGAAGAAAAGATGATCTGCACTCTGGTGATTGCTCTTAAAAAATGTTGTATTTATTAACAAGCCACAGTGACCAAACACAAATACGAAAGGTTGACGTGTTTCAGCCTATAAGCCCTTAGTCATAACCCAAAAAAATGTAAGCTACCTGACTATCATGTTGATCCAAAGACTTTAATACTTTATGAGTCAGCAATGCACATATGCATACATACTGTGCATACAGTATCTTGAAAAAGTATTCACACCCCTTGAACTTTGCCACATTTTGTCATGTTACAACCAAAAACAGCAATGTATTTTATTGGGATTTTATGTGATAGACCAACACAAAGTGACACATAACTGTGAAGTGGATGGAAAATGATGAATGGTTTTCAATTTTTATTTTTTTCAGTGTGGTGTGCATTTGTATTCAGCCCCTTTTACTCTGATACCCCTAACTAAAATCTAGTGCAACCAATTGCCTTCAGAAGTCACTTAATTAGTAGAGTTCACATGTGTGTAATTGATTCTCAGTATAAATACAGCTGTTCCGTGAAGCCCTCAGAGTAGTGAACAAACAGAATCATGAAGGCCAAGGAACACACCAGACAGGTCAGGGATAAAGTTGTGAAGAAGTTTGGTTATAAAAAAATATCCCAAGCTTTGAACATCTCACAGAATACTGTTCAATCCATCATCCGAAAATGGAAAGAGTATGGAACAATTGCAAACCTAACAAGACATGGCCGTCCACCTAAACTGACAGGCCAGGCATTAATCAGAGAAGCAACCAAGAGGCCCATGGTAACTCTGGAGGAGCTGCAGGGATCCACAACTCAGGTGGGAGAATATGTCCAAAGAACCACTATTACGCTGCGTACATACGATCAGAATTATGGCCAGACAAAGGTCTGATGGTTTTCCAGACGGAATTTCAATGGCATTCCGCTCAAGCTGTCTTGCCTACACATGGTCATGCCAAGAACACGGTGATGTACAACATGTACGACTGGACTAGAAAAAGGAAGTTCAATAGCCAGTAGCCAATAGTTTCCGTCTTGTAGTTGAATCTGAGCATGGGTGATTTTTTGCGTGTCGGAATTGCATACACACAATCGGAATTTCCGATAGAACGTATATCCGTCTGGAAAATTGAGAACCTGCTCTCAAATTTTTGCTGGCGGGAATTCGGACAGCTAAATTCCGATGGAGCATACACACGGTCGCATTTTCTGATGAAAAGCTCTCATTGGTCTTTTGCTGGCCGAAATTCTGATCGTGTGTATGCGGCATTAGTCATGCACTCCACAAATCTGCCCTTTATGGATGAGTGGCAAGAAGAAAGCCACTGTTGAAAGAAAGCCATAAGAAGTCCCATTTCCAGTTTGCGAGAAGCCATTTGGAGACACAGCAAACATGTGCAAGAAGGTGTTTTGGTCAGATTAGACCGAAGTTGAACTTTTTGGCCTAAAAGCAAAACGCTATGTGTGGCAGAAAATTAACACTGCACATCACCCTGAACACACCATCCCCACCGTGAAACACTGTGGTGGCAGCATCATGTTGTGGGGATGCTATTCTTCAGCAGGGACAGGGAAGCTGGTCAGAGTACAGGGAAAGATGGATGGAGCCAAATACAGGGCAATCTAAGAAGAAAACCTGTTAAGAGTCTGCAAAAGACTTGAGACTGCGGCGGAGGTTCCCCCTCCAGCAGGACAGCGACCCTAAACATACAACCAGAGCTAAATTGTAATGATTTAGATCAAAGCATACTCATTTGTCAGAATGGCCCAGTCAAAGTTCAGACCTAAATCTAATTGAGAATTTGTGGCAAGACTTGAAAATTGCTGTTCACAGACGCTCTCCATCCAACCTGACAGAGCTTGAGATATTTTTCAAAGAAGAATGGGCAAAGCTGGTAGAGACATCCCCAAAAATATTTGCAGCTGTAACTGCAGTGAAAGGTGGTTCTACAAAGTATTGACTCAGGGGGGCTGAGTACAAATGAACGCTGCATTTTTCACATATTTATTTGTAAAAAAATTGAAAACCATTTATAATTTTTCTTCCACTTCACAATTATGTTCCACTTTGTGTTGGTCTATCACATAAAATCTCAATAAACTACATTTACGTTTTTTGTTGTAGCATGACAAAATTTCAAGGGGTATGAATACTTTTTGAAGACACTTAGTTTAGGATAAAACTTAGATAAACATTTGCTTTCCTACACCACTTTGCCCCTGATAGTGATTTTTTCTGGCAATGTGAGCAAGTTGACTCATGTAACTGGCTAATGATGATCATATGATTGTTAGCCACATTAACATTACACACGTTTATTAAAGCTAAACTTTTGGAATAGCTCCCTCTTCAACTATATGTTCTCGACCTAACTTATCGCTGAGTTTGTTTAAAAAAAAAAAAGAACTCTTAAGCTAAATGCCCAAAATACTTACCTAAACCTGTAGTCAATTGATGTGCTGAATATAGATTCTTCTGTCTTCTTCCCCACAAAGAAGGAGGGTCTTTTTCTGAGAGTCTATGTCACTGCTAGGATGACCAGACACTTTCTATACAGGGCCGCCTTTAATATTGATTGGACCCTGGACAACATTTTTCTTGCCCCCCTCCCCCCCATGCAATTTCCCTCTCCACCTGCTCTGAGACATACAATAAATAGCAGCTTGACTTAAAATCAGTTTACTGTATCAGATCAGTCAGCAATTGCGATCGGTTGCCAGCAGTTACAGCATTTCATTACTGCTTACTGACTGGTTGCTAGAGGTTACAGCACACATTACGGCTCACTGATTAGTTGCTAGAGGTTACAGCACATCATCTCCTCACAGCAGGGGAGCATGATATACATATAAATGCCGCCTTTATTTACATACCACCGCTATTTACATATGAATGCCGGTTATTTACATGTAAACACAGGGTCTGCAGGTGAGTCATCTGCACACAACAATAGGGAAGAGCTGGGCAGCAATAGGAACAGAACTTCACACTGAGATACTGGGACACATCACAGGACTAAAATCTCAAGGGATAAGGGAATTTAAACCTGGATAGTTGGCATGTATGAGGCAGCTGTTTTGGGCCCCACAATAATGACAGGGCCCAGGACAGCTGCCCCTTTTGCCCTGCCTTAAAGACGGCCCTGTTTTTATAGGTTATTCAGCAACAGGGTCCTGCCAGCATATAATAGATTGCAACAATGTGATGATGTCACTAAGAGCAGACGGGTCATTGTCGACTCAGGATTCAGAGATTAATCCACTGGTTGTCCCTCCTGGGCTAAGGTGAGTATAAAAATAGCGTCACTTTTAAAAAAACTTTGGAATGGGTGAGTGGGTTCGATTGCAGGGGTTAGAGCTTTGCCCGTAGTAGGAGTTTTTCCTTTTTTTAATTATTTCTTGCGTGTCAGTGCTGGTGCCCCTAAGAAGCCACTTCATAGCAACATGCATTCCTATGATGGCTGCGTGGCATTTCTCATGTGAATTTTCTAATGGTAAAACAGTGTACCATGCCCATGTAATATATGTACTCATATGACAGGATGACAACACAGGAGCACAGCTGGGAGACAAAGACAGTGGGCACTGTCACCCTATAACGACAAATGCCTGAACAAGGACCTTTATGGCAGGATCACTAGGTATTATTTTAATATAGGCTGCAGATTTAAAAATATGAAAACATTTATTTTAAAATACATTAACATATTAAAAGGTACTGTATGTGAAAATGTAGCGATTTGGGTTTATATATGCTTTAAAACACATCCCTACTGGAAGTCACTAGAGGTTCAGGAAAAAAAACAGTCATAAACTCATGGGTGCTGGAGGTAGGAACTGAACTTTAGTCCCAAAAAACAGGAATTAGTCATTACAGTAATGGAATAAAGCTTCTGGGATTAGCTATAGATATTGTGTTTGGAGATCACCAAAGTGGTACCATATTCTATTTACCGCACATTCAAACCAAGATCAGTTTTCTGCTCAATGGCTACTTGCATATACATTTACTCATAAGTGGCAAACACATCTCCCACATCATTTTGGCCTCAAAAGAATCTTTTTCATAGTTTACTGAAATATAATCCAGTAGGCCATTCTCTGCAATCTGTGTTTATATGTGGAATGTACATAGCTAGCATTACAGTGTGCCTGGGGAAAGACTGTCTACAGGCAGCATCACCACCTGTAACTGCTCTGTCACCCAACATCACTGCTGTATCTTGCTGTATCACTCACCAGCAATTCCAACATTCCCCCATAAATTTCATCTGTTCCATTCTTCACCATTTTCTAGACACAGTTGCACAAAGTACACAAATGGTGCAGAATAATGGGAGCATCAAGGAGAGCTTGATCCAAGAAGGCTTGTAGGTGGTCCAATCAGTGAGACACCACATAGTCTTATATTGATCGGAATGATCTTGTATAACTATATACATGTTAGTGGTAGTAAGTAGACATGGGCGCCGTCAACAAATTCGTTTCGTTCTGTTCCGTTTTGATTCGTAATAAAATTAATTCGTACTTCGTATTTCGTGTCCGAAAGTCCGTTCTGTTTCGTACGAAATACGAATTGTCGTTAGGTTCATTAACGTTAGGGATGAGCCGAACACCCCCCGGTTCGGTTCGCACCAGAACTTTCGAACGGACCCCACGTTCATTACGAACGTTAGAACCCCATTGAAATCTATGGGACTCGAACGTTCGAAATGGAAAGTGCTAATTTTAACGGCTAATATGCAAGATACTGTCCTAAAAAGGGTTTGGGGACCTGGCTCCTGCCCCAGGGGACATGGGTCAATGCCTAAAATGTTTTTAAAAATGGCCGTTTTTGCGGGAGCACTGATTTTAATGACGATTAAAGTGAAAAAAAAAAAGTGAAATATTCCTTTAAATATGGTGCCTGGGGGGTGTCTGTAGTATGCCTGTGAAGTGCCACGTGTTTCCCGTGTTTAGAACAGTCCCTGCACAAAATGACATTAAACGGAAATAACACCATTTAAAACTGCTTGCGGTTTTAATGTTATATCTGGTTCCTGCAATATGGTTGAAAATCATTGAGAAAAATGGCATGGGTAGCCCTCCCTGCCCATTACCAGCCTATTTGGGTCTTGTACGCATATTAAGGGGAACCCCGTACCCATATTAAAAAAAGGAAATGCGTGTGGCCCCCAGGCCCTATATACTCAGAACAGCAGTATACAGGCGGTGCAAACAAGACAGGGACTGTGTAGGTTTGTTGTGTTAAGTTGAATTTGTTTGTAATTTTCAACTTGTACATTTTTAAAGTGTAGTTCCAGTCAAAAAAACTATCTTTAAGCTTTTTGGAAAACATAGGGAAGGGTTATCACCCCTGTATAATTTGTTTTGTCGTCCATCTTTTTTCATCTCACTTGCTGTTGTCTCCTTCCCTTTGCAAGTAGGAGATGTTTGTAAATTGGATGTTTGAAAGTAGGGGCCTGCCCTATATGCTCTGCAGAAATGGCGGAACAAGGTGTTGGTTTTGCCACAACATTGTAAGCCCTCAAAGTTACTCTTGGTGGGCGCTGGAGCGCTCTGCTGTGAACGATTATATCAAGAATTGTAATTACATGCCATTGTTGAACAGTGGTAGAAAAATTGACCTTTGGTGGTTGTGGTGCTGGTGCCACAACACTATAAGTCCTCACAATTACTCTGGGTGGGCACAGGAGCGGGCCTTCCTGTGAAATATTATATCAAAAATTGTAATTACATGTCCCTGTTAAACAGGGGCAGAAAAATTGGGCCGCTGGCACTGGTGTTACGACACTGCAACCTCTCCCATATACTCTAGTTTTATTGCAGGAATTAGCCCTGCTGCAAAGCATTGCATCAAAAATTGTACTTAAACGCCCCTGTTAAACAGGGGCAGAAAAATTGGGCCTTAGGCACTGGTGCTGGTGCCACCACACTCCAACCTCTGCCATATACTCTAGTTTTATTGCAGGAATTAGCCCTGCTGCAAAGCATTGCATCAAAAATTGTAATTAAACGCCCCTGTTAAACAGGGGCAGAAAAATTGTGCCTTAGGCACTGGTGCTGGTGCCACCACACTCCAACCTCTGCCATATACTCTAGTTTTATTGCAGGAATTAGCCCTGCTGCAAAGCATTGCATCAAAAATTGTAATTAAACGCCCCTGTTAAACAGGGGCAGAAAAATTGGGCTGCTGGCATCACCCAGAACCAAAAATGTTCTTCCAACATATCAGCGGAGGAGGAAGAGGATAGACAATCAACATAACAGGACAGTCACTCAGCATCAGCATAGGCAGTCTTGAAGGGATGTGGTATTTCAAAAAAAATTAGTCGGTTACATCAGCTTCAGGTGCTTGGTAGCTGTGGGTGATCCAAGACTGATTCATCTTGATGAAGGTCAGTCGATCAACTGATTCGGTGGACAGGCGCACCCTGTGATCGGTAACAAAGCCACCAGCAGCACTGAAGGTGCGTTCCGAAAGAACGCTGGATGCAGGACAGGCCAGTAGCTCAATTGCATACTGTGCAAGCTCTGGCCAGTGATCCATCCTCAAGACCCAGTAAGCCAGAGGATTTTCGGTGGGAAAGGTGTCCAAGTCTGACCTTGCCCCTAGGTATTCCTGCACCATGTAAATTAGACGCTGGCGATGGGTGCTGGAACCAATCATACCTTGGGGCTGCGGACTAAAAAATTGTCTGAAAGCATCAGTCAGACGGCCACCTTCTCCACCGCTCCTTCTGACTGATGCCTCAGCAACACGTTGTCCAGGACCAGGAGTTTGTGACCTCCCAGTCTCTGGGAACGCGTTGCACAGAGCTTTCTGCAAGGCCTCCCGGAGATGTCTCATCCTCTGCTCCCTCTGCGATGGCAAGATAAGGTTGGCAAACTTACCCTTGTACCGTGGATCAAGGAGAGTGGCCAGCCAGTAATGGTCCCTCTCCTTGATCCGAAGAATACGAGGATCCTTCCGCAGGCTTTGCAGGATCAGGGAGGCCATGCAGCGTAGGTTAGCTGAGGCATTCGGTCCGGAGTCCTCTGGGTCACTAAGGACAACATGATCCACAGCTACCTCCTCCCAGCCACGTACAAGTCCACCTGTTTCTTGGGACTGTAAATCATCCCTATAAGACTGCTGCTGCTGATGCTGATGCTGAGTGCCAGCCTCCACCTCCATGCTGACACAATCATCCTCCTCCTCCTCTTCCTCCTCCTCACCCTCTTCCTGTGTGATGGGTGGCACAGCAGGAACACTGTCTGGATAAAAGGGGCCTTGAGAGGCAAGGATGTCCTCCTCTTCCTGCCTCTGTTCTGCCTCAAGTGCCCTGTCCATTATTCCACTCAGCGTATGCTCCAAGAGGTGGACAAGAGGTACAGTGTCACTGATGCATGCACTGTCACTGCTCACCATCCTTGTGGCCTCCTCAAACGGTGACAGGACAGTGCATGCATCCCTGATCATGCCCCACTGGCGTGGTGAGAAAAAAACGAGCTCCCCTGACCCTGTCCTGGTGCCGTAGCTGCACAGGTACTCATTGATGGCCCTCTGCTGCGTGTGCAGCCGCTGCAGCATGGCCAATGTTGAGTTCCATCTGGTGGGCATGTCACATATAAGGCGGTTCTTGGGCAGGTTCAACTCCTTTTGGAGCTCAGCCAGCCGAGCACAGGCATTAAATGATCGGCGGAAATGCACACAGACTTTCCTGGCCTGCTTCAGGACATCATGTAAGCCGGGGTACCTGCCCAAGAACCGCTGCACCACCAGGTTAAGGACGTGAGCTACACAGGGCACATGGGTCAGTTGTCCCTGTCGGAGGGCGGAGAGGAGGTTGGTGCCATTGTCGCAAACCACCATTCCTGGCTTAAGCTGGCGTGGCGTCAACCACCTCTCGGCCTGCCCCTGCAGAGCTGACAAAACATCCGCCCCAGTGTGGCTCCTGTCTCCCAAACAAACCAGCGCAAGCACGGCATGGCATCGTTTTGCTTGCGTACTTGCGTAGCCCCTGGAACGCCTACGGAGCACCGCTGGTTCTGAGGACAGAGCACTGGAAGAGGCCATGGAGGAAGAAGAAGAGGAGGGGGTGGAGGAGAGAGGTGTGTCACAACCAATAGTAGCATTTTGGAGGCGTGGTGGCGGAACAACCTCCAACACTACTGCACCTTGTCCTGCATCCTTCCCAGCAGCCAGAAGAGTGACCCAATGGGCCGTGAAAGACAGGTAACATCCCTGTCCATGCCTGCTGGACCATGAGGCCGCGTACACACGGGCGGACTGTCCGCCCAACTAGGTTCGTCAAACAGTTTGACAAACAGTCCGTTCAAAATTTGCATGAACGGACTTGACCACACACGACGAACGAACAGTCCGCTGAAAACTTGCGCGATGACGTGAACGGCACGTACGACGGGACGAGAGATTCGAAGTCCTATACACTGCAATGCAACCTTCGGCGTGTAAATCCTTTCTGAGCATGCGCGGAACTTAGTTTGACGAACAAGCCTACACATGAGCGGACTGTCCGCTCAAACCAAGTTTCAGCGGACAGTCTTACGGAAATTCCGAAAAACTTTGTTCGTCAGACTGTCCGCTGAAACTGTCCGCTGAAGCCCACACACGAGCGGACTGTCCGCTGAAACACTGTTCAGCGGACAAAGTTGGACGAACAGTCCGCCCGTGTGTACGCGGCCTGAGTCAGCGGTAATATGCACCTTACCACTGACCGCCCTGTCCAGCGAGGCAAGGACATTGTCTTCCACATGCCGGTAGAGAGCCGGAATCGCCTTCCGTGAGAAAAAGTGGCGTTTGGGGACCTGCCACTGAGGAACCGCACATTGTACAAACTCACGGAAGGGGGCCGAGTCTACCAACTGAAAAGGCAGCAGTTGAAGTGCTAGCAATTTAGCCAAGCTAGCATTCAACCGCTGGGCATGTGGATGGCTGGGCGTAAACTTCTTCCGCCGGTCCAGCAGCTGGGGCAGGGACATTTGCCTGCTATAATCGGATGTGGATGTACCACTAGCAGAGTTCCCGGAAGCACTTGGCTGTGACACACCTAATTCTACACCTTCATTCCTCTCAGAGCAGGTTTCAGAGAGGACTGAAGGTCTAGTGGGGTTGGAGATGCCAGCTGATGAGGAGCAAGGAGAGGTCCGCTTTGTTCTTTGGTGTGGGTCTTTGAGGTACGCTTGCCAACGAGCTGCATGGCAGGTCAACATATGTCTGGTCAAGCATGTGGTGCCCAAGCGGCTGATGTTTTGGCCACGTGAGATACGCTTGAGACATATGTTGCAAATAGCAGCGGTGCGATCTGATGCACTCGTCTCAAAAAAGGCCCACACCAAAGAACTTTTAGAATAACGCGCAGAGGAAGCGCTCTGTGCAGGCGGAGCTCTGCGGTGTGATTCAGTCGGTGTGCTGCCCCTAAGCTGGCCCCCGGAGGGCATCCTGCGTCGTTGGACATGTGCCTCCTCCTCCTCCTCCCTCCTTCCAGGCACCCACGTGGAGTCAGTGCCCTCATCATCCCCTCCCTCTTCATCGCTGTAGCAAACCTGGCAGTATGCTGCAGCTTGTGGAACATGACTGCCAGATTGCTGTCCTTCTTGAGCATCCCCTCTCTCTGCGCTCACGCTACTGCCTTCCTCTAGCTGAGTGTCATCATCAGAGCCCACCAAACACTGGGCATCCTCCTGGAGCATGTACCCAACACTGTGCTCAAAGAGTTCAGGAGACTCCTCAGGAGGACGTGGTGGGTCTAGGGAAGGAGTCACTGATGATGACATTGAGAGGAGGGAAGACGATGTGTTGGCAGCTGCTTTGCTACTACCCTGAGACTGGGTGAGAGAGGATGAGGAGGATGAAGAGGGCTTGGTCATCCACTCTACCAAGTCGTTGGCATGTTGCGGTTCAACATGTCCAGCTGCAGAAAAGAAGGACAAGCATGTCCCATGGCCACGTGCTGATGACAATGCACCGCGTCCACGACCAGCACTGTTGTCTCTAGACACAGAGCCTGCTTGCCCTCTTTTATCGGCTCGCGCCTGTCTGCCTCTCCTTGCTGGCCTTCCAGACATGGTAATGGCCTGAAGGGAGTTGGGTAAAACAGTAGTTGGGTAGTTTATATTGTGCTGGAGGCACACAACACCCACTAACTCCTGCAGATGCCTTTTTTATAGAACAGCAGAGATAAAGGGGTATATACAGATGTATACTGTGCTGTGCTGGAAGCACACACAACTTCCAATAACTCCTGCAGATGGCAATTGGGCCCAAATAGAGAACAGCTATGTAGGTGCATTATAGCGGTATTTACTGGGTACAGAGCACGCAGACAGCACGCACTATCTCCTGACACTACTGACTGCAAGCTCTATTATTAAAGATGGACCACTAGCTATATAGGTGAGGTGAATATCACGGTGTATACTGCGGTCAGGGCACGCAGACAATAACCAGAAAACAGCAGAGTTAAAGGGGTATATACAGATGTATACTGTGCTGTGCTGGAAGCACACACAACTTCCAATAACTCCTGCAGATGACAATTGGGCCCAAATAGAGAACAGCTATGTAGGTGGATTATAGCGGTATTTACTGGGTACAGAGCACGCAGACAGCACGCACTATCTCCTGACACTACTGACTGCAAGCTCTATTATTAAAGATGGACCACTAGCTATATAGGTGAGGTGAATATCACGGTGTATACTGCGGTCAGGGCACGCAGACAATAACCAGAAAACAGCAGAGTTAAAGGGGTATATACAGATGTATACTGTGTTGTGCTGGAAGCACACACAACTTCCAATAACTCCTGCAGATGGCAATTGGGCTCAAATAGAGAACAGCTATGTAGGTGGATTATAGCGGTATGTACTGGGTACAGAGCACGCAGACAGCACGCACTATCTCCTAACACTACTGACTGCAAGCTCTATTATTAAAGCTAGATCACTAGCTATATAGGTGAGGTTAATATAGTGGTGTATACTGCGGTCAGGGCACAGACAATAATCACTACACAAGAGCAAGATAGGAAATCAGCCAAAAACTATTGGTGTGTAACTGTGTTGAAGGTACACAGAACACCCACTGCTTCAGATGCCAACACACTACACGAGGCCACCTCAAAGGCGGCCTTATATAGTGTGGGGCGTGCACTACATAGCCTGAGCTATGATTGGCCACAGGCAGGATGCCTGTGGCCAATCATGGCTCTCCTCGCTGCTGGCGCTGCGATTGGCCAAGCATGCGGGGTCACAGTGCATGCTTGACCAATCACGAGCCAGCAATGCACTGCGCCACCGCAGTGCATTGTGGTCCGCGTGCGCCACACGAATTTTGACGCGAACAGACCAAGAGTTCGGATTTCGCCGAACGCCCGAACAGCCAATGTTCGAGTCGAACGTACGTTCGACTCGAACGCGAAGCTCATCCCTAGTTAACGTGTACGAACGTTCTTTACGATGAATTTAAAGGCAAAAATATACTTCAATATGACAGTCGATGCTGATGGAAGTTTGGTTTTTATCCGAAATATGAAATTCCATTGAAGAATTTCCTATCCGAAATACGAAGTTTCATTAGATGAGAAAGAGAGAAGCGGATTGTCTGGTCCAGTTTGCGCCTGCTCCTCCTGGGGCTGCTTATTATGAGGGGCTCCCACCATCCCTGTGCTATGCTGACTTCCTCCTGGGGCTGCTTATTATGAGGGGCTCCCACCATCCCTGTGCTATGCTGATTTCTTCCGGGTGCTGTACCTCTGCTGTGCATATTATGAGGGGCTCCCACCATCCCTGTGCTGTGCTGACTTCCTCCTGGGGCTGCTTATTATGAGGGGCTCCCACCATGCCTGTGCTATGCTGATTTCTTCCGGGTGCTGTACCTCTGCTGTGCATATTATGAGGGGCTCCCACCATCCCTGTGCTGACTTCCTCCTGGGGCTGCTTATTATGAGGGGATCCCACCATCCCTTTGGTGTGCTGACTTCCTCCTGGGGCTGTACCTCTGCTGTGCATATTATGAGGGGCCCCCACCATCCCTGTGCTGTGCTGACTTCCTCCTGGGGCTGCTTATTATGAGGGGCTCCCACCATCCCTGTGTTGTGCTGACTTCCTCCTGGGGCTGTACCTCTGCTGTGCATATTATGAGGGGCTCCCACAATCCCTGTGCTGTGCTCACTTCCTCCTGGGGCTGCTTATTATGAGGGGCTCTCACCATCCCTGTGCTATGCTGACTTCCTCCTGGGGCTGCTTATTATGAGGGGCTCCCACCACCCCTGTGCTATGCTGACTTCCTCCTGGGGCTGTACCTCTGCTGTGCATATTATGAGGGGCTCCCACCATCCCTGTGCTGTGCTGACTTCCTCCTGGGGCTGCTTATTATGAGGGGCTCCCACCATCCCTGTGCTGTGCTGACTTCCTCCTGGGGCTGCTTATTATGAGGGGCTCCCACCATCCCTGTGCTGTGCTGACTTCCTCCTGGGGCTGTACCTCTGGGGCTGTACCTCTGCTCAAGGGAAGGGGCATATGGGGGAGGAAAAGTTACAAGTTCGGTTTTGGATAGATTGAGTTTGAGGAAGTGGTATGACATCCAGGCTGATATATCTGATAGTAAATTAGTGATACGTGAGGAGACAGAGGGAGTGAGCTGAGGGGTAGAGAAATAGATTTGGGTGTCGTCGGCGTAAAGGTGGTATTGGAAGCCATGGGAGGCTATCAGTTGACCCAGGAAGGATGTGTAGAATGAAAATAGGAGCGGGACCCCAACAGAGAAAGGAAGAGGAGAGGAGGAAGTAGAGTTGTAAGAAATGGTAAAGGTGCGGTTGGATAACTAGGAAGAGAACCAGCGAAGAGTACAGTCACAGAGACCAAAGGTGTGGCGTTTTTTGAGGAAGAGGGGGTGGTCAACCATTTCAAAGGCAGCAGAGAGGTCCAGGAGTAGGAGTACCGAATAATGTTGATTGGTTTTGGCCGTTAGTAGATCGTTTGTTAGTTTTAGGAGAGCAGTTTCTGTGGAGTGTTGAGGACGAAATCCAGACTGAAGGGGATCAAGAAGGCTATTATCAGCAAGGTGGACGCTCAGTCGGTTGTAGACCAGACGTTCAAGGAGTTTGGATAAGAAGGGGAGCAAGGAGATGGGGTGTAGGTTGTTAGGTGGGTAGGGGGCAGAGCCAAGGGGTGACTAAGACAGGGGGAGTTCCTGCACCTATTCTCAGAGATAAAAAGCCCTATGTAGGGATAAGCAAATCATTCACAACTCAATACACTTTGAGATAATTCTCAGGTATTGAACCCATATTCGATGCACTATTGAAACTCAACATACTAATTATTAGATTTTAAAATTTCGTTTTGAGGGTTCTGTAGGCAGGTGCAGGCATTCCAGCCTCCTATTTTATCACTCGCATTAGCAACTTATCATCCAATCAGAATCAGCTCAAAGTGTATTGAGTTGTGAATGATTTGCTTATCCCTACGTAGGGCTTTTTTTCTCTGAGAATAGGTGCAGGAACTCCCCCTGTCTTAGTCACCCCTTGGCTCTGCCCCCTACCCACCTCTGACCACTGTCCCTTGATTCCACCACCTACCAGTACTGCCCCTTTTAGAGAATACAGAACCAAGTATCATTTTGTGGTGCTAAATCATTTGTATGGAACATGTTAATGATTAATGATAAAAAGAAAAGCAGTAAAATAGATCCCCTGCAGCCAGCAATAATAGAATCCCAGCAATAGATCCCCACACAACAATAGACTCCTCCAGCAACAATGGACTCCACCCCAACAACAATAGATTCAGTGCAGCAACAGTGCCACCCACAACAAAATATACACCCAAGCAACATTAGACCCCCCCAGCAGCAACAGATCTCCCAGACACCAGCATCAATAGATCCTCCAGCCGTCAGTAAAAACAGACCTCTCCCTCAACAGTAGATCTCTTCCAGCAAACATAAGACCCACCCCCCTCAGCAACAATAGATTCCCCATCAGCAACAATAGACCCTCACACACAATTAGATCCCCACCAATGACAATAGACCAGCAGCCAACATCAATAGACCGTCCAGCACACCCAATTCTATTACATACATTCAGTGCTGAAGGTGCCGGAACTGCGTTCCCCCACATTGCTGCTGAAAACAAGCCCTGTCCCTATGGACATATATAGTTCAAGCACAATTTGTAGAGAGCTCCATAATATGCTGGTGCTGTATAAATGAGTACAACATATATGCAGCAAATGGTGCAAATAACTTTCTATTGTATAATCTTATATTTGCTGTTTGTTTTCGATCCTTTCTCTACACTGAGCGGAACATTTTTGACCTATGATTTGCTGTTTCCATAAGCCTCCATTACTATAACACATTAACGTAGCTCGGCCTGTAAAAAATATATATATATACCGTATACTTCTGATATTGGAGCTGACTAAGCACTAGACTGCTGATGCAATTTAGCTACAACATAAGGGTCACTTATTGCTTTGTCCTATGTTCCCTAGGGTTTGGGGTAAATAAATGAAATTCTAATAGAGTTCTATATTGCTATCTCCAACATTATATTGCATTGAATGTTGAATGATCTGACATCATTTCATGCTATGTATTTTTCAGTCATTTTGAGTCCCTTATCATTTTTTTACATATTTAGAGTAAACATGCAACCCAAGTTTACATGTTTGAAGCTGAATTCCAGCTTCCTGTCACTTTAAAAAAATTATTTTGGACCAAGCTGGTCCAAACAAGCTATTACCTTCACTAACAGATGCCCCCTCTATCCATGCCACCCCCTATATAAGTAATGGATAGATTCATACATAGCATGAATCTATCCACAACCATCGAGGCCACCCCCTGTTCTGGCTCCGGCCCCTTTCAGGACACCGGGCGCATGAATTACAGTGGTGGAGATGGTTTTTTTATAGCACCTGATTAGAGCCATAGGCTCTAATAGCAGGGTTGCCACCTTGTCTTCAAGCCAAACTCGAGCACTAAAGCCCCTTTCACACGGGCTTTCAGATCAGGTCCACCTGTCAGTTTTTTAGGCAGATCGGAGCCTCCATTCACCTTTATGGAGCGGCGGATGTTAGTGGTGACATGTTTGCTGACACCCGCTGCTACGCGATCCAATTCTGTCCCTGAAATCCAGATAAATGGTGACCCTATTTTCCATCCGATTGGATCGAATGAGATGGGATGAAAATGGAGAACAGGGCTCTGACAGGTCCATCTCTGCACAGTCAGCGGAGACAGATCTGTAATCTTCCTGCTCAGGGGAGATCAGCAGATCGATCTTCCACTGAGCAAAGCGGAGTCTGCCGGCAGGATCGCCCGTGTGAAAGAGCCCACTAGCCTATGGCACTGCGCTTGCTTAACTCGACTCATTCAACTGAATGGGGCTGTGCAGCAACTGTGTGCTATGCACATGGCTACAGCACAGTGGTATGGGATTTTAGGGGTTACAAACAGGTGGTGAGAAGAAAACATAGCGCTTCTTCACCACCTGTCAAATACGTTAAAAAAATGATCCACTGTGGATTACTCTTCAGAGTGCTCTGTGACTTTGTTCACACTTGTGGTTGGGGGACAGTAAAAAAATTGAGGTTTAGCTGTGTTTTTACTGCTACCCAACTGTTCCTCTTAAGCTGCAAAGGCAGCAGAGGGGGATGTACACACGCAATAGCAAAAATTCCTTGCAGCACAGTGTGGCAAAACTCGTCTGCACTGTTAGGTTCAGCAAGCAGTGATGCCTGCTGAATGTGGCCCATCCAAGTGAATGGGGGCTCCCAGCTTCCGTGTGCAATGCATTCAGTTGCGGGGTGCTGCTGTGGGGTTTAACCACTTGCCGCAGCTCTCATTCTGTGTGGACGTCATATGACGGCGCACCCGAACGGCCAATCCTGAGCGCCCATGGGGGCACACAGGGCGTGACGATCGCAGTCGAGCTGTGTTGCTAGGACATGGTGCAACCCCGATCCCTGAGACGGCGCAACCCCGATCTCTGATCTCTGATGTGGCTCTTTAATTAATCATGTGATCACCTATGTCCAAGCCGGTCACATGTAAACAGGGAAGTGCCGGTAATCAGCGCTCCACGCCTCACACCGACAGAGTATGTGGCGAGAAGAGCCAATCAGCGGCATCTCCTTGCAGGGGACAGTGAGAGATGTAATCAGGGCACTGATGATCAGTGCCTTGATTACATTAGAGTGCCACCAGTGCCAGCAACACTTGCCCGCCTGTGCCAACAATCAGTGCCCACCACAGCCAGAAATCAGTGTCCGCTAGTGATGTCAGTCAGTGCTGGCTTTCAGTGCAGCCTATCAGTAATCCATCAGTGCCACCCATTAATGCCCATCAGTGCCACCCATCAATGCCTATAAGTGCCCATTAGTGCCACTTATCCATGCCGCCTATCAGGGCCCATCAGTGCTGGCTATCAGGGCCCATCAGTGCTACCTATCAGTACCCCCCAGTACCACCTATCAATGCCCACTAGTGTCACTCATCATTGCCACCTATCAGTGCTCATCAGTGCCACGTATCAGTGCCACCTATCAGTGGCCATAAGTGCAGAATATTAGTGCCTCCTCATCAGTGCCACCTAATTAGTGCCCATAAGTACTGCCTCATCAGTGCCCATAAGTGCCACCTCATCAGTGCCCATCAGTGCAGCCTATTAGTGCCCATCAGTGCCGACTCATCAGCACACATCAATGAAGGAGAAACATTACTTATTTACAAAATTTAGTGACAGAAACTAAGAAAAACAATTTTTTTCAACATTTTCTGTCTTTTTTTTTTTTAGGAAAAAAAAAATCCCAGCAGCGATTAAATACCTCCAAAAGAAATCTCTATTTGTGTGAAGAAAATGATAAAAATGTCACATGGTTAGTGTTGTATGACTGCGCAATTGTCATTCAACGCGTGACAGCGATGAAAATGGCTTGGGCAAGAAGGGGGTAAAAGTGCCCTGTAGATAAGTGGTTAAACTAGTGGCAAGGAGGCAATATAACACCTCCTCACTGCCTGCCAAATTCCCTCTGAAGAGCAATCCAAACATGGATTACTCTTCAGAGGGCAGCACCTGTGTACACAAGCCCTGAGCCTAGGTCCACACATATGCGATGTGGGAACCAGTGTGATTCCAGTGCCGGTTCCTGCATCACATCTCTCCTGCAGGCAGTTCACACTGCCCCCTGCGAACCGCTGCGGGTGTTATTACAATGTTAATGACACCCCCAGATCATTTTACAGATTGCAGTACAAACTGTGAACTCGCACAGGAATCATATCCCATAGGTGAGAAGTTGAACACCCATGCGATCCGAATCCAGTGCAGGGGGAAAAAAGACCCTGCACTATTTTCCTGCAAATCTAATGTGATTTCATTCAGCCATACAATTGTATGGCTGAACTCGCATTGCACATGTGATCGGCACAGCAATGTGGGTGCGAATCACATGCAATGTCTGTGTTTGCACAAGTGGGGAAACCAGGCTAAGGCTATTCAGCCATGCCAGTTTATTCTGTGGAGTAACCTCTTGTCTGCAGCAATTCCAAAAAAGTTGTGCTCAGCTGGGGGCCAGGAGAAGGAACACTATTTAACCCCCCGGGCTCAAGTGCTTACTTCCTGTGGTGATCCAGACTGTGGCTCTGCACTCAATCTGCTAGTTGATGTTATTAGGAGAAAGTTCTTATCTTTATCAAAATAGGGTGGACTGGTGGCGCAGAGCATTGTGCTCAGAGCCCACCCAGGTGTGTTGGAAAAGCAAATACATTTTTGCTTTTCTAACACTAAATCTCCTCTCCGCCAATCAGGAAGCATGGGTCTGATACCCATTTCTCAATTGGCTGAAAGGTCAGGCAATCCTATTGGATGCCTAAGAGGAGGAGAAAGGGGATACACAGCAGAAGCCGCCATGATCCATACCACAGGAGGAGGAAGAAAGCTGCCGGACACGCTGCCCACCCACCCCCTTCCTAGATGGGGTAAGTGCGGGGCTTTGATGTCCTGACTGTCCTGGCCACCAGCCACCACTGAGATGCACCTGCTGTGTGTGTTGTATAAACTGTATGTAGCATAGATACAAACAGTATATAGCACTGTGTTTTAGCAGTGGTAGCGGTACTTCCTGTGCCGCACCCAGCACAAAACTGAGTTGAACCATTCACAGGAAGCTTTGTATTTTATGAATGAATTCAAGGCTTCCTCTAATTGGCTGAGGTGGAGAGGTTGGTAGGAGATGCCACCACCTCCACCAGAATAAACATAAGAATGGATCTATAGAAGATGCCATCAGCCACCGATCTCACACAGGCCATTTGTTATATCCCTGTAAGTCATGGAAAAAGTTGTGTGCACTGTAAAATGTATGTACTTTTGTCTAAGATAAATAAATGTGATTTTAATCATTTTTTTGTGTTGTTATTCATTAGCACTGTATTAGGAAGCCTAAAATGTATGGAATGACTAAAAACAAATGTATTTTCTCCCTCATGGTCTGTTAAATATACCACTGACAGCATTTCGTTATATCTGTTTGATAAGTTAAAAATAGTACCGTGTTTATCGGCGTATAACACGCACTTTTTTCCCCTTAAAATGGGGGGGAAATCATGGGTGCGTGTTTACGCCGATCCCCCCGCCGATCTGCGCTCTGTTGAGCGCCGCCGACATTTACCGAGCTGAGCCGAGTGTACTGTGTACTCGGCCCTGCTCTCAGTCATGCCTGGTCCCGCCTCCTAGCCTTTACGTCCCGCCATTGGCCCGGTGTTGTGTCCATCACAGGAGCCAGGACAAGGGGCGGGACGGGGGCGTTACTGCGAGCAGAGCCGAGTAGCCAAGTACCCTCGGCTCGGTCTATGTCGGCGGCGGGAGGAGCCAAAGATCTCGACGGCGGCGGCGGGAAGAGCTGAAGATCTCGGTGGCGGCGGCGGGAGGAGCCGAAGATCTCAACGGCGGCAGCGGGAGGAGCCGAAGATGGCGGCGGCAGTGGTAAATTTAAAACTAACCATACTGCAATTTTGTGGAAGGCTGCAGGGGGACAGTGTAGGGCTGCAGGGGGACAGTGTAGGGCTGCAGGGGGACAGTGGAAGGCTGCAGGAGAACAGTGTAGGGCTGCAGGGGGACAGTGGAAGGCTACATTGATGGGCATTTAAAATGTAAGTTTTTTTCCTTAAACTTGCCTCCTAAAAATTTTTTCCTTAAACTTCCCTCCTAAACTTGGGGTGCGTGTTATACGCCGACGCGTGTTATACGCCGATAAATACGGTACATGTTTACCCTGCCAGAAATCCAATAGTGTCATCTGCACCTTTCATTGTAATGTTAAGAAGTGTTATGAGCTCTGCCCATGGTATCTCTGAGAACTAAAGAAAGAATAAAACAAAAAAAGAAAACTAATGCAGCCACCGATGTACTGGTAAGTGGCAATAAGCAATGTTTGTTCTAGGGTTTAGACACTTTTACTCCTTCTCCTTACTGCCCCAATTCTTGTATGGAAGTAAGGCAAAGTCTCTAATTGAGTCACAGACAGAAATGCAATCTGCTAAAAAAAAAAAAATGAACTCTTCTCCACTCTACTGAAAAGTAGAAAATTGTGTTGACTTAAGCCTCCTACACACGATTGGATTTTTGGCAGGGGATTGTGTGACGACAGACTGCTTGCCTAAAATCCAACCGTTGGTACGCCCTTTCAGACAATTTTTGTCCAACTTTCCGCAACAAATGTTGGATGACAGGCTAGTAAATTTTCAGCGGACAACGGACAGTTGTCAGATTTTCGTATCATCAGAACGCAAGTCCGTCACACAAAAGTCCAAAGTACAAACACGCATGCTCGGAATCAATGCTCACCAAACACAACATTAGCAGAAGGTGCCCAAAGGCTGGCGCTCAAGAGCTGAAATTTCACGTAGTATGTCACTACGTTTGTGTTTGTTAACCGACAATTGTGTGCCGTTAGTAGGCAAGACAAGTTCCCGGCACACACCTTTCAGACAAAAGTCTGACACTCTATTGGCCAGCAATTGGATCATGTGTACGAGGCTTAAAGCGGTAGTAAACCCGCTGAAATTTTTTTTTTCAGACCTGTAAGGGAAAAGGCATAATGAGCTAGTATGCACCGCATACTAGCTCATTATGAAATACTTACCTTAGAACGAGACCCTGACATCTCACCTGATACACGCCCTCGGTGTGTCTTCCGGATATCGCGGCTCCGGCATCGTGAGTGGCCGGAGCAGCGATATCGTCACTCCCGCGGCATACGCGCAGGAGATTTCTTTCTGGCAGGGTCCGGCATCTGCCGGGCTTCCAGTCGAGATTCCCTTGTGTGCATGCACTGCTGCGGTCAGCGGCTCATTGCGAGGGGAATATCTCCTAAACCATACAGGTTTAGGAGATATTTTTTTCACCTACAGGTAAGCCTTATTATAGGCTTACCTGTAGATAAAAGTAAAAAAAAAGACTATACAACCGCTTTAAGGCTGGACATACATTATACAATTTTCTTATTCAATTTCCTTTAGATTTACCTTCAACTATATAGTGCAAGGACCTGCCTGATTGTCTACTGATTAAAAGTGTTTAGGTTTGACCTCATAGTATATGGTATTGGTAAATCCTAAAGGAAAATTGCACAAGAAAATTTGTATTTTAAAGCCTTATGCCTCATACACACGACCGGACATTCCGGCAGACTAGGTCCGACGGTCTTCCTGATGGACTTTCCAAATGAAAGGACTTGGCCACATACAATCACACCAAAGTCCGATGGATTCGAACGTGATGACTTACGACTTGACTAGAATAAGGAAGTTCATAGCCAGTAGCCAATAGCTGCCCTAGCGTCGGTTTTCGTCTGTCGGACCAGCATACAGACGAACGGATTTCTCCATTGGAACTGGGTCCAGTGGAAAAATTTGAAATATGTTCTATTTCTAAAGTCCATCAGATTTTTGGACAGCAAAGGTCCGATGGAGCCCACACAAGACCGACGGATTCGTTCCGTCAGACCTTTGCTGTCGAAAAATCCGGTCGTGTGTACGCGGCATTAGGCTTTAATATCATCAGTAATTAAACTAGCTAATTATTATTAAGTCTGATATGTTTCACAGAACAGGGGCACATTCAGCATGCATTTCTGAGACTTGACTTGGTTGACAGCCATCAGTTAGCTGAAGTAAATAGGCCAGTACATCGTGACCCAGCCGAGAAACCATTCTTGGTGTCACTAATGCTTCTTAATGGTTAGCTGCATGATGGAGCGGAACTGACAAAAAGTTCTGAAGGTGCTTTGCTTTCAAATTCACACATACAGTAAAAAAATCAATATTTACTGGGAAGGTAATCAAAATGTCCAGCCGTTGGCAAGTATCCTGACACTCAGGCGGCAATTCACCAGAGTATTTAAAGTTAATCTATAGTGCAAAAAATATAAACCATGACTTCTAGAGCAGAGAGGGCATCAGAGCATACTTTTTATTTCATCACTGGCAGTTTCTTACTTGTGGTACCACAGTCCGTGTGTATCTACGCTACTATACAAAAGTTTTAGGTAGGTGTGAAAAAATGCTGTAAACGAAGAATGCTTTCAGAAACAGAAGTGTTCATATTTTTGTTTTTTTTATCAATAAACAAAAAATGGAAACTAAACGGACAGAAGAAAAATCTAAATCAAATCAATATTTGGTGTGACCACCCTTTGCCTTCGAATCAGCATCAATTCTTTATTTCTTCTCGGTACACTTGCACACAGCTTTTGAAGGAACTCGGCAGGTAGGTTGTTCCGAACATCTTGGAGAACTAACCACAGATCTTCTGTGGATGTGGGCCGCCTCAAATCCTTCTGTCTCTTCATGTAATCCCAGACAGACTCCGTGATGTTAACCCCTTCGAGCCCAAGTGTAAAACAAATCGAAATATCTAAGCACAATTTTGAAACGTTGACATTTGTTAGTAAAACTGTACATATCATCACAACTACTTTGTGCACCCAGGTTGATTATACTGCATTTTTTCAGGAGAAATTGAGCTTTCTTTTGGTGGTAAATGGTAATGAATATCTCCTGATTTTTATTTTTTTATTATCAAAGAAAAACTGGACCCAAAATAGTAAAAGAAAAATAAATAATCGTTTTAAATATAGCTGTATATTTTTTGTTAATACCAAAACTTTCCACCAAAGAACAACATAAATAAATTCTCCTCCTCTTGACGATCACAGCAATACCACATATGTGTATGTTAGTTGTTGTTTGTACCCTTAGTACAGCCAAAAAACAATAGTGCCCATTTTGCTTTGTTTATCCTACCTAAAACACACTGACACGGCCGGACTTTCCAGCAGACTAGGTCCGACGGAATCATCCGATCGTGTGTGGGCTAATCCAATTGTTTTTTTCGTTATAAAAATCCGACGGACCTAGAAATAGAAAATGTTTCAAATCTGTCCAACGGACGCCATTCCTATCGGGAAAACCGTTTGTCTGTATGCTGGTCCGACTGGAAGCTATTGGCTACTGGTTATTGAACTTCCTTTTTTAGTACCGTCATACGTCATCACGTTCAAAATGACCTGACTTTCATACGGACTTAGTCCGTTCGTGTGTGGCCAAGTCCGTTAGTTCGGAAGTTCATCGGAACTCCGCTGAAAAGTCAGTCGGGAAGACTGTCAGACCTTGTCTGCCGGAAAGTCCGGTCGTGTGTACGTGGCATAATTGATACTAAAAAAACAACAGGAAAAAAAAATACTGACCCTGACCTTTGACCTCAACCTTGACCTTTGACCCTGACCATTACCCAAACACTGACCTAAGACCCCTTTCATACTGGGACACTTTCACATTAAAAAAAGCGGCTGAAAAGCTCATGAAAACCTATTTTCATTAAAATCAATGAAGGATTTCACACTGGGGCAGTGCGCTGGCAGGGTGATGAAAAAACGCCCCTCTTCATTGAAATCAATGGAAAGCGCATCAAAAGCACATCAAAAGCTCTTCAAAAGTGCTCAGTGTTTTGCTGGCAGTTTACAAGTGCCTCAGTGTGAAAGGGGCCTAAATCAAACCTTGGTCTAGGTATTTTTTTATTTTATTTTTTATTAAAAAATAAAAAATAAAATAATATATATATATATATATATATATATATATATATATATATATATATATATATATTTATTTTTTTAGACCCACTTTTTGTTTTCTCTGCAAGGAGGGAGAGAGACTAAGTATCCCTCTCCTCCATTCACAGAGAAGGAAAACATGGGGGTGGGCTTCACAGTGACTGATCACTGTGATAGCCAATCAGAGGCTATCACAGCGATCTGGTGACCCCACAATCAGGAGATCTAGGTCCCGATCGTTAGTACGGGGCCCGGGGCACTCCATGAGACCCCAGTCTTTGTGCTGGGTGCACGCCACTTAGCGTGTGTCACAAGCACAAAGGGAGATATGCAAATAAGCGGCCCCACAGAATAAAACCCAGTCCAGTGGGGCCGCATATTTGCATACGGTCGGCGTGAAGGGGTTAAAGTGGTTGTAAACCCTGTTACACTACCTTAACCTACAGGTAAGCTTATAATAAGGCTTACCTGTGTGGGCACCATGAATAGCTCCTAAACTTGCACCGTTTGAGAGATATTCACTGTATGTGTCGAAGAACAAACGGCTCGCTCGTGCCATGACCAGCGGCTCCTGCGCGCATGAAGTTATCGCATGTCCGGCCAATCACAGCGCCGGAGCCCACGAACCCAGACATAACTCTGGCCACATCGGTGTACGGGGACCCCTGCAACAGCGTCGATCTAAAGTAAGTATTTCATAATGAGCTAGTATGTGATGCATACTAGCTCATTATGCCTTTGTCTTGCAGGCTGTTTTTTTTGTTTGTTTTGTTTTTTAGAGTTTTCAACCACTTTAAGATCAGGCGTGTGATAGTGCTTAGGATGCTGGGCCAGCTAGAAGAGGCACCTTTGAGACAAAAAAAACCCTGAATAAATATATTTATAGAATGCAAGCATTGTATATAGCTGGATTAGACCTGGTAGCAGCCTCTTGTAGCCCCTGTATATGAACAGCGGAAATGTGGGAGAATGAAACTAAGAGCCAATCAGTTGTGCTGATAAGAAGCATGCTTATAGGAGGAGAGAGCAGAGTGACATAGAGATGAGCCAATCGATGTGCTGCTTCTCTTTTTACTGTCCAGGAACAGGCTGCGGCGGGGCCAGGAAAACCTGGGCATGTACCACAGGACTAAAGGGCCTTTTAGATTTAGCAATCCTGTTGCTGGAGAAACTAGAGGTTAATGTTGCTAAATTTCTGTACTATTGCGGTGCACAATAATGTACAGGTAAATAGGCATTGTGGCTATTCATTTTTAATGGCACCTCAATGTACATATATAGTAAAAAAAATGCACTTGTATTGCCAAACGTAGCGCAGGTGCATTTTTTTCAGATCTGGTGCCGGAAGTGGAACCTTATTGGCACTGACCAGTAATGATTTGGTAGAATCTTATAGCCAATGATCCCCAAAACTTTCTGTTGCCACTGGCTAATAATGTCTTCTTCTTTTTTTTTTTTTTGAAGGGAGATTTATAACCAATCACTTGGGGGGTCTTATAACCATTGACCACCCATACTGGTATGCATTATTTTTACTGCCACCGACCACCAATGCTTTGGAAGAATGGAGTTATCGGGGGGGGGGGGGGGGGTTATTGTTACCAGCAATGTAAGGGTCACTACATTACATATGTCTGACCTGTACACTCTATAACCTATGCTGACCGATGCACTCTGTATGCTGTGCTATACATTTCTTCAGTGTATACTACAAGTAGGCTTTGACTTAATTTAACCATGTCCACTCAAACCTCACCCAATGTTTAGGGCAATGTAGTCACACCCATGTTTCACCATAATGCTCTGCATGCTTTACATGTCATCTTCATCAGAGCGCCCTTCTTTCACAAGTTGGTTCTAAAGGTGGGGTAACGAAGCCTATTCTGCTGTAAGATGAACAGTCACCCAGTATATAGTGGAAGGCCAGGGGACAAATGACATTTAGCAGGTGTCAGAAACTGGTTTGCATAACAATACATGCCCCCCATAAATATTTAATACTTTAAAAAAGGTTCTTTATTTTAAAATAATATGCTGATTTTCCTGTTAACATGAGCTATTTATTGTTCTAAATTCTATAAATCATAGCCACGGCTATGGAACAGGAAAAATTGCACTCTGGAATATTTCTGAATCGAGAGGCCAGAGTCTTCCTGCACCACACAGATCAAATCTTAGCTGCCCTCCTTTACTCCAATAAGCAATATCACAATGCACTGGTTTCATCTAGCAATTTGACACTGAGACCTTGAACTATACATAAATCCCTTTGATCCTCACTACGTGCTGAATCCATTAACTGTTGTAATAAATCAATATGCTACAACACACAAGGAGTTCTTAAATACACCTCTTCTCAGGCTGCAGGATGCCCTGTCTTAATAAAAGAGAGCCATAGCATGACATGGTCACTGTAGATATATTTACATCTTTAAATATGCAGTAGATTAACCTTTGCTGATGCTACTTGTAGAGTGCAGTGGCTCTGCCACCTCGTCCCTTGAATTGCACAGCTTTGTGGCCAATTGTGCAGCTTAGGACTAAATGTGTTTTCACGAAAACCCATCAAGGTGTGATTTGATGACTGCTTTCTGCTTGATAATAAATCTTTTGATTTGTGCATGATGCCGTTGTGGACCCAATGCATGTGAAAGCATCTGTATCTCGTTGAGGGTCCAAGGCAAGGTCTGGACAGCAACAGAGTTCATTGCACAGTGAGGTTTTCAGCCTTGCAGCAACAGAGATTTATGCCTGGATACTGTCCATTTCCCAACTACAATTTTTGTTTGACCATCTGGATTAATTTGCTAAAAAATGATTTTGCCCTGTCCCCTATTTAACCAACCTTTGTTCTCTGATTTTGCTCAGGTGTTGACTAGCTTATCTTTGCCCTTGCCATCTTGTTTGATTCCTCTAGTCTTCATCCATCTAGGTATAATATCTTTTCCATTTAAATCTTGGAAGCACACAAAAAAAGAGTCAAAGCCCTTGTACACACAGTCAGACATTCCGAAGGAAAATGTCTGATCGGACCGTGTTGTCGGATAATCCGACCATGTGTGGGCTCCATCGGACTGTTTCCGTCAGAATATCCAACCAACAATGTTTGAGAGCTGGGCTATAAAATTTTCTGACAACATGATCCGATCGGACTTTGTCCAATCGTTTGTAGAGAATTCCAATTTGTACAAAGTGCCCCGCATGCTCAGATCAAATTCCTAGACCAAAGCTATTGGCTACTAGCCTGAACGTAGTCCCATTGTAAGTAAATTATGTCATCACGTTACGAACGATCAGATTTTCCGACAACTTTGTCCAACCGTGTGTATGCAACACCAGTTTTGGACAAAATCCGACGGATTTTGTTGTCGGAATGTCCAACCGTGTGTACAAGGGCTAAGACTACCACGTTCCATAGACAATGGCCTGTCTATTAGTCAAGACATGATATCCTAGCTGAGACCTGGTCTCCTGACCAGGACTTCACATGATCATTACAAAGCCAAGTTACAACATCATATACATCATATTCCTGCAATGTGCTCTCTATAATGTTGAATAACAAAAAATCCTAGGAAAGCCCAGATTTGACTAATGCCGCGTACACACGACCTGACTTTTTGACAGACTAGGTCCGACGGTCTTTCGGCGGAGTTCCCACGGACTTTCCGAATGAACAGATTTGGCCACACACAAGCACACCAAAGTCTGACGGATTTGACTGTGATGACGTATGACCGGACTACAATAAGGAAGTTCATAGCCAGTAGCCAATAGCTGCCCTAGCGTCGGTTTTCATTCGTTGGGCTAGCATACAGACGAACTGATTTTTCAACCGGACTCAAGTCCATCGGAAAGATTTGAAACGTTTTATTTCTAGGTCCATCTGACGTTTGGAAAAAAAAAGTCTGGCTGGAGCCCATACACGATCATAATATCCGACAGAATGAATCTGTGGGATATTACAATCGTGTATGGGCTCCAGCTGACTTTTTTTCCCCAAAAGTCAGACGGACCTAGAAATAAAACATGTTTCAAATCTTTCCGACAGACTCGTGTCCGTCGAAAAGTCTGGTCGGAATTACACTTTGTTAATAGAATTTGGGAAATGGGAAGAGAATGGAAACATGAAGGAGTGCATCGATTTAGAAGCATCCTAGAGAAATTGGTGTGCATCAGTATTCATTCTAAACTGAAATATCTAGGCTGAAAAAAAGACACATCAATCAAATTCACATAGAGATTAGGAAATATTTAAAGACTTTAAAACCTGCCAAGCATTGCTTGCAAAATCAAAACACCGCCATGTGAAACCACACAAGCACTTGTCTCAAATGATATATACTTAAATGTTGACATTTTTGTTTAAGATTGTAAAAAAGCTTTTGGGTAGTATATTTAAGCCTAAGAACAAACACTGAATATATTGCAGCTCAACAGTCACTAGATGTAATGTTTTCATGAGTTTTATTTTTCCAGGCTAAGTACATTTTCAGCAAGCATAGAAAAATACCTACCTAGTTGATCTTGCTAAAAATCCATTGTTCTTGTAACTTGTGTGCACTCAACTGAAACATCAAACAATTTTATTGGCATTCCCAGCTATCATCTGTGAAATACAGGACTCCACCTCCCTATGTAATAAATAAAAGGAGAGAGGGAAGTGTTGCCCAAATCAGGACAGAAGACTAGGGTGACAAAACTGCTCCTCAGCAGATAAAGTACGTTGTCAACCTAGGACAGTAAGGCAGGTGCAAAAAAAAAAGCCTTAACCACAACTAATAAGCTACTACAATGCATTCCATTTTTGTTTTTGGGTTTTGGATACTCTATAAATGCTTTCTAAATACACAGAAAATTATTTTTATTACAGTTTGTTGGACTGCACCCTAAAAATGTAGAGGCTGATTGCAACTCCAGGCTGTTTAATTGATTAAGGCTACACATTTTTATGTCATTTTATAGGTACACTGCTTGAATTGAGTTTGACATTCCTGCTGAAGGAAAAAAAAAAACAATACTTCTCAAACCTCCCATGTCAATGTGATTAATGCTAAATTTTATCTCATGGGGAAAACGATTTCCTAAACCTCTAATGGAAGTTTAATCAATTCCCTAGGTCAAAGCCTTTGCATACCATACTTTTAGTAATTAAAACTATGGAGACCATTGCTCGTAAGGAAAGCATTTAGTCCATTTGAAATCCCACTATTGATTTTGCCATTACTATCCCATAGGACAGTGATGGCGAACCTTGGCACCCCAGATGTTTTGGAACGACATTTCCCATGATGCTCAACTACACTGCAGAGTGCCAGAGCATCATGGGAAATATAGTTCCAAAACATCTGGGGTGCCAAGGTTCGCCATCACTGCCATAGGATATACCGTATATACTCGAGTATAAGCCGAGATTTTCAGCCTCTTTTTTGAGGCTGAAAGTGCCCCCCTCGGCTTATACTCGAGTCATCGCCGTCTGACGGCGGACATACTACAATTCGAAAGCCGCGCCTCCGCCTCCGCCTCCGCCTGTGATAGGCGGAACACTCAATTTCCCAGCAGTCAGTGTTCCGCCTATCACGGACATCCGCTCATCCTCGTACTACGGACGAGGATGAGACGATGTCCGTGATAGGCGGAACACAGGCTGCTGGGAAATTCAGTGTTCCGCCTATCACAGGCGAAGGCGGAGGCGCGGCTTTTGAATTTTAGAATGGCCGCCGAGGCGCCGACGAAGAGCGGCGATCCTGGCAAGGCACGGGACGGAGGCAAGGCAAGGCACGGCACGGGACGGGACGGAGGCAAGGCACGACACGGGACGGAGGCAAGGAGGCAAGGCACGGCACGGGACGGAGGCAAGGAGGCAAGGCACGGGACGGAGGCTCGGGACACAGGCTCGGGACACAGGTAGGCTGGACACACACACACACACACACACACACACACACACACATGGACACACACACACAGGGATGGATGGATGGATGGAGACACACACACACAGGGATGGATGGATACACACACACACAGGGATGGATGGATGGAGACACACACACACAGGGATGGATGGATGGAGACACACACACACACATGGATGGATGGATGGATGGAGACACACACACACACAGGGATGGATGGATGGATGGACACACACACACACAAGGATGGATGGATGGATGGACACACACACACACAGGGATGGATGGATGGATGGACACACACACACACAGGGATGGATGGACGGACACACAGGGATGGACGGACACACAGGGATGGACGGACACACAGGGATGGACGGACACACACACAGGGATGGACAGGCATGTCTCACCCTCGGCTTATACACGAGTCAATAAGTTTGCCAGTTTTTTTGGGGGTAAATTGGGGGCCTCGGCTTATATTCGGGTCGGCCTATACTCGAGTATATACGGTAGTAGAAATATTAAAGCATTTCACAGCTTAAAGTGGAACTTTAATCAGAAAATAAAGGCTGATAGATCACTTTACGCTGACCCCTTTTGCAGGTATACCTATGTAAAACAATACAAATTAGCTCATATACTGTTCAAAATCCAGTAATGTCTCACCTCGAACTGCACATGCTCAGTTGCTCTCTAATCTCAGCACTGTGCTTATAATCAGAGCCACTTGAGGTTGATCAGCTCAGGCGACAGTTTACTGCTGCTGAAGGGGGAAGAAAGCAACAGGAATTATAAAGACTGTGCTAAGGGAAGGTGATAAGACAAACTCTGCTGCCAGGGGGACACAAAAGAGTTAAACTTACAATGATACTGTCTTATCTTATCTCCCTGATTCTGTCTCCTTTCTCCCTCAATGGCAGCCTGAAAACTTCAGCACATAAGCCTCTGTTCACACTATGAACCACATGTGAATTTACACAGGAACCATACCGCATTCCTGTACAACTCACATGCAATTCAGTGCAGTGCAATTTGAGCCTATTTATTTTGAATGGGCTCAAATTGCACTGTATCACACCAAAGATGTGCATGCACCTTTTTTGGAGGCGCACTGCAACCGGATCGCATGGTTATTTTGCACCATGCAATGTGGTACAGGCAAATGCTCTGAGTTTGCGACCTGCATTTGGGGTGTCATTAACTTTGTATTTGATACCCACTGCAAATCGCAAGGATGGTGTGATTGGAATGTGGTGCAGGAAACGTACACATATCACAGCGTTTCCCACACTGCATTAGTGTGAACCTAGGCTAAAGCTTCTGTCAGCCTTCCTCTCTAGCTAAGCCAAGGCATACAATCAATGCTGGAAATGTACATATTTTAATTACAGAAAGTGACCTATAGCTTTTGAGACCAATGAGAGGGGGAGAGTTTTTAATAAGGGAGTGACTGCTTTGGGCTTCAACAAAATGACAGCCTCCACCAAAAAGAAACAGAGAAATGTTGCAAACAATTTCCAGCATTGGTAGCATTATTATGAATAATGTGGATTAAGAAGAACACTATTTGTTATCAAACTCTCATGGGTCCACTTTAAGGATCATTACCATAAAAAGCTTTTTTTTTTGTCTCCTGGTAAAACCATATTCTCTTCATATCCAATATGCCACATGACCTTTGTGCAGTCCTTGAAATGAAAGATCTAAACCTAGAATGTTACCACTCTAAACGAATGAGATTTGAAATTGCATTGTTTCTTATTGATTACTGCATTTATGGTTATTTTTTAACACTTTTAGCTGCCTTAAAGGAACTGTAATAGTTTTGGGTCAAATTTAAACCTTTTTACGGCAATGTTTTATATCTTTCTTTATATACCTATTGTTTTACAAATACACATTTAAAGTGTACGTACATCCTAACAACGAACGTCTCTTATTTTCTAACTTACATTCTGGTAACAGTGCATCCTGTGTTTCACTGTTATGAGTTACACTGATCTCAGTACTCCGTGTGCACTACAAAACACCTCCCCCATGTTATTGAGAAAAGATCAGTTGGAGATACATCTGGGGCAGGTATTCTGTAATACTTGATAAAGGAGTCCCAGAACGGGGGTTTTCTGTAGAGAGGAGGTGCCACAGAAACAACCTGTCTTCGGTTTGCTCTGTCTAATGCCGCGTACACACGATCAAATTGTCCGGCGGACCACATTACGCAGGATTATTCGATCGTGTGTGGGCTCCAGCTGACTTTTTCATCGTAAAGTCCGGTGGACTTAGAAAGTAGTTTTGACTCAAAATTTGTCCACCGGACTTGGCTTTCAACGGACAATCCGTTCGTCGGTGTGCTAGTCTGGCGGACTAAGAATGACGCATTCTCTGAAACATGTATGAGAAGGAAGCTATTGGCTACTAGCTATTGAACTTCCTTTTTCTAGTCCCGTCGTACGTGCTGTACCTCATCGCGTTAGAAATCGCCGGACTTTTGGAACGTCCGTGTGTGGCCAAGTTCGTTCGTTATAAAGTCCGGCGGATTGTTTGCCGGACCAATTCCGCCAGACAATTCGATCGTGTGTACACGGCATAACTGATAGCTTGGAAAAGTTGTCCAATAAGGGATGAGTCATTAGATTGGCTCATTCACATGCGTGTCAATTTCAGCATGAGCTATTGAGACCTAAAGACAACAAACCATTTTATTAAAGCAACTAATGAGATAAAGAAACATGTAAAAAGGAACTTAAGGCTCCACCTGTTAGCTGGATATAAGACTTCATATTGTTCATATGCAATATGTTATATTTACCTATTTATAGGATGGTAAAACATTTTTTTTCTTTTATAGTTTATTTTTTAGCCCTGGTCATTATAAAACCAAAAATGTAAATGTGAACAAACCACTTTGCATTACTTTTAATAAGCCCAAAAGTCCAAATGTGCAAAAACTGATACCTGTGTAATTGACTATCCTCCAGTATAAGCTCCTCATCAATTACTGTTAAACCTGTAGACAGCTGTCAGCTTATTTTTGCAAGAGAACAAGAATCCCTTGTGCCAAATTTAGGAAGCCAAACATCCTTAACTGTCTATATCAGGGGTGGGCAACCTTTTGAGCACAGTGTGCTGAAAAATGTTTTCAAAGACATTGAGCGTGCCGATTTTATAACTTCACACTCCAAATCACAAAAAGGATTTTTTATAAAGTAAATGCTGTAAACTACTTTAGTGGTGAGAAATTAATATCCTGCACTATTACACCTCAGATCCACCCCAATTCATGCACCTTCACACCTCAGATCACTGCCCCCCTGCACATCTGCCCCACCACTGTACTACCCTGCACATATGCCCCACCACTGTTCGACCCTGCACATATGCCCCACCACTGTACTACCCTGCACATATGCCCCACCACTGTTTGACCCTGCACATATGCCCCACCACTGTACTACCCTGCACATATGCCCCACCACTGTACTACCCTGCACATATGCCCCACCACATTGCCTCCATGCTCATCTCTCTCACCACTGTAACCCCCTGTACATCTGCCCCACCACTGTATCACCCTTCTCATCTGCCCCACAACTGTATTACCCTGCTCATCTGCCCCACCAATGTACCCCCTTCCTCATCTGCCCCACCAATGTACCCCCTTTCTTATCTGCCCCACCACTGTAACCCCTGCACATCTGCCCCACCACCGTACTACCCTGCACATCTGCCCCACCTCTGTACCTCCCCTACTCACCTGTCTGACCACTGTAACCCCCTGTACATCTGCCCCACCACTGTAATTCAATGCAAATCTGCTCCTCCACTAAACTATCTTCTCATCTGTCCTAACACTGAACTTATCTGCTCATCTGCCCCACCACTCTAACCCCCTTTCTCATCTGTCTCATGACTGTACCTCCTGCACATCTGTCCCACCTCTGTTCCCCCGGATCTTCTGCCCCATCACTATAACCCCCTGCTCATGTGTTCCATCAATGCACCTCCTTTCTCCTCTGCACATCTGCCTCACCTCTGTACACCCTGCTCCTCTGCCCCAATGCTGTAACCCCCTGCTCATCTGTCCCACCAATGTACCTCCTTTCTCCTCTGCCCCAACACTGAAACCCCCCCTTATCTTTCCCACCACTGTACCCCCCTTCTCATCTGCCGCATCACTGAACTCCTCTGTTTTTCTGTCGCGCCGCTGAACACCCTTCTCATCCCTCCCACCGCTGTATCTCCTGCACATCCGCCCCACCACTGTATCTCCTGCACATCCGCCCCACCACTGTACCCCCTTGCTCTTTTGTCCCACCACTGTAACCCCCTGCTCATCTGCCCCATCAATGTACCCCTTTCTCATCTGCCCCACCACTGTACCTCCCTGCACATCTGCTCCACCGCCGTATCCCCATGCTCTTCTGTCTCACTACTGAATCACCTTCTCATCTGTTCTAACACTGAACCCATCTGCTCATCTGCCACACCACTGTAACCCACTTTCTGATCTGCCCCACCGATGTACCCCCTGAACATCTGTCTCACCTCTGTACCCCCCTGCTCTTCTGCCCCACCTCTGTTTCTCCTACTCTCCTGCCCCACCACTGTTCCCCTTGCTCACCTGCCCCACCACTGTTCCCCTTGCTTTCTTGCCCCACCACCGTAACCTCCTGCTCATCTATACCTGCTTTAACATCTGCCCCACTGCTCTACCCCCTGCTTATCTGCCCCAACAGTGTACCCCCTGCTCTTCTGTACCACTGCTGAACCCCCTTCTTATCTCTTCCACCACTGTACCTCCCTGCTCATCTACCCCACCGCTGTACTTCCTGCTCTTCTGTTCCACCTCTGAACCCCTCCTGCTCATTTTCCCCACCGCGGTACCCTCCTGCTCATCTACTCCACTGCTGTACCCTCTTCTCATCTATGATATGCGTGATATGCAGAGTGGTGAAAGGAAGCAGAGGGGAGATGCATCTACCTGTACTGGCACGCTCATCCTGCTCATCCAACTCTTGCATTAAAGGGGTTGTAAAGGTAAATGTTTTTTCACCTTATTGCATTCTATTTAAATGAATGTATCACTGGGAAAGGTTTTTGAATGGTCTTCAGCTTGTTCCATGTGTTCTGAGACCTGATCCATTGCCCTTGCCAATCCAATGTATGACCCAGATTCTCCCTCAAATTTATTCCGCTCTTCTCAACCTTGCTCATCTGGTTACTCTAACCTTGGCCTGTTTACTGGACTTGTCTCTGCCTGCTGATTTTGTACTGCTTCTGCCTGGCTGCAACAAACCTTGGCCTGGTTACTGGACTTGCTACTGCCTGCTGATTTTGTACTGCTTCTGCCCCAGCTGTTACTGACCATGGCCTGCTTACTGAACTTGCCATGTCTGCTAATTTATTCCCACACTGCCCAGCTGTTACTGACATTGACCTGCTCACCAATTTCCGATTCCATCTGCAAAGTTGCCATCATCCATCTACCGCGGAACTCATCCACCTTCAGAAGTGTTGGGCAGGAGGTGCAAGAGAAGCCCCCGCAATTATCTAATCTCCAACAGGTATGTGTTAGACCTGTCAAAAAGTATAAACACTTGTAGTATTATCTGGCACACCTTCTGATAATTCAAAGCTACAGCTCTACAGTCATCAACACCCACAAGGGAGAGCCAAAGGCTGTTAAATCTAACATCGTATATCACCATCGGACTGGAGCTCATCCATCTGAGCATGACAGCTCTTTGTTAAATTAGGGGTGATAAAAGGTGGTGTTGTATCCAATTTGGTGATTAAACACAATCCCTAACCTAAATGGTGAAAGTCCTTTTTTGCCACAATTCCCAGTCCAGAGGTACCAGTAAGTGAGGTTGGAACTGCAGATAAACAAAAGGAGAAGAAAGAGTAACACTAAATGCCTAATGAAGATTATTTGTTTGGCCAACCTTTGTTCACATTTGCTCTGGGATATGTACTTAGAGTTCACAAAACCTGCAGGTCTTCCTGTAAACCTTCACATAGATCTAAACACTAAAATATCATATAAGCTATAACATGTTCATGTCATTTATGAAGTCAATTTCAATCGTTAAAAGCCTGCAGCTTTCATTAAGGTCCTTTGTTCAAGCACTACCTGTTATAAAGTGACAGCTGCCTCCCAGTTGTGAGACTAGAATTGACTGTGCCAACATATATTGTGCAGACATGGCCCTTCATTGTCACTATCTGGAAGCTGGACCAGAGCAATAATATTGTATGCAGCCAACACTGGAATGTAGATGGGAGGTGCAGCACCAAGATGCAAAAAAGACAAATAATGTGAAAACTGTAGTTTATGAAAAAAAAAATTAAATATACAAGCATGTAGTAAGTTTGTAAACAAAATGTCATCTGGTTAGGGTTTAAATCTACTCTCAAATTTGTTCTTAGTTTTGAATAGAGTGGTGATAGGTTAGAAACTCTTTCAGGTTATTGTTGTTGTCTGTGTTCCCTCTGGAGAAATTCACCCTGGTGACGATCATCACTGGGTCTGAAAGTAAGGTCAAAACCAAAAATTTTAGTTGTTATTAACCATTCCCTACTTTATCCACAAGAGAAAAAAAAAAAGATGTGGCTTTAGATACACTTTCATGAGCTAAGAGGTGTAAACAGATCAACTTACCAATTACAGATAAGTGGACTTTTAAATTCTTTTGCTGGAGAACCTTTTTTGAGTTCTTCTAGACAGTCAATGGCATTTAGGCAAATATAGTATCCATTGATCCAGCTTCACTAAGGTCCATTGATTTATATAAACCTGGGATGATACAACATATGACAGCTGCCTAGCATCTGTAAACCATTTGCCTGTAACATCCGTCGTATTCACTTACTATAATTTAATGTTTATATGATGTTTAGTGGAGAATACTTGTCACAATATGTCATTTCTTGAAATTACAGAATGCATTTCATTAATAAACCAGCTATTTTGGAGAGGAAGAGAGAGGAAAAAAGAAAAGGATCGTTGGTTATGAATAATGTATAAGGCAAGAGAACACGATCTATGATACCAAAGCAGAATGAAGAATGAATTGTTTACTAGAAAAGTAATACCCCGCATATTATTGAGGTAAATCAAATTCAATTGCAATACAAATCAACCATTTTCAGTGATGCCAGTTGATGTGAAAGATCACAGTGGGTCTGACATTCGATATAAGACAGGTTTCATTCACACTCACTCATTACTGACACAAGCCAACTCAAACTGCTACCTCAAAGAATATGCTATTCACCTGCTGGTTTGACCAGTGCCCTAAAATTTATATTTAAAGTATGTAAAAAAATAAATAATACACAAGTTGGTTGCATTAATACTGATGAATTTTGTAATGATGAATATGTAAATGGAAGCCAATCAAAAACAATAGGATGGATTTACTAAAGGCAAATAGTCGGTGCAATTTGTAGGTGCAGTTGAACTAATTTTCCCCAGTGCTTAGTAAATGTGGTAAAACTTCACTTGTAAAAAATACCACATCAGGTGCAAGGAAAATAACAAAAACAACATTTTTGCTTGCACATGATTGGATCAGGGGCGGCCTGTCCATTAAGGGTGCACGGGCACCGCCCCCTCTCTCCAGTCACCCCCTCTATGACTAATGGATAGATTCATGCATTGCATGAATCTATCCATGGCCGCTGCTGCCACCCCCTATTCAGGTGTCTGGCCCCTTTTCGGATGCCGGATGCCTTAATTACAGCAGCAGGGGTGTTTTTTTAAGCACCTGATTAGAACCATAGGCTCTTATAGGCTTAAAAAATGTGGACTTGTAGTGCAGATCATTGCGCTTGCAGTCCACCCAGATGTGCTAGAAAAGCAAATCAATATTTGGTTTTCTAACACTGAACTGCCTCTCCGCCAATCAGGTAGTGTGGGTCTAATACCCATCACCTGATTGGCTGAAGGCACAGGCGCCTTTATTGGATGCCGAGCAGCCATCCCACAGCTCACCGCCATCACCTGCTGCCTGACCCGCCACTAAGATGGGGTAAGTGCTGGGCAGACAGAGGGTGGGTGGAAATCACAGTGGTGGCATTTTATGGGCACAAGCGGCGGAATTTGATGGGCACAAGTGGCTGCATTTGATGGGTGCAAGTGACGGTATTTTATGAGCATGATTGGCTGTGTTTGATGGGCACAAGTGGCTGAATATGATGGACACAAGTGGCTGCATTTGATGGGCACAAGTGGCTGCATTTGATGGGCATGAGTGGCTACGTTTGATGGGCACAAGTGGCTGCATTTGGTGGGCACAAGTGGCTGCATATGATGGGCACAAGTGGCTGAATATAATGGGTACAAGTGGCTGCATTTAATGGGCACACGTGGTGGCATTTGATGGGCATGAGTGGCTACATTTGATGTGCACAAGTGGCTGCATTTTATGGGCACAAGTGGCTGCATATGATGGCCACAAGTGGCTGCATATGATGGGCACAAGTGGCTGAATATGATAGGCACAAGTGGCTGCATATGATGGGCACAAGTGGCTGAATATGATGGGCACAAGTGGCTGAATATGATGGGCACAAGTGGTGGCATTTGATGGGCATGAGTGGCTGCATTTTATGGGGCACAAACGGTGGCATTTGATGAGCATGAGTGGCTGCATTTGATGGGGCACAAGTGGCTGCATTTGATAGGGCACAAAAGGTTGCATATGATGGTCACAGTTATTGCATATGATGGACACAGTGGCTGCATTTGATGGGGCATAAGTGGCTGCATATGATGGGCACAATGGTTGCATTTGATGGGCACAATGGCTGCAATTGATGCGACAGTAGCTGCATTTGATGGGCACAATGGCAGCATTTGATGGGGTTTTCTTTTAGTATTTTTCCATTTGTTTGCACCCCCCAAAAATTTTGAGCATCAGCTGCCACTGGATTGGATGATGGAAATCAGCAGAGCTTTACTACATTTACTAAATTCTGGGGGAAATGAGAGCAACCGCGCTTGCATAGTGCACAGTCTATTTGCCTTTTGTAAATCACCCCTATGTGTAAAGAACTTTTAAAATGGTAGACCTGGCTATATGTGTAATGGTGTGGAGCACATTTTATGACTCGATCTCGGAGTCATCAATTCACAAGGAATGCTACTTTTCACTCAGTGTACCATGTTCCCTGTTTTAACAGTTTCTGCAAAGTTTAACAAATATGTACCGCTCAAAGTCACAGCTGCATCCATCTCTGCCTCTAACGGCTGGTCCAGCACTTTCCCACAATCAGCTCTCATATCAAAGTCAGGAAAAAGAAAGCCACACTCTGGGTTCTCCAACATCCTAAATTAAGTTTTTTGAACCAAACAAACCATGGATTCAACCAATTTACTTAGGGTCAATTCACACCGTAGAAATGCAGTTCGGATGCGTTCCAGATGCTTTTTTGCATGCATGTTTTTAATGCATTCCAGATGTATTCCAGTGCGGTTTTGATGTGTTTTTGGTACGTTTTTGATACAGTCTAGTGCATTCTTTCCCTCTTTGTTTCTTAACCTTAAAAAAGGACATGTGTGTTCCAGTGCATTTTTGGTGTGTTTTAGGCGCGTTCCAGTATGTTTTTGGTTTGTTTAGGTGCATTCCAGTACAGTCCAGTACAGTCCAGTGCAGGAAAATTGCAGCACGTTCTACATTTTTTCCTGGAACGCACTGGAACTGCAAACACTGGTGTAAACTATGCAATTGAAAACCATATAACCTACTTTCCATGCGTTTTTGATGTAGAAAAAAAACGCACTAGACTGCATGCGGTGTGAACTGACCCTTATTCATAAACGTTTTTAAGTCCATTTAATTTTTTTCGTTTCGTGTTCATATTTTTGTTTTTTCTATCTTATTAGATCGTTATTTCTGTCACTTTAAATTTTTTAAATTTTACTTTTTTCACAGTTTTTTTTGTTGTTGTTCTGTGGAGAAAATTTAAAGTAATCGGGCTAATGGGGACGGGGAAAATGTTTTGGCACATGAATTTTGAAAGGATTTGTGGATCCAAAAAAACTTGTTAACATATATACCCAATGTGCAGCGCTAATAATTATGCAATATACTAAAACTCTAAAAATGGTAATATAAAATAAATAAACAGATAATAGGATAATTAAGTAAATTATTCCCAATTATAGTGCAGGTGCTCATTAGCAGATGAAAAAAGTGCAAGTGCTCAGTGTGTGTTATACACAGTCCTCAATATTGATGAGCAAGAAAAAGCCCATAAACATATCAAAAGAAAAAAAGTGAAACAAATGGTGTCTTCATGCAATGTGCACTCTCCCCCTTCAGGTATGCCCTCATCTTAAAGAGGAAGTAAATCCTTATGGGTTTACTTCCTCTTTGATTCACTGCAAAGGTAAAGCATAATGGACTACTATGCATCGCATTATGTGTCACTTACCTGACACAGGAGCCAGTGAAGTCACCGCTGTCCCCTGTAGTCCGGAGCATCCTTCTTCTCGGTGGGTCTCGCTGCTCCGGCACTGTCATTCATCGGAGCCGCGATGATGTCACTCCTGCGCATACGCACGGGAGCCGCCACTTGCGGCATATCACCGTTAACTGTGGCGCACTCACAGCGGTGCCTGTCTTTCGGCAAATATCTCCTAAACCGTGTAGGTTTCTTAGACCTACAGGTAAGCCTTAATCTAGGCTTACTTGTAGGTCAAAGTGTGTTGTAAGGGTTTACGACCACTTTAGGGGCTTTAAAAGCAAGCCTGTATTAAATTGTAACAGCTTAGATGGTCATCATCCATATAGTGGCTGGTTAATGGTAAACGCAGATCCCATATTCACTCCACCTCCTGGTAAGAACACTTATCAATAAACCATTTTTAGAGTTTTAGTATATTGCATAATTCTTAGCGCCGCACATTGGGTATATATGTTTACATTGTCCCATTTTGAGAAAGTGGTGAGTGCTGGCAGCTATTTCATAGTATTTTTTATTTATTTTTCTGAGCTTTTTGTTTTTTGGGTTATTAGTTTTGACAGCTCACAATTTTTATACATATACAAAAACGCTTGTTGTCCCTGTTGTGTTCAACGCATTTCAGCAAAATGGTGATACTAAAATCTCCCATTTTTTTGAAGCTGCAGATTCAAATATCTATGTTCAGCTAATGGTGGAGTCCTAAAAAATGGAATGCTACAAAGTTAATTTCAGAGCAACAGACAAAAAGTAGATTCACAGAGAGCAGTAAAATAAATGTCCCCCAATTATTTGTCTCCGATCTATAAATCAAGATTTTAATTGCAGTTTTTTGAAGCTGGGACAGGAAAGCTGTTGATAATGCTGATAATAGTTGTCTCAATAACATCACTGTACTGTCTTTCTGGTGCTGCACTGTCCCTGCTTGTTGAGGAAGGGCTCTAAGAAAATTTTGTCAAGGGGCTGTGTGAGGCCACGCTGGCTGCACAGAGCAGGTAAGTGGTGTTGTAGCCAAATATACTAGAGTATATATATATATATATATATATATATATATATATATATATATATATTAGTGCTGTTTTTTTTTTTTCAAGAAACCCCTGCTAAAAAATGAATATATCTACAGCTAATGGCACATTCACATGATCAGTACCTTGTGCAAAGTTTTAAATAATAAAAAAAAATAATTCAATAAACCTAGACACCCAGGAAAAATTATTTTTAACACCTCGTTGCTCTATGCACCAACATATTTTCAGTAATAGCCTTGAAAGAAAATAAATAATAATAATGACCAGAAAGGCAAAGCATGCTGTAATTAGTGTAGTGTCCTCTTACACTATCAGTCAGTGGTTTGATGGTCAGTGTATGTGGGAGATCAGGCACTGCTCATGGAACTCCTGGCACCTTCAGGGCACTTGTTTTAGAAAGTTTGCATTCATTCGACATTGAAAGGACAGCAGCACACTGATGGAGTCATCACTCTGCTCTCTCCTCCTGTAGGTATGTTCAGGCAGTACTGTGCAAAGCAAACAAGCCTGAATGGTTTAACGTGCTGCTCCTCACATTCCCAGTCCAACCCCTATGCTGCAGAACATTATGTAAAATATATGTAAAAAGGTAAAGCATGTAAAAAAAAACATGGTTTTAATTAACATATAACTATAATAAATTATGTTTTTCTTAATTGCTATTTTGCAGATTGCAGTTTTTAAAAAACTGTCCTTCCTCCACCTTTTAGGAGGCACCAGAAGATTTTAGATATTTATGCATGCATCTGTTCTCTACCAGCCACTAGACGGGAGCATGATAGTTAGTGAAACAAATGCATGTTTGGTAGTAGGTAGGTCGTGTTCAGGTTGGTTTAGTAGGCAGGTTCTTGGTAGGTACAAATTATCTATGTTATTAATGGTTAATGTTGATGTGAAGTTTACATTTTACATGCTTGCTGTCAAAGCCTTTTAAAATAGTATTTCTTATATAGATATTATTAGATTCTCCCTCGAGTGGCTATGTGTATCAGTGATTATGTTTAGCATATTTACTAAAGGATTGCTAGGATACAATCAGTTGCCACATAGAGATTATGCTGTTTTCAGCATGATGAACACAACATCTGGATAAATGATTAAAGTGGTTTTATCAAATAAATAACGATTCATCCAATTTCTTACACCCTGGCTGTTGTGATAAAACTGTGGGATGTTTTCAAACTACAGTCTTTTGATAGCTGTTAAACACTGTGATTGGTTCATTATTTTGTTATTATCATCATGCCCAAGATCTGCTTTGTATGTTTGTATAAAGCCAATGAATATGATCCTATTACTGTATATAACCCTGAAACAGCATTATGTTTTGATGTCCTCACATTTCAAGATGACAAGTCCTACATAAACATTTCTAATGAACACCAGGATAAAGTCATTCACCTTCCTTTCCCTTCCTCCAAGACCTTCCACTAGATCTAAAGATCACTGAAATGTTATAGGAGGTCCTGGAGAGCACAGTGAACTTCCATCTCCTTCAGTCTTCAGAAGGCAAAGGGTGACCATATTCCTCAAGGGCTCATTCAGATTTATCTGCTGAGCTGCAGTGCGATAGTGGTAGGATAACACGGGTTAGGTCATGCATTATCCTGCATTGTGTTTAGGCAGTCCAATCATCTGAATGGATGGGTAGCACACTACGATGCAATAAAAATAGGAATTGCACTATTATTTCAATTGTAACACAACACATGGCAGTAGATTATCATAAATAATGAAAACATGGGGTATGTGGGAATGGTTCCCTAAACTAATCTGTCTTTGAGGGCTACATCCCTACATGAGTTAACCCAGAAGACAACACTAAATGTATTGATTTCAATGAACACAATATTTCCATTGGATGGATGTTGTTTACATAACAATACATAGTCCATACAATACGCTGATAGTCCGTCGGACAAAGTCTGGTCGTGTGTACGCGGCATTAGGGTTTCATAGAATGCACGGTGCAAGAAAAAAAATCTATCTATCTATCTATCTATCTATCTATCTATCTATCTATATATATATATATATATATATATATATATATATATATATCTATATATATATATATATATACTTGTCCCTGTCAGCATTTGTTTCAAACTGTAAATGTAAACACAAAATTTACCAAAAGATGTACAATGTGTTTTTTTTTTTTTTTTGGATGCACTCTTTAAAGGAAAATGTAACGTGCCTTCAAGTCTTGCTCTATGATGGGAAATTATACACTTCAACTAAGATCCAGCTGCTATATTCATTGTACAGCAATTTGGTCATTACAAATAAAACAGTGTGATCAAATGTGACTTTCATTTATCCAACCACAGCCAAGTTGAAAACTATCACTCCTACTGGGAACTAATAAACAACATTTTAGCAGATTCATTCTGTAGATTCATACTGCAGCTCAATGAAATATACATATTATATTAATGTGTTATCTTTTTATTTTTGTCTGGAGTTCTCCTTCAAAGAAACAGCACCAAATGTTACTCTTATCCCGCATACACACGGTCAGATTTTCCCGACGGGATATGTTGGATGTGAGCTTGTTTTCGGAAAGTCCGACCGTGTGTATGCTCCATCGAACATTTGCTGTCAGACTTTCCACCAACAAATGTTTGCTAGCAGGTTCTCAAATTTTCCGCCAACAAAATTTGTTGTCGGAAAGTCAGATCATGTGTGCACAAGTCCGTCGCACAAAAGTCCACACATGCTCAGAAGCAGAAGTGGGCGGTCTTGTAAACTGGCGTTCGTAATGGAGAATTAACATTCGTGACGTGGAAAATTAGGAAATCTCCAAATGCAGCGCACAATTTTCTTCTTCTTTAATGGGATAATAATGAAGCTGCTTTGCTGGTGATATTGATGGTGTTATAGCAAACAAATTTTCAAAGGCTTTTTTTTCAAATGATATCAAGAATAATAATAATAATAGTGCAAAATAAAAAACGCATAAAGAAAAGAGATAATCAACACTCACCAAACTTCTAATAACACAAAGTTAGCAGAAGGAGCCCAAAGGGTGGCGCTAAAGAGCTGAGAAAACATGTAATACGTCTAGTACGTCACTACATTCGTAATTGTTGGCCAACATTTGTGTGACCGTGTGTATATAAGTTTGAGCTAACAACCTTCGAACAAAATTCCACGGTTTTGTTCCCGGAAAGTCCAATTGTGTGTACAGGCCATTACTGTGCTTTTTAGCTTGCTAAAATATATATTTTTTATTTTTTAAAGCCACTATATCTATGTGTAAATGTTTTTACCATTCAATGTTTTTTTGTCAAAGCTTAACTGAAAAAAGCTAGAAGCCGATTGGTTTCTATGCAGAGCTGCACCAGATTTTACACTCTCAAGTTTTAGTAAATCAAACCCTGTGTAACAATATGGGAGTTACATCTGGGCACTTGGGGATAAACAAAGGAAGAAAGGGAGTTGGATGAAGATGACGAGTTCTCCTATGAAAGAAGATGGGGACAAAATTGTAACTGATGTAAAAAATGTACTTGTTGAATCAGATGGCAATGTATTTTTTTTATAAGGGACCATTTTTTTTTGTGCTACAAGAGCTACACTTCAATGGTCACAGAGCAGGTAGATTGACCCTATAGCCCTTGCTCTGACCAAGTGGACTGTTGACTGGGCCCTGTAGTGCTGACTTTGAGGAAGCACTGCAGATTGATCCAAGTCTGGAGAAGCTCTGAATCCTGCCTGAGGGGACATATAAAAGGTTAGTGGGACCATGGAAAGCTGTACAGAAAGGATCTGTTCACTGAAGGCAGTAAGGTAGCAATGGTAAAAAGCCAGCTCACTGTACTTGACCAATTTTGAATACATGTTTTAAAGGTGGTGCACAAAATTCCCCTAGCAGGTCACTTGGGAATCACTAAAACCGTGCCTGGGTGATGCAGATTTTTTTTCTGGTCTAACATGCTTACAGACATAGCCAATCATTATTAATACCGTTACCTGCCAGCAGGTTGGAAAGGCAGGGCTCCACAACAACTTTGTTGCTCATAATTGATGGATTAAAAAAAAAGGGGGCATTGGATAACATTGGGCCACTAGCCATCTCCAAGAGTTCAGACAGACATTGCATTCTGACAGTGCTAGACTATGGGGCTGATTTACTAAATGCAAATAGACTGTGCACTTTGCAAAGGGCAGTTGCACTATGCAAGAGCAGTTGCTCTAGATTTTAGTAATCCAGTAATCCAGATCTTGGGAAGACCTCAAGAGCAATTCACACCTTTCTTACACACAAGAAACTCATCTTCTAGCACTGCCTAACTGTGTCCATTTCACAAGGAAACCAGGAAAGATGCAATCTTGAAAAGATAGACACAGGGGTACATCCAAGAATCTGGCTAACACATTTCAATAAAGGTGTAAACAGACATGAAAAAGAAGAGGAAATGCTGTGCTGGAAAAGCTCGGAAGTACCACAGTGTCTGGACATCACTTGTAGTCCTGGTCTTCAAAAAGGATCAGACAACAATATCCGGCTGCACTACAGGAAGGTGAATGTCATCACTACCACTGCTGTATCATCCCCAATGCCCAAGATTGATGGGTTATTGGGTAATCTGGTGGCTGCCCCCTATCTAACAAGCATGGACCTGAGCAGAGGGTACTGGAAAATATAATTTTCACCTGAGACTTTGTATATATATATATATATATATATATATATATATATATATATATATACAGGGCTTTTTCCCTCAGAAAATAGGTGCAGGAACTCAACCATGAAATGGAACCACTAACAGTGGGAGGGCCTTAAAGGTGCATTAAATACCAGGAGTGCATTACGTACAGTGTAAGAATGCAGGGTCCAGGGGGGCTAGGAGGTTCCCACAGAGTGCAGAGTTCAGGAGTTCACTACTTGCAGAGCTTGGGGGTGCTTTACATACATAGTGCCGAGTTCAGGGGTGCACTGCATATAGAGTGCCCAGTTCAGTGGTGCGCTACACATAGAGTGCCGAGTTCAGCTTTCTTCCACAACTGCTTACTTCTGCATCTCCCATCCACATCTTACTTTCACCCCTCTTTAGCTCTGATTTTTGCATGCAACCTTCTCTCCTGCTTAAAAGCTCCACCATCTTCCACATGTCTTATTTTTGTTGCTGTATTAAACTGAAGCACCCAGCCAGCTCTAGTACCTCCTCGCACACTGTAGGTGGCACCTCCTCCCTCACTTGCAGATCATCTAGTGGGGGTGTCAGCTTCCACAATGAACCCCGGGCACTTGCATCTCCCTTGATTCCATCCTGCACTCTCCATATTTGTTGGAGACAAGCTATCACTGATAAACACAGAAGCCAGACTTCTGTGTTTATCAGTGATAGCGGTGAGTAAGGAGCAGAGGGTCAGAGAAAGTGGGACTCAGTTCCATCAAGCTCCAGCTGAAAAAAAGTCCCGTGTATATACATATATACAGTATCTCAAAAAGTGAGATACACTCAATACTTCACATTGTAGCAAAGTGTAATTTCTTCAGTGTTGTCACATGAAAAGATAAAATAAAATATTTACAAAAATGTGAGGGGTGTACTCACTTTTGTGAGATACTGTATATATATACTGTATATATATATATATATATATATATATATATATATATATATATATATATATATATATATATATATATATATTACATACACGTTCTATATATATATATATATATATATATATATATATATATATATATATATATATATATCAAATAAAATATTAAACTTGACTTTGCATTTCCTTTCCTTACATTTCCTGCAATCCGGTGAGGCTCTAGGCTTCTTTTACACATTCACAAGGTTAATCTAAGTCTAATGCCAAAAACAAAAATTGTTGTTCACATAAAGCTCAAGCTGAAATGTACATAGAAAACTGAATGCATTGGCACTGTGGCATAGCACCTCTCTACCCCTGTTTACATAGAGGGGTTTATTTCTTAAAGCTTGAGAATGCAAAATCAGACTCAGTTCTGCAGAGAAACCATTCATCACAGCCTCCCCTGTGCACGCTCCCTGCGCACCCATCACTGAGACTCAGGTGATCACCGATCCGAGTAAGGGGACTGTCCCGGCCCCTTACCATGTGATCAGCTGTCAGCCAATGACAGCTGATCACATGATGTAAACAAAATCTCGGTAATCGTTTTTTTTTTCTCCTCACCCTGACGTGAGGAGAAAAAAAAGCCGATCACCGGCTCATCTGCAAGGGACATCGGTCCCAAAGAGGAAGAGGCAATTATGCTTCATCTGTGGACACAATTACCGCCTGCCAGTGCCACCTGTCATTGCAACCTGCCAGTGCCCACGGTGTCAACTAGTGCCACCTATCAATGCCCATGAGTGCCACCTATCAATGCCCATGAGTGTCACTTATCAATGCCCGCCAGTGGTGCTAATCAGTGCCACCTAGCAGTGCTTACATAATAAATAAGGATGAGGGGAAATGGGAGAGGCAAAAAAGCCCACGATACTCGGTCACCAAAATTCATTAACCAATGACCTTTTAACCCTGTGAGGTGTTGCTGTCATAACCTTAACGCTTATAGGCAGTGCTGCCTATCAATGTAACCGATCAGTGCCCATTATTGCCCCCATCAGTGCCCATCACTGTCATCCATCACTGCCACCTATCGGTGCCCATCAGTGCAGCCTCATTAGCGTACATCAATGAAGGAGAAAAATTACCTGTTATAAAATTTTATAACAAAATATATCTTTTTACATTTTTTAACAAAAAATTAAAACCGCAGAGGTGATCAAAAATCACCAAAAGAAATCTCTATTTGTGGGGAAAAAAATGATAAAAATTTAATTTGGGTACAGTGTTGTATGACCACACAATTGTCATTCAAAATGCGACAGCGCCGAAAGCTGAAAATTGGCCTGGACAGGAGGAGGATTTAAGTGCCCAGTAAGCAAGTGGTTAAGTAAACAAACCTAGATAAGAAGCTGAATGTTTTCTATGCATAAGTGAGCCACTGGGTTGGGTCCGGTGTTTTGAGATTCAATATAAGTCTATTACTGTACTTTTTCCTTTGAAAACGCATAGTGATGATTTATGAAAAAATATATATAAATGGTAAAAAAAAGGCGATACTGTCACCTTGCCCATTTAGGGCAAAAGGACCTCTTGAGCTATTGGCCCCTGATACGTAGCTTGCCAGCACTCCCCCATTGCTCCTTCCTCTGCCACTAAAATCACTAGTGCTGGCTAGCGTGAGATGCTAGAGGAAACCGTGCTATAACTCCAATTACTCCATTTGTCATTTAACAGTGTTTGGGTCTAACGATTGGCTTACAGACCCAAGCATTTACATGGGAGTAGGTCACATGCTCCATCATATGTTTAAGCACTGGCTACTGTGGTCAGTAGTGATTTAGAAAGAAATAGTGTCAGAATGCTGGCAAAGTAAATATTAGTGGGCCAGGGGGGAAGGGGGGCTGTGCAAAGACATTATTTCTTTGCCCTTGATGGCAAGGTGACAAATTATAGACAATCTTACTTTAAATAAACTTGTATCAGGACTTGAATATCAAGGTGTGGCACTTCAATTCTAGATTCACTCATCCTATCAGATGTAGTCACTGTTCGGCAGTGCCAACAATTTGGCATGGATGGGGGAATCAAGTGATTTTATTTCTGTCCCTTTTTGGCTGGATGGCCGAAATTTGCTCTATCTATGCCCAGACTTTCGCTGTAACTGCCCAATGCTACTAAATAGCTTTACAATCAATTAAACAAATGGATAAACATAATACTTTTACATGTTCAAATATATTGCTTGTAACCCAGTTCTTCTATATTTACTTCAGATATTTCAGTTATGATAATTTCCTAAGTTGTATAATGCAAATATTACACTCACTGAAGTGGATAGTGAAACTATAATGGCTTTTGTTCAATTCTGTTCTGTGTTTTCAAATTTACAAATTAATCTATTAGAGAATCCTAAGCCTTGGTTTACACTATGAACCCCATGTGAATCGCACAGAAACTGCACTGCCTTCTTGTTCCATTAACATGTGATTCAGTGCAGTGCGATTCAAGCCCATTCATTTTGAATTGGCTCAAACCGCACTGCAATGTACCAAAGTCCCGCATGCACCAATTTTGGATCTGCACTGCAACGGGATCGCATGGTACCTTTTGCGATCTGGTGTGGGCAAACACATTGCTTTTGCGACCTGCATTTGGGGTTATCATTAAGTTTGCACTGACACACGCTACTTATCGCAAGGGCAGTGGGACTTAAATGTGGTGTTGGAAATGCACACGGATTGCATTAGTGTAAACCCAGGCTAAATATATTTTTAAATCTAGGTAAGAATGCCCAGTAGTCGTGTGTGTGAACTGATAATTTTTTACTGAGTTCTATTGACAACAATGGCTATTCATAGCTAAGTCAACTTGGTGATCGGCTGTAGATTAACCTCCAGTGTGTCATCTACTGGTTGTCAGTAGAAAATATGGAATATCATTATTCACTATTTTTTATTTACCAAACTAAAATAATTTTAATCAATTTATTTTGTATTTCTGAACTTAATAAAAATCTATATAAAACATTATGCATTCCCTTTGAAGCCTCAATCAAATGAGCACTGAAAGGGGGCACTTGGCATATGTGGAAAATGTCCCCCCTCCCAGTGATCACATGTGAAAGAGTGTACTAAGTCAAACAACTCAATATTATTCCCAGGCTAATGTCTAGATTGCTAGGGGGTTTAATTAGAGACTTATATCTAACATAAACCTTGTTCCCATGGCAACAAGGTTTATGTCCCCACCTCACTCAGAGAAAATGTGGGCAGGCTCTTGACCTCATCACATACAATGTAGGACCCCTGGTCTGCATTGTAAGCGATGACTTTGGGAGGAGAGGACATGGCTGCACAGCTGTTTAAAAAAAAGTGGCTTCGTAGGACCAGTTACACATCTTGAAGGGAGCCTGTGGGACCATGGGGTAAGGTAGGTGTTCCACTCATTACACCAAACAAATAATATACACAGGATGTGGGGGGACTACTGGTATTTATTCTTTGTTCTGCTCAGAGTTCAACTTTAAAGATTAAAAGTGATCTCTATATTATTTTTATTTAGTCTGACATCATAGATGATAGGTTCACTATAAATGTTTCTGTTTCTCAAAATATATTATATATAGAGATAGATAGATATATATATAGATATATAAAATTTGCATTCGCTTTTAAGATATTATTAATAAGTCATGTAATTACAAAAATGTATAAACATTAAAACATTAAATTAAAATCTAATCTACTAAATGCATATGCAGTAACATAAACCTAGGTTTTTTTAATGCAGGCAATATCACAGGGCCATGCAGCCTACTGGGCTCAGGACGTGACCAAAATAGCAATCAGACATCTTCCTTATAATTCCAGCTCCAGATACACCCTGCAACACTTCCAAGTGAGCAATCAATGTCTATAGATCTAAGGCAAATCCTGGCTAGATTTGTTACTACGCTGCAGTTTAAGTGTTGTAATGTACATGCGTCATTCCAATGACATCCCCACCCTGCCCCCACCTGGCTCTAGAAGCTATCAAGTTTGAGGCCAGTGACATGTTGCCATTGATTGGGGCTACTGTATATCAGCTTAAACAAGTTATTACCAGAGCTGCTACTGGGATGAATGTATTCATCATAAATCCATGTGCTTCCTATGACACAAATCTTAGACAATAAATTTACTTACGAGAGCTAAGGAAAAGACAGACAAAGCAGTACAAAGTAGGGAGGATGATGTGGACATTACAGAAACCCATATAAGTCAATCAGACTTCCTAATCATAAATGTAAACAATTTTTTTTTTACGGGCATCTGCACCTTGAACTTTTCCTTAATATAATATCTATAGAAGACACTCTGTTAAAACCCATTGCAAGCCAGCTATTGCTATGGCTGAACTACAGGTCTAAGTGTGCCACGGGGTCATATGTGAACATGTAGTTCCAGTAAGTGCATTTTGTTTAAGTTTTTATGTATATTTGCTTTATCTTTCATCTAACCTTACTTTTCAATGCCAGCTGCTCAGAACCATTGTTGTATTTGTGTAAACCAGTGCCTCCAGTGTCCTCTGAAGATTCAGTTGTGCCAGGACTAGCCATAGAGAATTTTAGCTTATCCTCAGCACTGTGCCAGTTCTGACAGTAACCGGGCAGTATGATCTATGGTTATCAAAAAGGTTAGCTATTTATATTTGTATGAAACTTTAAGGAGGACCACATATGACCACACATGACCTGAAGCAATGGATACATGCTTCCATTCACTCTGAAGGCAATACCCTTGACCTGGTTTTCTCCCACCTATGCACTCAGTGCTCCCTCTCCAACTATCCTTTTCTTCTCTCTGATCACTACCTTATTAGTTTTACTCTCTCCCTCTCCTTTACCTCCCCTCCTTCCAACCGCCTAACAGCTACCCGTAGAAACATACGCCATCTCATCCCTTCTCATCTCTATTCTACTACTGACCACCTCTATGACAAAATCACACCACTGTCCTGCACCGACCTAGCCACTTATGTCTACACACTTCCCTTTTAGCCTCCCTGGACACACTGGCCCCTCTCACTACACACAGAATCAGTCCTGACCCCTTCATCCTTGGCAAACAGATGACACTAGAAGTCTGAAAAAACAAAGCTATGCTATTTAACGCCTGTGGCGTAAGACTAAGTCTCAGAAAGATTTCAACTAATAGAAATCTGCCTTCCAAAAAATACAACTCCTGCCTCCTCACTGCCAAGCAGACCTATTTTATCACTCTCATTAACAACTTATCATCCCGTCACCATCAACTCTTCTCTACCTTCAGCGCTCTACTTTGACTTCCACTGCCTCCACCCACTAACACACTCACTGCCCAGGAGATCGCCAATCACTTCAAACAGAAGATTGAAACAATTTGTGAGTCAATCCCTTCTGTTCAGACACCGTCCATGCTTTACACTTCATGCCCACAGGTACAACCGCAGGTACAACCCCACCAGTATAGACGAGGTTGCTAAACTACTTGCTAATGTTCAACTAACCACCTGCCCTCTGGATCCTGTTCCCTTGCAAGTGATACGTTCACACAGTGACACTATTCTACACGCTCTAACCCACATCTTTAATCTCTCCCTCTCTTCTGGCATCTTCCCCAACTCTCTAAAACACACACTAGTCAGCCCCATACTTAAAAAGCCTTCACTGGACAAAACTTAACAACCTACTTCCCATCTCCTTGCTCCCCTTTTTATCCAAACTACTTGAACATCTGGTCTATAACCGACTGACAAACCACCTGGCCAAAAATAACCTTCTTAACCCCCTTCAGTCTGGATTTCGTCCTCAATACTTCACTGAAACTTCTCTCCTAAAACTAAAAAATTATCTACTAACAGCCAAAACCAATGGACACTATTCTGTACTCCCACTCTTGGACCTTTCTGCTGCCTTTGATACAGTTGACTACCCCCTCCAAAAACTCCACGCCATTGATCTCCGTGACTGTACTCTTCGCTGGTTCTCTTCCTACATATCCCAAGATTCCCCAAGGTTCCGTTCTTGGGCTTCTCCTATTTTCAATCTACACCTCCTCCCTGGGTCAGCTGATAGCCTCCCAGGGCTTCAAATACCATCTCTACCCTGACAACACCCAAATCAATTTCTCTACCCCTCAGGTCACTCCCTCAGTTTCCTTTGCTAACAGATATATCAGTCTAGATGTCACACCCCTTCCTCAAACTCAATCTGTCCAAAACCAAACTTTTAATTTTTCCTCCACCACATGCCCCTTCCCCTGATCTCTCTGACAAAATTGATGGCACAACTAGTCCTGGACTCTGAACTCTCCTTTAAGCCCCACGTCCAATTACTGTCCAAATCTTGCCATCTCAACTCCACAACATCTCCAAAATACACCCCTTTCTAACCAATGACACAACAAAGCTCTTAATTCACTCCCTGGTCATCTCTCACTTTGACTACTGCAACACCGTACTCATTGGCTTACCTCTGCATAGGCTATTCCCCCTTCAGTCTATCATGAATGCTGCTGCCAGACTCATCCACCTTACCAATCACTCTGTGTCTGCTACTCCTCTCTGTCAATCCCTCCACTGTCTCCCGCTCACCCAACAAATTAAATTCAAAATACTAACAATAACTTTCAAAGTCGTCCACAATTTAGCCCCCAGCTACATCATTAGCTTAGTCTCAAAATACCAACCTAATTGTTCTCTTCGTTCCCCTCAAGACTTCCTGCTCTCTAGCTCCCTCGTCACCTCCTCCTTTGCTTGCCTCCAGGACTTTTCCAGAGCCTCTCCAATCCTATGGAACTCCTTACCCCAACCGGCCCTATTATGCCCTACTCTATTAGCTTTTAGATGATCCCTGAAAAACCTAACTGCATTTTCATTTTCTCCATCAGTTAATCTCCCACAGCTATTACCTTTTGTTTCATCTGACCCTCCCCTCTAGATTGTAAACTCTAACAAGAAGGGGCCTCTCTTTCCTCCTGCATTGAATTGTATTATAACTGTACTGTCTGCCCCTGTTTGTTGTAAAGCGCTGCGCAAACTGTTGGTGCAAATTATGGAATAGTCCTTGTTTACTTGCTGCTGATACAGGACAGCAAAAATAAGGAAATCTAAATTGCTAAATCTTTTGGCAAAACCTATTAGCTTTCAGCCTTAACTTTGGTTACAGCAGGTACATCTGCTTCTGGGAGCCTAGTGTGCATTTTGGAAAGAAAGAAACTGACACAGCTTTTTCTTCACATAATTTGACTTTTGACCCTCTAATAGGCTTAGGTGGCTTGAAAAAGGGGAGTTTTATTAACACATTAAAGTACATACATTAAGTTACATTTACAAGCAAAGACCAGTAATTTGAATACCCCTGAGTTAGGCCCCCTAGATATGATATTTTAAGAGTTAATCTAATATTTAACCACTTACAGACTGGAAGATTTGGCTGCTTAAAGACCAGGCCATTTTTTGCGGTACGGTACTGCATCACTTTAGCTGACAATTGCGCGATCGTGCAACGCTGTACCCAAACAAAATTGCTTTTTGCTATAATAAATATACGCAAAATGTTTTAAAAAAAAACTCAGTTTATACCAATATATATCATTCTACATATGTTTTACTAGTAATGGTGGTGATCTGCAATTTTTAGCAATTTTTAGCAGTACTGCAACATTGCACCGGACAGATCGGACACTTTTGACACATTTTTGGGACCATTGGCATTTATACAGAAATCATGGCTAAAAAAACTGATTATTGTATAAATGTCACTGGCAGGGAAGGGGTTAACACCAGGGGGCGATCAAGGGGTCAAATGTGTTCTCTAGTTAGTGTTTCTAACTGTATGGGGATAGGACTGACTGGGGTGGAGATCTTTGTTCCTACTTGTTCCTGACAGAACAGGGATTTGTGTGTGCTTACACACAAATCCCGGTTCCTGCTCTCGTGCACTCGATTGCGGGTTGCCGGCGGTGATCGCACGCATCGGGTTCCCCACTGTGCAGTGGGCATGCGCATCCCTCAGGTGGTGTGTGTTCACCTACTATCGACCCTTAAAGGTACAGAAGTGCCCATATGGCGATTCGCTGTTACAAACAATTTTGCAAATGTATATCAGCATGAGCCGGTCCACAAGTGGTTAAAGTAGATCTAAACCTAATCACTAAAATCTCATACTCACTTTATCATGTTAATGTACTTTCAAAGGTTGTTTTCATTCTTTTTATTTCTGTGGCCTTCATGAAAATAATACCTGATGACCCTGCCTTGAAGGTCCTTGTTCAGGCACTTCCTTTTATGGGGTAATGACTGTCTAATAGTTGAGCTCCTGCTTTGTTACCCTGTCAGTGCATCCCTGTGGAGGTTACAAACATCCATAATGATGAACATTGTGCAGGCATTGTCCACTGCTATCACAATCAAGAATGCAGTCCAGAGCAATGATGTATAGCCAATGCTGAGTTCGTGTAGATAGGCTGAAAGAGGCTGGGGAGCACTGAGATGCAAAAATGATGATAAAAGCTGAATGTAGTATTTAATGAGAAAGAATGACAATTGTGTATTATATACATTGTTTGAGCAAACTAAATGTCATCCAGTTAAAGTTTAGACCTACTTTGCTTATCAGAAATATGATATATTGTGCAGTTACTGGCCCCAGTGCAGTGAAGGGATGCCTATTCTTGCACTCTGCCTAAGCTCACCGAATAGGTAATATTTATTTAATTGTAATGACTAGCACTCTAAAATGAGTCTAATACAGCACTGGCAAGGAAAGTGATTACAGGAAATTTGAAGTATAAATAGGTGGGTCATTATCTCAATTGTACGCCATTCATTTCCACTACCAGATGCCCATTTGACAAATGCATTACATAAGGCGAACCATATTACACAAAGTGCAGAAACACACAGCAGCAAATCAGAAATGATCTTTTCTTGTTTTTTCACAAGTCTTAACTATTTGCACATTATCATTACATATCTCCCTACTTTATCAAATAAAGAAAAAAACAAATACTTCTCATTAACGCGCTGTAATCTGTAACATACAAACTAAAATCAAGTACTGTACTGTATTGTAAAGTCAGACCCTAGGATTAAATATTTGCATTCTAAACACAAAGTGTGCACATACTCATAATCATTTGCGAAGCACTCCTGGCAGACATACAAAGGGAATTTACTAAGACTGGAGCAGGTGTGCATGGCAACCAATCAGCTTCTAGCTTTCATTTTCAAAGCTTAACTGAACAAATTATGTGAAATCAGCAGCACAGTGGCTATGTGGGCAGCACTTCCAATAATAATAATAATTATATATATATATATATATATATATATATATATATATATATATATATATATGCACAGTGGCTAAACACTTCCAAATAGCAGCACTAGGGTTGTTGATTTGAATCCCAACCATGTCACTACCTGGAGTTTGCATGTTCTCCCTGAGCCTATGTAGGTTTCTCCAGTTCCATCCCACACTCCAAAGACAAGCGTGTTGGTTAATTGGTTCTATATGTGTATGTATGAATGAATGTGACTTAGGGACTTTAGATTGTAAGTTCTTTGAGGGCAGGGACTGATGTGAACATAAAATATCTGTGTAAAGCGTTGCGCAAATTGATGGTGCTACAAAAGTACCTGTAATATACAAAGAAACAAGATGAAGCTGATTTGTTGTCATGCACAGCTGACCCAGTTTTAGTAATCCCCCCTCCCATTGTATACAGTGTACACCCATCCTGCAATGTACCCAACATTAATGACAAAGAGGCAGCCAATGCACCTACTCTTATTTTATCGTGTCATTCTAAAATCATGAAACATCAAGATGCCAGCGTAAGCTTAATATATAAAATTTATTCCTGTAACAATAGAAGCTAATCCATGCCACTGAATTGAGTTTGCTCGGTCCGCCCACCCCCCTCAACAGCAGTAAAACAAAAGCATACATTAAAGAGTGCATAGTACAGAGCTATGTTCGCCTCAGTATCAATAGGAGGTAAAATAAGGGCACATGTTTTTCAACATAACAAAGAAAATCATATCGATATTTGGGATTAGTCACTGCATAACTGCACTTCAGGACTGCACTTGCACATCACCTAATAATTTTCTTTGTACAAAAAAAAACTAATATCTCTGTGTACAACAAGTACAGGTCATAGACAGGAGTTAAGCAAACAGGACATTTGTTCAATGAAGGCAAAAGAGAAGAAAAGGATAAAGAACCTATTTAGAGAGCTAAAAGCGATACTAGACTGTGCGGCTGGGCTTCAGCACTACACACAGTGGACAGCTCTCCACTATCCGCAAGGAATACTAAGCTGTGCGGCTTGGGCTTCAGCACCACACACAGTGGACAGCTCTCCACTATCCGCAAGGAATACTAAGCTGTGCGGCTTGGGCTTCAGCACCACACACAGTGGACAGCTCCCCACTAACTGCAAAGAATACTGAACTGTGCGACTGGGCTTCAGCACCAAACACAGTGGACAGCTCCCCACTATCCGTAACGAATACTAGACTGTGCGGTTGGTCCTCAGCACCGCACACAGTGGACAGCTCCCCAGTAAACTGTGCGGCTGGGCTTTAGCACCACACACAGTGGACTAACCGCAAGGAACTGGAAAGCTGGAGTAGTAGCAAGGTGCAGCGCTTGACATTACCTACCAATACTTGAATTAAGCTCCACAAGGCAAATGTTATATTAGAAAATAAGAAATAAAGTAGACATTATTTGCTTTCTATATGTTATTGTGTTCTGAGTTTTTTTTGTTCTCTCCATTGTTAAAGCCTCCACAATGCATCTTAAACACTAGGACTCCCCAACGATTGCTGTCTTCTTTTGTGTCCAGTTTGTGTGTGTATTGATAGGATGACATAGAATATCATATAGCTCATACAGAGAGGTACCGGTATCCTGGGTGACTCTTATATACAGCAGGATGGGAATCCTTAAGCAAGATGGTATTTTGGTCTCATTGTGCGCCTTTCGTCTCCAGAAAAGAAAAAAATAAGACTAACCCCATTTTTTGTCATCTTGTATGGTAACGCAATATGGATTTGGAATCATGCGCTTTGTATCGATATTATTATTATTATTATTTTTATTTTTTTTCCGGGACGGTGTCACCAAATATGTACAACACAGTGCCTCTTAGTGCCCTCAAGATCATGACAAGACCACGGATTGCAGCAAGTCCTCCTTGGCATTGTCCAAAATTGAAGCTTCCCTTTGAGGTTGCTCGGTCATCCTGGCATATGGATTGAAGGGGCTCTGGTCTCTTCTCTGGATGTCGGGGGAGTCATGGCCACCGGGGTCTTGAGCCTTACTTGGCTGTCTGTTGCCCCTTTCTGCCTTGGGGCTGCAGTGATCCCTCTCGTATTCCTCCTGGGCTTTCTCTATTTTACGTTTCTTCATCTTGCTCTTGTGCAGGTGGAAGGTGCTGAGGGACAGAACCACCAGGCAGAAGATCACAGTGGCCAGGACGATCAGGACCAAAGTGGAGGAGAAGGACTGGAACAAAGGCTCCACTTCGGTCACACAGCTGGTAGTGTTGGAAGAAGAGGTCCTGTTCAGCAAGCAAGGGGGCATGGAGAGCCTCAGCTGCTTGGAGATCCTGGCACTCATTGGGAAAGCTTGGGGAAGAAGGCACACCTCGCCTCCCTCTTATCTGTACTGATGTGGTGACACTGCTAGGGATGAAGAAGGAAGTCTTCATAGACATCAACCTGCCAAACAAAAATAAGGTTTACTCCTGAGAATCCAGCTGCAATACATGTGTGGGCTGATTCTGGGATCTAACTGATGCATTGTTGTATCTCTAACACCGGCAATTGTAACCAACTGATACATTTTTGTATCTGTATCTTTAACGCCGGCAACTGCAACCAACTGAAACATTGCTGCATCGTAATCTGTAACAGACAATTGTAACTGATACATTGTTGTATCTGTATCTATACCACCGACAATTGTAACCAACTGATACATTATTGCATCTTAATCGGTAGCACCGACAATTGTAACCAACTCATATATAGTTGTATCTGTATCTTTAACAACGGTATAACTAACTGCTACATTGTTGCATCCTAATCTTTTAAACCGACAATTGTAATCAGCTGAATTAAACACTCATGGAGCTCTTTATTATGGGACATTTGATGCACTAATGTACATTAGGAAGCCTTTATTCGGATGCCAAGTACCTGGCTGCCTTTATGTCCCCCATCCCTCCATCCACTACGGTGACAGATCAGTGGCAACTTGGGACAATAGGAAATACTGGGGACTGCAGTTACTTCTGATGCAGACATATATAAGTGTCACCCTTCTCCTTTCTTACCTGATCTGCACCCATGGCTCTGGCATTTACCATGCATACCTGAACGGAAGGTGTCTGATAAGCTTCCAAAAGGGGGTGTGTGTGCTGTGTACAGGGTGGCTCAGGGCGATGGTCTTCCCATTGCAGGCACTTACCTGTAGGTAGGTTGGCTGATGCGGCTGCTGCTGCTGCTGGAATCCCCGCCGCTGGCTTGCTCCTGGCTGCAGAAGGCACTGAATGAGCGGACGGGCAGCTGGGGAGGCAGCAGCCTATTGCCAGTCTGCGCTGTGCTGACGTCATCCTGCCACTGTCTTGGGTTTCTGCTCACTGAGCTGCCGGTCCCTCCAGCCGGCGCCCGCAGCAAGATGTGCCTCCCCATTAGTGCTCTGCCAGTGGGCGAGGACCCCCTCCCTCTGCACCCCGGCACAGGCAACACCCTTTAAGGGTGAGCACAGGATTTCAGAGCATTGCTGGCAGGAGGCAGTGCGATCCTTCCCTGCTGGAATACATTTAGAAGGAGGTTTGTGGTAGAACCCTGCAGCCTTCCTCTGCAGTACTGAGCTATATTCACATTGCATTACAATTCCTACTGAAGCTGCAAATCAATGAGGATCTCCATCCTGGATGCCTGTGCTCATAAACTGCTGGGGTTTGCTCTACTGTTCTATCTATCCGATCAGTCCTAATATTATCCAGGAGAGTAAAAAAATAAGTTATAAGGCATTGTATCTTATCCTCATAGGTGTGCCAGCCTATTGCATTAGGGTGTGCACTCAAAAACTAAAACATTTATGTATGCATGTGTAATATATATATACACACAAATAAATGTAAAATACATTTCAAAATGTATTAAAACATGGATGGTATTAGTAGGGCAATGGAGGTTTCAGTAGGGCAGAGAGTTGTGTCAGTAGGGCAGTGGGTGGTGTCAGTAGTTATTTATTTTATTTTATTTTTGTATTATTTTTTACAATTACATTTTTATAATATTTATTTTACAATTTAATTCCTATATTATTTCTTTTACAATTAAATTTTTATATTATTTTTACATTTTTTTTAGGGGGGGGGGGGCTTTGGTGAAACATCAGCAGGTGCAATCTGCCACGCAGGGTGATTAGGGTGTGCCCAAGCACACCCCCTGTGCACGCCTATGCTTATCATGATCCATTTACCAATCATTAGGATAATGCAGAGAGCAGCAAGAAAATCGTAAGTCACTACCAAATAGAGGAATTCTGGTCCCCTGAAAATAATGAATTTTGATTTAGAGCCGTTCATGCCATTGTGTTGCGGTAATGCATATTTCACAAGTTGGGATAATGCAGTGTCATATATTCTGTAAGGTGCTGCACTCAAAAAATATCGCATGCCTCTTGTTTTGGTGCATGCAAATAAACGGGCTGCCTTAGAGAGTATGTAAACCCAACATTTCATATTCCTGATATGTGGCTGCTGTACCATGTACTTTTATGAGAAAGTATCCTGTTTTATTGCTTCCTTTGAGTGAATTCCCAGATGTTCCTTGCAGTGCCTCTGCTCTCCTATTTAAAAAAACTGACCACACTAAGCGGGTGAGCACAGCATGTTCAGTTCTCTAGCTATGCTGGGAACTCAGCCTACTCCACTGATCTCCTCCAATGATTAGACTTGTCCCCCCCTACAGTCTTTCACTCAGAAGATCAGTGTGCTGCTGCTTTGGCTTCCTCAGCTCTTTTGAAGCTGAGAATGGGAATAAGAGAAAGTGATCACTTATAAAAAAAAGAGGGGGGGAGGGGGAGGTGTTTATGATGTTTTAATATTAATATTAAAATAATGTTTTAAAACACAAATGTTTTGCCTTTCATTTATATTTTAAACTGGATGTGCTCTTTTACAAGGTGGTGGTTTACAATCCCTTCAATGCAACACACATTAATGTACTTTAACATATGGATGTTATATTTAAAAGTAGGTCTAAAACCAATCAATGAAATCTCATATATGCTTTATCATGTTGAAGCGGAACTCAAGAAGTTAAAGGAGAGCTTGCGTCTGTATGTATATATAAAAAAATAAAAAATAAAAGTCAGCAGATACAAATACTGTAGCTGCTAACGTTTAATATAAGGACACTTACCTGTCCAAGGATCCTGCGATGTCAGCACCCCAAGCTTATTCATCCATCGGCTTTGGGTTCAGATGCCGGCATTGCAAGTAAGTACTGCGAACACGAAAGTCTGATAATATGGTCTGGATCCTTCTAGAGCCTGGAGCAACTCTGTGACGTCAACTGACATTGAGCTTTACTTGTTGTTAGCTGATTCTGGGTCATAGAAGAACAAAATTAAGTGCACTCCTGTGACCCACAAGAGAATTTCTGCCCATACTTCTATTTTATTCCTTATTGACATATGTGCATTGTCCAGATTCCCATTAGTACCTATTTCCCCATTATATTAAATGACAGCAACATTAGGCACATGCAAACATTGTTCCAATGGCATTTGTTTGAGAGATGTTCCAACAAGAAAACTGATGTAAGTCTGAAAAATCACAGCAATTCTAACAGATAACATATACTTCTGGTTGTGTGATACCCAGCAATAAATAGCCATTTCTGGTTTAGAAACAGATTCAGGTGAGTAAAAAAGCTAAAGGCCATTACTGATGGCGGAATCATCTACTTAAATTCCCACTTAGTAATGTTCACAGAAATTGCTGTGGTAAGGAGTAATAAGTATAAGGGGTATTATTTATAGAACAAGGCCCATTTAACAGTGATGTACTTCAAAACTGCCAGTAAAGCATTAATTCCACGTAGACACAACCAGACTTTTCGGCAGAAAAGGTCCGACGGTCTTCCCGACGGACTTTTGACGGAGTTACGACAGAATTCCGAACAAACGGACTTGCCCACACATATATGGACTAAAGTCAGTTCGAAAGTCCGTTCTTTTTGAACGTGATGATGTACGACAGGACTAGAAAAGGAAGTTCAGTAGCCAGTAGCCAATAGCTGCCCTTGCGTCATATTTGGTCCATCGGACCAGCATACAGACGAATGGTTTTCCCGATAGGAATTGAGTCCGTCAGACAGATTTGAAACATGTTCTATTTCTAGGTCCGTCAGAATTTTTTTAAAGAAAAACAATCGAACTATCCCACACACGATCGGACTATCCGGCGGAATGATTCGGACCTATTCTGCCGGAAAGTCCGGTCGTGTGTACGCGCCATCAGTAAGCACTTTTGAAGAGCTTTTCAGGTGCTTTAAAAGAGATTTTTAGGCGTATTTGAAGAGCTTTTCATTATTGTCAAAGGAGAGGATCTTTTTTTCAATTTTCTACCAGCGCACTGTCCCAGTGTGAAAGCATTTATTGATTTTAATGGAAATAGGTTTTGCGTGAGCTTTTCAGGTGCTTTTTTTTTTTAGCTTGAAAGCGCCTGAAAACTGCCTCAGTGTGAAAGGGGTCTTAGGTATTTCATTATGCCTAAACATTTTCCCTAAGCCTACTCATTATAACAGTCTAACACACCGAGCTGTACAAGACCAAGTGTCCAATAGGAAATGCAGTGCTGGGCGTGTGTGCAAAAAAAAAAGGAACGTCGTGGTCATGACTTATAAGTAAATTTGTTAAGCTATTTCTAAAAAGTATTTTAATATAATAAAAACTGAGCTTTAAACAATCCTCAAGTATAGAAATTGTATTGTAAATGTACCATCTCCCTTTTTTTTAACCATTTCAATACTGGGCCCAGGCCAATTTTCAGTTTTCAGCGCTGTCACACTTTGAATGACAATTGTGCAGTCATGCAACACTGTACTCATAGTCGTTTTTTATACATTTTTTCACACAAACATTTTTGGTGGTATTTAATCACCACTTTTTTTTTTTTGCTACATAAACAAAAATGTTGAAAAAAAAAACCCAAGTTTTTCTTAATTTCTGTAATAACATTTTGCAAATAAATAATCTCTGTTCATAAATTCGGATCAAAATTCATTCTGCTACATGTCCTAAGTGAAAATAACCCAAATCATTTTGTATATTATTTAGCCTGTAGGAAAGGTATAGAGTCCACAAAGTATGTAATCTCATTTCTTGATGCCCAAAAATGTCAGGCCGCGTACACACGGGCGGACTGTATGGCCTACTTAGTCCGTCGAAACACATTTCAGCGGACAGTCCGTTCGTGTGTGGGCTTCAGCTGACTTTTTCAGCGCGCAGTCTGGCGTACTAAGTATTTCGGAATTTCCGTAATTCTGTCCGTCATACTTTGGTTTCAGCGGACAATCCGCTCGTGAGTAGGCTAGTTCGACGGACTAAGAATGGCGCATGCTTAGAAAGGATTTACACGGCGGAAGGTTGCATTGCGGTGTATTGGACTTCCTATTTCTAGTCCCGTCGTACGTGCTGTACACGTCATCGCGCAAGCTTTCGACTGACTGTTTGTGCATCCGTGTGTGGTCAAGTCCGTTCATTCGAAAGTAGGACGGACTGTCCGTCGGATTGTATGACGGACTAAGTAGGCCATACAGTCCGCCCGTGTGTACGCGGCCTCAGTCCAGTACAAATACCCCCAAATTACCTCTTTTTGGAAAGTAGACAGCTCAAGTTATTTAGTCAGAGGAATGGCGTAAAAAGTTGTAATTTTCTGTCACCAGTGCGGTGCAACTGTATTATATAACTGGCATGGTGGTGATCAGGGACACTGACTGGTGACAGTATGTATAAAAAACACACGTTTACATTTTTTAATATATGTTTAACTAGATTTTCCCTTTTTTTAATGATTTTTTTTTTTAACTCACTGTGACCAAAGCAATACAGTGTTACTGCAGTAACACTGTATTACTCTGGGGAAGTGGTCAGGATTTTATTTTTTTACACATTATGATTGCAATTAATTTTATTTGTATGAGCACCATTTATACTGAATGAAACTGATTCATTCAGTAGTTTTGTTGTGATTAGCTGGGGTTAGCCAAAGCCAATCACATGGTACAGATGGGCTGTCTGTACCATGTGATCACTGGGACTAGTTACAGCTAGGAGCAAAATTGTATATAATGGAAGGCATGAAAGAAAGCCATTCATCGTTTACAAATGTCAGGTGATTTGCTGATTGGTCACAGCAATCTCAGGATACTGGCAGTGGGCGGGTATAGTGATCAGTCAGTGACAGATCACGTCAATGTATGGCCCCTTCTGGGAGGACATCATATGACGTCTATTCAGAAGGACGAAAGGTCCTCCTGGTCAACAATCTTCTATAGGTCAGGTGGGAAGGTGTTAAAAGCACTGTGCAAACTGTTGGTGCTATATAAATCATGTATAACATTAATAGCCAAAGGCAGGAGGTACTCAGGGTGATAGTTGATAATAATCATAATTCTATTCCACTTTAAACCATTTAAATAAAAAAAAATCACCTCTGGTTTGTCCCAGAAGTCTGAATTGAACTGTCACTTATGACAGACATTTGGTGATTTGGTCACAAGCTCTGTTGACCTTTCTTCAATTTGAGGGTCTTATATATCTGGTAAGCCTGCATTCCTTTCATAAGAGGTGGTGGTGTCACGTTTTTCATTATTCCAAAGGTGATGGATACTCACTAAGCACAAGTTTATGAACACTTAAGAAGAGGATTGTGGTTGTTCCTGTTTGCCATTTCTTCATTTGCACATGGGATTTTCTTGTTTGTTTTTACCCCTCAATTGGGGAGAGTGTATATGTTTTTATTATTTACTAATGTATATTTCATATAGTAGCGCAACCCGTTTAGATTGAAATATCAAACAAGAATTGGGGCTTAGACTTTGTAGGCACAGTCAACAACAGTTAATACAAAAAATGAATTTTATTATAATAAGTCATATAAAAATGACACATTCCAAAAAAATCCACTTTGATAATAAATACAAAACATACATACAGTACCGCTACTGCATAGAACCAGAAAGATCTACAAGGAGACAAGAGGATGAAAAAAATCATTCCAATAAAGTGTATATGTCCACAGCCATGGTTCAAAAGCAGATAAGCGGTGTGATGATGTAGAAAGTATTGCACCTTGCTCTGCATGTTGCACGCTGTGTAGTGCTTCTTCAGGAGCATGTCAATTTATTGTAAATATGGAATAATAAAACATATCTAATTTTCAAAAACACGGTATAGCAGCCATGGGGGAGCAGAAGGCAAAAGGTGGAAATGATGGCACAGCTATTGGGTCCTGACAGCAAGTAGAAAATCAAATTTATAGGTACCAGGTAAGTCCAGGGTGATTAGAGCAAATGCTGACGACACAGGAATAGCCAGGGGGACTTATAATAGTAATAAGTATAGCAAAGTAATATGGGGATTGTAGTATAGCAAAGTAATATGGGTTTTTATCTTGTAAGTGGATTTGTTTTGGGGGCTTTTAATAAACAGGGTTACACTATGGCACTTGTGTTTGTTGTTTCATGTCTATAACCTACAGAAGTAATAGTGTGTTTGAGCACTTATAAGAAAGTGAAGGAAGGTTCATCTGACGACAATACAAACGCTGATTGTCCACACAGAGGAGCAGTCTGGAGACTGTAGGATTACCATTGGAGAGTGAAAGTTGATCCATTGTGGTGGGCACGAGGAGTGATTTGTCTATGCTTTTACATTCATCTTTGAGGTGAGCAGGCACTTTAGCTGGTGTTTTGGAAGCATTGACACAGATGAACAGTTTTTTTTCAAATTTTTTGACATTTTCAGTTTTTAGTTTTTTTTTTTGATCATGAAATGTTTAATATAAATTTTGTATGCCCATTATTTAATGAGACACAGCGCTGCACTATTTAGAAAACAACACTGATGAATATATCACACATGTATTGCATATAGGCTTTTTAATGTGCTTCTAATAAGATCAATGATTTTATAGCTTTAGACCCCTTTCACACCACACCGCCCATTGCGTCGGCGGTAAAACTGCAACCTGCCCTAAAGAAGCTGCACCATTGTGTGTAGTGTGAAAGCCCCGAGGGCTTTCACACTACAGCGGTGCGCTGGCAGGACGTCAGAAAAAAGTCCTGCCAGCAGCTTCTTTGGAGCGGTGAAGGAGCGGTGTGTTTACCGCTCCTCCACCGCTGCTCCCCATTGAAATCAATGGGGCAGCGCTGTAATACCGCCGGCAAAACGCTGCTGTTGCGGCGTATTGCCAGCGGTTTTAACCCTTTCGCGGCCGCTAGCAGGGGGTAAAAGCCGGTTTTGCGGCGGATTTGCAGTGCATTTCGGCCACTAGCGGGGTGCTTTTACCCCCGCTAGCGACCGCGAAAGGGTTAAAACCGCCGGCAATATGCCACAATAGCGGCGTTTTGCCAGCGGTATTACAGCGCTGCCCCATTGATTTCAATGGGGAGCAGCGATGGAGGAGCGGTAAACACACCACTCCTTCACCGCTCCAAAGAAGCTGCTGGCAGTACTTTTTCCTGACGTCCTGCCAGCGCACCGCTGTAGTGTGAAAGCCCTCGGGGCTTTCACACTACACACAATGGTGCAGCTTCTTTAGGGCGGATTGCAGGCGCTATTTCTAACGCTATAGCGCCTGCAAAACGCCCTGGTGTGAAAGGGGTGTAATGAAATGTTTCTTCTGAGTACTTAAAAAGTCTGCTTTTTGTCTTTTCCCTTTATACCGTATATATAGATGTGACACCCTATATACAAACCAAACTCACCTTTGGCTCTGATAGTATTTTTGGGACAATTTATTGCAATCATAGTATTTGAACTATTTTAAAAGCATTACAATTTCCACAAAAGGCCATTCCATATCCCAACTCAGATTGAGTCATTGACTGATTTGTATTGCATATTACAGCTAAAATACTTTATGTATTCCAGGATTTTATGGTTCTTTTGGTGTTGTACATTACTACGGCAGAACAAAGGCCATATACAATGTATTCTCTATCAGATAATTGTTATGCAATTCCATGCTGCATTGCTCTAAGTCACAAGTCTTCCCTGTCTGTGGAAGGCCCTCATGTATGTAGAAACAGTGGCAAATGATCCCTGAAAACCTCTATTATGCTGCAGTTAGTTTTTCCACAATATATCATATATACAGCAGTGTATAGCATCTAATGAATGCACAGTGATATGGGAGAATGCCAAGGCACAGTCAGGGTTGCTGATGAATGGCATGGCTTGCAGAATTGATTTGCAGGCCTACATTCAGCTCCAGAACCTGTTTAGTGGATAGAATATAACACTTTAAAAAAAAAAAAGTCTTATCTGTTACTAGCAGAAAGCATTTTCCCTGTTATTTTAGCTTCAATTCATAATCTGAAGATTTCGGATGTTAAGTCCGCAGTCATTTTTTTTCAAGCTCTTTTGCTGAGAGAAACTGTATCGGGATTAATCTGTAAGGAGACGTGCTTCACTATGTAACTGAATTTTAAAATAGAGTATACAATTATGAGGCATTTAGAGGGTAATTGCTCTTTTATAGATCAGCACACTTTTGATTGTGGAACTGATCCCTTGGTTCAGCGTTAACACTGGATCTTGTTTTTAAGAATAGTCTTCTAGGCTACAAATAAGGTCAGTAAGTGAACTGATAACACTCCTGGAAACATTAGAGCTGTGCAGAAGGACCTCTCAGGGCCCGTTCACACAGTGGGGTGCATTTTTGACTGCAGTCCAACTTCATTGACCATGGCTCAACATTTCAAGTCTTGAGCTACTAGCTGGGCCTTAAGAGTTACTCGCCACCAGTTTCCCCACCCGACCCCTATCCTGCCCTGCCCGGCTCCTAATTCTTTCCCTATACACATCCTCATAAATTATCTCATGTTCAGCTTTAACAGAAACCTATCTAACCCTGGATATGTTTAATAAATGTTGAGTTGACATGCCTTACCTTTGCTGGGTTACCACAGTATACTGTATCTGTTTGCTGCAAGGTCATTTTGTAGTTTACAAACTCTCCTACCATAATCAAATGCAGCAAAAGCCCAGATTGATGTACTGACATTCCACTACTTATCAAAGATGGAATATATTACATCACATATTTGTGATTCTTAACATGCATACCTTGATGGTTATGGCTTGTAACAGCCCAGTGCTAGCAGAGCTTGTGTCAATTTTTAGCTCTCTAGAAAAGCATATTCACTAGAGAAACATATGCAATCAATATCACACATGTAGGTCTGTTCACTGCTAAGTGTCTGAAAATACATCACTATGTGTTTTTCATACATGTTTTATAAAGGTAGATGTAGATAGAAATGGGAAAAGATTTTATTTTTCATCAGAATCTAACAGGAAAATGTGTTAAATCTACAGGTTTCCAATCTTGTTTTGCCCCATAGCCTGTCACAGAATTTCATATACTAGACCCTCTTTGTTGCCAGAGGCAACATCTGACAACAGACCAGACCGGTGCAAGCCCTAAGACCCTAAGGCCAGCAGAAATAACAGGCAATAGGAGAGGTAACAGATTAATGATCAGGATAAACACAGATGAGATGAGTACAACTGCAGTCCAAACAATACACAGAAATAGTCTAGTGCGGTGGTCTCCAAACTGCAGCCCAGGGGCCAGATTCGGCCCTTGGCTTACCTTTATCTGGCCCTTGGGGCACTATTTCTCCCACTGATATGAGAAACTATTCTACCAACCGATATCAACACACCATTTCTTCCACTGACACCAACAATGATCCACAATTCCTCCCAATGACACACACAATGGACCACTATCCCTCCCAATGACACAAACAATGGAGAACTTTTCCTCCCAATGACACAAACAATGGGACACTATTCCTCCCAGTGACATCAACAATGGTGCATTATTCCTCCTAATGACACCAACCATGGGGCACGATTCTCCCAATGCCACCAACCATTCTTTCCATTGATGTCAAAGATAGGGCACTATTCCTCTTCTTAATACCAAATGTGATGATGCCAGGAAAATTCTTAAAATGCTAGGGTAGTACAAATATCCACCAAATGACACCTTTTTGGAAATTAGTCAAAGGCATTTCATAAAAGACGACATGAAAAGTTTTTTAAAGTTGTAATTTTTTGTCCCTTTTTTGTAAAATTAAGAAATTAAATACAATTTTTTTTTCACATTTATTTTACTGTCACTAGTGACTGGTGACAGTATGCAAAAAAAAAAAATTATTCAATTATTTTTTTCTTTTTTATACAATTCTTCTCCTTTAAAAAAAAAAAAATGTATTGCATGCTCTCATCAGAGTAGTGCAGTGTCACCATAGTGGTTGTTGAAGGGGGGGGGGGTTGATCAGGATTTTTTTTTCGTTGCACGATTGCTTGTTACAGCGAATTACTTTCAATCGTGGCTCATTGTTTACTATTGTGATGCTGTGATTGGCCCACACCTATCACATGATACAGGGTGCTATGGTTGGCCCAGGTACACTGTGATCACTGGTGACCAATCAATCACAGATCAAACACATCTTGACTATTGATTACCGAGTGACATGTGATTTCACAGCGATCACAGGGTATCTGGACCGCTCATAATGGGTCAATACTGAGCACCGTAATCCAGATTTCAGATTGTGCTGTTGGGTGCCCCAGAGGGGTACGCTGCAGTGGCTCCCACTGCTGTCAATCAAATGCAGTGACAGGGGATCCGGGGAGGCCAGGCCAAATCCTGCTGTCTGTGTCAATGAATGCAGCAGTAGGACTCGGGAACCAGGATCACCCCTGGGGGACCCCAGAAAAGGAGGATCGGGGTCACTCTGTGCAAAACCCTTATACAACGGAGATAAGTATAGACATGTTTGTGATTTAAAAAAATAATTACCTTTACAATCATGTTAAGGCTGATCGTTAAAGGCTGCATATGCAACCTACACAATCCTATTAAATAACATGCTTGGGGGATGCCATATTCTTGCATTTGAGGTGCCTTCTTGTAGGAAGTACCCCAGCAAAGGTGACATTAGGGGCTGTGCACACTAGTGGCAAGGACTGCCACTCTTTATTTGATTATTTTATTACAAATTATTTTGTACCTTCTCGAAACTGCAAAAGCGATCAGGCACAACTATAGCTACCTGGATCACTTTTGCATGACAGCTAGTCACCTTCACTAGCAACTTGAAGCTTGTTCTAACCTCTTGAAGACCAAAACATTTATAAATGTACCTTGGTAGGCAACAGTTCATGATTCATTGCCCCCAGATAACTTACTTGCACTATATGAAAGAGTAAAGGGTACATACAGTAGTACTCATCACAAAAAAATACAAATTAGATAAACACACACATCTAGAGAAAAAGTATTTTAGTAAAAAAAAAAAAAAAATGCCCCACAATGTAAATTCAACATTAAAGTGGTTGTAAACCCTTACAAACCACTTTGACCTACAGGTAAGCCTAGATTAAGGCTTACCTGTAGGTCCAAGCAATATCTCCTAAACCTATATGGTTTAGGAGATATTTGCCCGAAAATGGGCACCGCTGTCTACGGCGCATGCGCCGTAGACAGCGGCGCGCAGGCGCACTAAACGCGGCAAGTCCAAGAATGGAGCTGCCTAATTTGTCGACTCCCGTGCGCATGCGCGGGAGTGACGTCATCGCGGCTTCGCCGAATGACAGCGGCGGAGCTGCGAGACGCGACTCCCATGCGCATGCGCGGGAGTAACGTCATCGCGGCTTCGCCGCTGTCATTCGGCGGAGCTGCGAGACGCCACCAGCAAGATGGATGCGGCGGACTACAGGGGACAGCGGCGACTTCGCTGGCTCCTGTGTCAGGTAAGTGACACATAATGAGCTACTATGCGATGCATAGTAGTCCATTATGCTTTACCTTTACAGGGAAAAAAAGAGGAAGTAAACCCATCAGGGTTTACTTCCTCTTTAACACTTCAAAGCGTTATTCTTTATTTATCACACTTCTCTTTTAAGTCACAGGAGTGCACTTACTTTGCTCTCCTGTGACACAGTTAACCTGCTGTCAGCTGACGTAACAGAGCCACTCCATGCTCTAGAAGGATCCAAACCATATTGTTGGGATCCACCTAGCTGTCTTATTGACAGCTGGCTCCAGCTCTCAATGAGCAGCTTTGACCCGAAACAAGGTGCACTTGCCCCCTTCCCAGCTTGGAGCTACTGTGAGTACTGGGGAGACAGAGCAGAGAGAAGTGACTGATAGTCAGTGCTCAACGAGACCAAGAACTGAGTGATATGTGGTTATGTAGTTGCTCAGTTCTCGGTCTTAGAGAAATTGGGGGACAGTTGCAGCATCAGATTAATGCTACAACATAAAGGTGAGTATAGATGTTTATTTACCCAAATAACTAAACCTTCTCCTTTAGTGTTAGGCTTAATGTACACGGAAGGTTTTAAAACCTCCCCCAGAATGATTTAACTTGATAGATAGTAAACAACATTTAAAAACTTCAGTTTTGAGGCATTTACATGCCGCGTTTAGCAGCATCTGCGTTAAGGAGCGTTTTTTAATTATTATTTTTTTAAATAGTCAAAAATGTATCTCCATTAAAAATGTCTGTGAAAACTAAATGCGACTAAATGCAAGTTACCGTGGTTACCACGTTTACAAGCTGTTACAGGCATTTGGCGTTTCAAATGCCTCTGAACTTCCGTCATGAATGCACTTTACAAAAAATGCTTCCAAACTCAACTGCCTAGAAATGTTGTATAAACGACCCTGTGTACATGTACTGATAAGATAACAGAGGAGTGTTCAGGGGCAGCTGACAAAAATGCCCAACTGCTTCTAAACGTCCGTTTACCAGCAGCCGTGTACATGAAGCCTTATGCCCCTTACACACGATCGGATTTTCCGACAACAAATGTTGGATGTGAGCTTGCTGGTGGAAAGTCCGACCATGTATACTCCATTGAACATGTGTTGTCGGACTTTCCGCCAAAAAATGTTGGCTTGCAGGTTCTCATATTTTCTGCCAACAAATGTTTGTTGTCTGACTTTCCCATCGTGTGTACACAAGTCCGTCAGACAAAAGTCCACGCATACTCGGAATCAAGTATGAGCCGGTGATAAAACTAGTGTTCGTAATGGAGATATCACGTACGTCTTGTACGTCACTACGTTCGTAATTGTTGGCCAACATTTGTGTGACTGTGTGTATGCAAGACAAGTTGGAGCCAACATCCTTTAAACAAAAATCCATGGTTTTGTCAGCGAAATGTCTGATCGTGTTTACGGGGCATTAGGCTTCATGTACACGGGACGTTTTTACAACCTCTCCTGAACTATTTAACTTGACAGATAGTAACCCCTGTTTAAAACTTAGTGCAATCAACTGGCAGCACCAACTTACCTCAGATGAGTAGCTACCAGTGTTGGCATTGTTTCCATAGGAGTGAGTCATTGTTTCCTCCACCTTCTGCTGCCTGAAAGTAGTATTCAGCACAGACGTGTCAAAATCTGTAATGTCTGTGACATCACCAAGCTTTCAGCTTTCAGTGCTATCATATTTTGAATGACAATTGCGCAGTCATGCAACGCTGTACCATTTTCTTCCTACAAATAGAGCTTTATTTTGGTGGTATTTTATCACCTCTGGGGTTTTTATTTTTTGCGCTACAAATAAAAAAATGCAAAACATTTTGAAAACCAAAAGTTTTTCTTAATTTCTGTTTGTAAAAAAGTAAGTTTTCTCCTTCATTAATTGGTACTGATTAGGTGGCACTTATATGCAGCACTGATAAGCAGCACTGCTGGGCACTGATATACAGCACCGATGGGCACTGATATACAGCACTGATGGTAACTCATAGGCAGCACTGATGGACACTGTTGGGCATTGATAGGTGGCACTGATGGGCACTCATAGAAGGCACTAATGGGCACTCATAGGTGGCACTAATGAGTATTCATAGGTGGGACTGATAGGTGGCACTGGAGGGCACATATAGGTGACACTGATAGGCACTGGTGGGCACTGATAGACAGCCTCTGATGGGGTTACCTAGTGGTCATGGGTAGGCATCCCTGGTGGCCATGGGTGGACATTCCTGCTGGCTATGGGTGGAGCATCCCTGGTGGCCATGGGTGGGCATCGCTAGTGCTCCTGGGTGGGCATCGTCAGGGGGGCTACACTGATAATCGGTGCAGACCCCCCATCAGGAGAGAAGCCAATCGGCTCTCCTCTACTCACGTCTGTCAGCGCGAGTAGAGGAAAGGCCGATACACAGCCTTTCCTGTTTACAATGTGATCAGCTGTGATTGGACACAGACATGGTAAAGAGCTTCTATAACCTCGATCGGAGATTCAATATGTCAGACTGACACGCCACACAACCAATCGCCACGCTGCAGGCACGCAATCGTGGCTTACCCTGCTGGGCATCATATGACACCCAGTCAGAATAATGAAACCCCTTCCCAGCCATCATTTTGCTATAGGGTGGACGAGAAGTGGTTAAAGTGGTTGTTAGCCCACTGCAACTAAATTGTCTTATCCCCCTGTACCATAATAACAAGTGCCCCTGTACCTATATGAGCTCTGTTGCAGTTATGAGAGCTGAAGGAGGGGGTGGACTCTGATAAGAGCAGACAGGCAGGGAGGGGAGGGGGGAGGAGGACACCGGAGACACAGGAGACAGATAGCAGGGCTGCGGATGATGGAATCATGTAAACTTACCACAGTGTCAGGGCTCAGCAGCCATGATATACCGTGGTCATTTTACAGAGGGGAGGGTATAGCCAGGCAATCAGCCAGGTTTTTAGGTGTCACAGGGGGCCAAATGACACAGCACATGCACTGTGCTGTATAACATGCTTTAGGGGAACAGTATCTGTTTTTTTTTTTCTGGGCTTAACAAACGCTGGCAAAGGCTAAGCAAATTGTTCAGCATCCTTTTTAGAAAATCATAACTACTGTCTTGGTTACAGCTCTAGCCTATTTATCTGTCTGTGATCTATGTGAATGTTTTTTTTTAACAGGATTCCCCTTTAGCTGCTAATTTATTACTTTTCTTTGGTTGCCTGTCAGTTGCTGGAACACAAGGCAAAGCCATAGACAACAGCATAAAGGGTCACACAACAAAACCAAAGCATTTTTGCTGTGGTCACTGGTGAAGACTCCACTCATTGTGAGGGATAAAACTTAACATCAAGTGGCACAGAGAGGTTCACCAATTTATGACAGTCATGCTAGCAAAACCTGTGACTTGTATATTTTAATACAGTGGAAGTAATAAATTAAAAATACAGCATTTGGGCATTAGATGGCCAAGTATCATAGGAAATTCTTATAAAACATATCGCCATCTCCTGGCTAAATGTAGTATTTTCTGCTTTAAACCAATGAGTAATGTTCGTCTAGCATAGAAAATAGACTAACTTTTGTTTTGTTTTTGCCCCATTAACACAGAACGAATGTAGATGTATTTTCACTGGGCAAATTGCTGTGCAAATTCTTTTAATGCCCCTAAGGGTCCTGGGCTGAACAGACAGGTTAAAAAAAACTGTTTTAAAATGAGCCTTTTCATACCCTGGTTGTTGGCTTGGCACCTACTACCTTACGGGACACTCAGCCATGCGTAAACATATGATACATTATGCTCTCTGTATAAGTATAATGTAACCTATACTATACAAGAGAAACCTAATGTGCACAGGCTAAGGTCCATAAGTTCAGACTGCTTTCCTCTCCAACTCACCTTAGGGGTTTTTCTGTTCCTTAGAAAACTGTCTCCTCTTTGTCATTTTTCAATACCGGGAGTGGGGCTGTCAGATGTTATATACCATCTGTGACAAGCTAGAATGGGTCCTGCGTTCTGATATATGACCTAATATCACCACCGTTGTATACAGATGATATTTGTTTGCCTGTAGACCATCTGTTACTCTGCATGAATCTTGTCAATCTTTGTTGGCTTTTTTCATCAATACTATTGTTTTTGACCTTGACAGTTTGTTATTAAGGTGGCACCCTTCACACTTGCAGCATGACAACTCTTGTATTGCTGTTTCTGATACCCTGGTGAATGATGCTGCTTTTCATGGCATATTTAATGATACTTAAATGGCTTTTCTTCTTTAACTTGTATCTGATTTCCTCTAAAACATTAGGAAAAATACTGCACAAATATTTTTTATTTTTTTTTGCTATCGCTTACCTTAAATAACATCTAACACAACAGCTCAGAATGGGATTTTGCCATGCAGAGTTTCCTTTCATACAATTGCCTCCATTTCTAAAGCATGCCTATAACACTCTGATGATGTCCATCGTTTAGGTTATTCTAAGCCACAGGCTCCTGCACAGTCCCCGCATGAAACTTGGCTAAGGGTGGGGCCTGTGCAAAAGTCAGTGGCTTAAAAATAAATGGAACTGTTGACATATCATTGGCGTGTTCCTTGAGTTTTATACTAAAACATTTGTGTGAAGTGGGATGTCCTCCTTTCTGGGACCAGAACCGAGTGTGGGGGCAGACCTGAGAGGTTATGGATCGGAGACTTGGAGTGATCTGCTTGAAATGTCTTGTCTTGTAACAATGACCATATACTTATTAGTATATGCCTCCAGCTAATCTTTTACCACTTCCATCAGCTCATTCCCCACAGTTACAACCTTTTGTACCACCTGCCCCATCCTATTAGATTGTAAGTTCTTCTGAGCAGGGCCCTCTTAATCCTCTGGTATTTTATTGTATTATAACTGTATTGTCTCCCATTTATATTGTAAAGTGCTGCGTAAACTCTTGGTGCTATATAAATCCTGAATAATAATAATAATAATTAGAGCTTGAAATCTCACAGTCCGGTAATTAATCTGCTGGAGAACATTTTATGGCTTAAATCTTCCCTTTCTATTTAAGTAAAATACCAAGAAGTTCCATGGAGAAGAGCCAACCAGATCCAGCTTTAGAAAACATAAACACATGGATTGTAGATGTGAAATTAACATATATTTTACTTATTGTTTTTAATGTATATTGTCAAAAACACATGTACTAATGTTTTCCTTATATGAGTTCCTGCCTCCAAAGAAGCCTGTCAACTATTGTTCTTTACACACACACACACACACACACACACGCACACACACACACGCACACACACACAGGCACAACAGATCTGCAATCTGTCCATACTCCTGCATTTTGCAGCCTTATTCAACTGAATGGGCTGTCAAAACCAGATCACATGGGTAAGCACGGGAACAGGCATGTTCAATTGCGCACATTCCAGTGTGATCCAGCCCATAGAGTGTGATCAGTTACCTTACTCCTCAGTCTTGATTCCGAACACTTCCTCCTAAGCCATTCTGCAGTGTAATGGATAAAAGTTTGCTGTAAGTGCCAAGCTAATTCCATGCCCCGGGGACCAGGTATTTTCCCCTGCTGGTTATCTACTTGGGCACAGGTCCACAGGTCCACACTGCTCTAATGCATTCTTCTGCCTCTGGAGCCGGCTGTTGGCAATGTCCACATGAAGTAGGCAGTAACATGGGCATTTGGATAGTTTTTTTTTCATACTAGCAGGTTAGTTAGAGGGGGTGGGAAGGAGAGGTGGGGAGAGGGTTGGGTTTTAACCCACCAATAGCTTAATTCAAATAACAACATGTATATTGCAATATATTGGTTGTAGGAATTTATAAAACTCAACTCTAGCTTCTTCCAGACCCTAAGTAGTCATGACTCCACCCCTGTAGCCCTCTAAATTAAAATTGATGTAGCCATCAGTTTGCCAGCCCTGGTACGGCATACAAGTCCCTGCTATAGTTCAGACCATTTGGGCGTTTGGGTGAAAACACAAACATTTGCCCATTTGGCGGGAGCTGAACATTGTGTATATCAGTGGTATTACTACAGCTATTATACATGGCTGCTTCAACAGTTGTTAAGAATGCTGCCTGGTGCAGGCTCTGCCAAGTCTTTGACAACCAGTGATGTCACTGACCCCATTCATTTACATGGCTGGGGATACAAGCTTTAACTCCCTTTGATTTCAGTGGGGTTCAGATTCAGCATCCAGACTCTTTATATGTTTGGCCAAACCTTCATAAAATGCACCAAGGTGTTTTCAACTCATCCCTATACTGTCTGTGTGCATGGCTTTACAGAACACACAGAATGCCAATTGAATGTGTAGAAAATGGGAGGTCACAAGAGTGCCACTTGGAACATGATTCTTAGTTGAGGTACTCTATTCCATTGGATGGGCAAAGCACAGGTTAATTTTAGGTACTCCATAAACAACTGACCTTTAGAAACTACATTGCAAATTCACTATAAGTAAAAACAGTATTCAAAATTTAACAGTGATAACAATAATAGCTACAGTGTTGCATAGATGCACAGTATATGTATTATAAGTTCTGTACAGTATTATGAAATTACTAATCATTAAACTCATTTAATGTCTATTAATCCATTACTAATATACACCTATATGAAAGGGTTATCCGGGTTAATTATGTAAAGGTTGTCAACTCGGTTAGGACCATTTGCTATTCTACAACTTCCACCCTATAGTGATAAAAAAAAAAAAAAAAACATTAGAAAAGACACGTTTGATTTTATGTGGGCTTAGAAATAGCCAATGATGGCACGCTCAGTTATATATTATCATATATACGTGGGAGGTCTTTCTGATCCCATTTGTTAAAATATTAGTACCTTTCACAGGGAATTGTCAATGTGGCTTGATGGCTGGATGTCAGTTGGGAGGAGTGGGTGTTCCTAGGCAGACTACTTTTGCATGCACACCACCCTAGGTAACACCCACATATAATGCTGAGCCTCAGTGACTGAAAAAACATAAATGTAATGATGAAAGTGGTGGGCAAATGATAGTAACACTGGCAAGGATAGGGCTTGATGTTGCTGGATGTCCTCCAGCCTGAAAGTAGGATGGATTCTATCTGACTCCCTGAAGTTTCAAAACAAACAGTAGTGAAATCAGAGTAAAGCACCATTGGTCTAAGCTGTCCAATAAAACTGCTACAGTGGAGGCTTTCCTCTCACTGCAGTGTCATAGAGGGGGGGGGGCATGTGTTTAAAAGACAAATGCTCCCTTACAGCCCAGCCCTCTCAACTACAAGGAAAAAAACATGGGTTAATGGGTATAGGATTTACCCATAGGCCCATGTTTTTCTCACCGTTAAGAAGGAGAATATGCTGCTGCTGAAAAATGTACTTTTTAAATCCAGCTAAATAATATATTATTATGTTATTTATATGTTATAACATAATCATGTATTATTTGTCTATCTACTGTGAAATTACTACTCACACAGTTAAGAGGGAGAATCTGCTGCTTCTAAAAATGTACTTTTTTAATCAAGCTAAATAAAATATTATTATGCTATATGTTCTAACATAATAATGTATTATTTGTCTAATTACTGTGAAATTACTTGTCTGAAGTTATAACTAATAACTAAAGTAATTTGTCCATTAAGCCACCTGCTTGAGTACAGTTTTTGAAAGTATAGTAAATTACCTTAAAAACAGTATATAATAATTAATTGTATATTACTCACTTATAGTAATTAACCATTTGCCACCCAGGAAAATTTTAACCCTTAAAAATCTGTAAAAATCATTTTTTTTTGCTAGAAAATTTAAAAAAATCAGACCCCCCAAACATTTTTTTGTATATTGCGAAATATGATGTTATGCGGAGTAAATAGATGCCTAACATGTCACACTTTAAAATTGCGCACACTTGTGGAATGGGACCAAACTTAGTACTTACGTACTTAAATATCTCCATAGGTGACACTTTAAACATTTTTACAGGTTACACGTTTAGAGTTCGAGAGGAGGTCTGGTGCTAGAATTATAACTGATAAATATCTTAAAGGGACAGCGTTTGTAAATATTTTTGTTAAATAAGTAACTGCAATCGCCTGCATAATGAGAATCGAATATGTGACTTTTGAATATGTAACCTGTGTGTATCTGGCTCTGATACTAGCCAGTGCCTTACCAGCCACTGACCTCACTGCACATTTCAGGACTGATGTGATTGTACAATATACTGTATATGTAAAGTGCTGCATACATTGATGGAGCTTTATAAGTACCTTTAGTATAAAAAATAAAAAAATAAACTGGTTTCCTATCTCTTTAAGGTTGTCAAAGCAGTTCTTACAAGATTTTGTCACTTACTCCTTAAACATGAAGATGTCATTCTCTTGTAGTTAAATTCTCAAGGTATCCATAGAGAATTGATGGGCTAGTATGACACCCTTGTGTCTGTAATGGCTGCAGCATTTGGGCAGAGCTGAAAATTCTGGTAGGGAATACAGTAGAAAAGCAACTTGTATTCCACCCTATAGTGATAAAGAAAAAAAAGAACAGAAAAAGACACGTTTGATTTTATCTGGACTTAGAAATAGCCAATGATGGCATGCTCAGTTATGTATTATCATATATACTTGGGAGGTCTTTCTGATCCCATTTGTTAAAATATTGGTACCTTTCACAAGGAATTGTCAATGTGGCTTGATGGCTGGATGTCATTTGGGAGGAGTGTGTGTTCCTAGGCAGACTACTTTTGCATGCACACCACCCTAGGTAACACCCACATATAATGCTGAGCCTCAGTGACTGAAAAAACGTAAATGTAATGAATGAAAGGGGTGGGAAAATGATAGTAAGACTGGCAAGGATAGGGCCCAGCCCCTTAACTACAAGGAAAAAACATGCATTTATGGGTATAAAGCCCCATACACACTATCATTTTTTCTGCTAAGTTTTTCCTTCAGATTTACCAAAACCATGTAGTGGAAGGGCCTGCCTGATTGCACACAAATTGAAACTCCTAAGGTTTGACCTCATATTATATGGTTTTGGTAAGGCTGAAGGAAAAACTCAGCAGAAAAACTGATAGTGTGTATGGGGCATAAGGGTTACCCATAGGCCCATGTTTTCCTCACACAGTTAAGAGGGAGAATCTGCTGCTTCTAAAAATGTACTTTTTTAATCAAGCTAAATAAAATATTATTATGCTATATGTTCTAACATAATAATGTATTATTTGTCTAATTACTGTGAAATTACTTGTCTGAAGTTATAACTAATAACTAAAGTCATTTATCTATTAAGCCACCTGCTTGAGTACAGTTTTTGAAAGTATAGTAAATTACCTTAAAAACAATATATAATAATTATTTTGTATATTACTTTCTTATAGTAATTAACCACTTGGCTGTTATTCCAAAATGGGAGTTGGGAGCCAATCCTCCTGGATACACACTGCCATTGTGTTTTTTAATGTGATTTTATTATTTTATTTATTATTTAATTACTATAACTGACACTACCAGTGGATGAGATTGGGTCCCCAATCTTTAGGTATGTTCTTCCTTATTTTATCAGGACTACTTGTGTATGGCGGTGCCCAAGGGAGGGGAGAAAACAGCCCTGCTGCTGACACAGCACAAAAGTATCTCTTCAGGAATGGAAATGCATCTTTAGAAGAATACTTAAATAAAACATTATTTTAATGGAATTTTCACATAAATGCAATGTTTTATTAATGTCTTCCTGACCTCTATAGTGCTTAGTGTTCGCAATGCAGCTGCATTTTTTATTTAACTTTGAAGGGATTTCTTTTATTAAACATGTCCATTTGATGTTCTGTGTGATCATAAAATCAGATAAAGACGAATCTGAGCTTTTCATTCAGCTTCTGTTCCAGCTAAGGCCTCATGTACATTGTGTGTTAAAACTGACCCTTTGACATTTTTTTTTTACTTGCCTCCATGGGCACATAGGCATTTAGAGGTGTATAGAGACAGGGGCATTTATAGGTAGAAAAAAACTGCCAGTGTGTTTAGGAGCAGCATAAAAAATGTTTGACATGCCTAAAGGTGTATAAAGTCCAAAGCCCAGTGTGCATGAGGCCTAAAAATCACAAATGTTTCTGCATTATGCAGTTTATGTATCATACTTTAGTAATATAATTATCATAATAAGGATATCTCAAATCTATGCAAGCTGTTATACAATGAACTTCGCTATCCCAAATGGCTGAATGAATGAGCCTTTAGAAGCTCACTGTCAGTGATGCTGATACAATAAGGCTTGTCTTGTTCTCCAGGCAAAAATTACTATTAAATTATATCAAAAGCAATATTTTGGATAGTGAAGGGAATGGCTGAAATCCCTGCTAGTTTTATTTTTATTTTTTTGTGCTGCCTCTGATCAAATGCAGACATATTGCTTCACTTGCCATCTTGAGACACAGCAGGAAGGGAGCAGAGATATATCCAAGGGAAGGGAAATCCCATCGTAGGCATTTGTCACCATACCAAGTGTCCACATATAAAGACTTCCACTATTCATTTGTTTCTGCAACAACACTACTTTTACTCTTGGTGACAATGGTTACCAAGGCAAATAGATACATAAATCTCTCTAGCAGGAACACAGTCCACAATAAACATCTAACAGAGGTTCTAACTTTTCCAAACCATGTCTAAAATGAAAACAATGGCTTTAAACACACTAAAGCTGGTCATACATGAAAATGGAAGGAGCCAGGTGGAAAACTATTGGCCGAACAGTGCCTATATAGGCCGGTGCAATTTGAACTCCCCACTGTAGGTGGCGTCGACCGAATCGGCAAAGCAGAAGGGAAAGGAAATCATAAGGAACTGGGTTCCTCTATGGTTTCCTGTGGTCACCAGGGGGACAGCTGTCTGAATGTGTGCTGGTGCCCCTCGTGACCTGGCCAGCTATCTTGGGTCAAGGCAGTGTCTATTTAAGACTATGGCTCCCAGGCATGGCGTGCTTTTTTGTGAGTGGCTAGTGTAGGTACAGTGCATAGTGGCAAGGAGAGGTTTCAGAGGAATAGGGAAAGTGCAGGGACTATGTTATTGCCATTTAGGAAACCTCCCATATGGGTGTGGACTGGCCAGGCCCCATTTCTGTTCCTTATTGCAGAAGCTGTTGGCATCATCTTAGGATAATGTTCCGCAGCTACAGTTTCCTAAGTGGCTCTGGTTGGCTGTGCCTGCCCATTGGGTCTTATTGGGCATTGTTGGGACTTACTTAATACACTGTTCTCATTCACCTTGGCCTCTGTGTGATCTCTGCCCGCCGCCACACCATGCTGCACCCTGCTCTCACCTGTATTCAATCATATGCAGGCACTTTTTGTGTAGTTTGACAGCCAGTGGTGCATCAGGGTGGGTCCATCTGTGATGTTTAGCATGGATGGAAGAATCTATTGCATTTCTGTGAGCCAGCCCTCAGGCTGAACAAAAGGAATCTATGTGTGTATGGGCAGCTTTTTTTTTGTAATCAAGTAAAGTTTTATTGAGAAATAAAAACACATAAACAAAAGTTTACAACAATTCCAAGACAGTCTCATTAAGACCCCTTTCACACTGGGGCATTAGCGGTAACACGCTGCTAGTCTTAGCAGTGCTTTACCTCTGTTATAGCAGGGCTTTTCGGCCGCTAGCAGGGCACTTTTAACCCCTGCTAGCAAGTAAAGGGTTAATAGCGCCTGTTTTCTGGCACTGCCAAATGCTTTGCAGTCTCTTCGGCAGCGCTGCCCATTCATTTAGACGGGCAGGGGTGGTGGAGGAGCAATGTATACACTGCTCCTCACCGCCCCAAAGATGCTGCTTGCAGGACTTTTGTCCTGCAAGCACACCACCCCATTATGAAAGCACATGGGCTTTCACACTGGGGTGGCTTGAGAGGCACTTTTCAAGGTGCTTTACAGGCATTATTTTTAGCTCTAAAATGCCTGAAAAGTGCCCCAGTGTGAAAGGGGTCTAAGTACCTTGAATATACTTCAAAAGCAGCATATAGAATATATAATGAACACAATGATATAAATCTGGCTTGCCTCCATCACAGAAAGGGTGCATGGCCAGCTTTACATGGAGAGTTGTTTAATGTGTTCCTGGGTGAGCCTTAAGCCCCATACACACTATCAGATTTTCTGCTGATTTTTTTTGTTCAGATTTACAAAAACCATATAATATGAGGTCAAACCTTAGGAGTTTCAATCAGGCAGCCCCTTGCACTACATGGTTTTGGTAAATCTGAAGACAAAAATCTGCAGAAAATCTTATAGTGTGTATGGGGCTTAAGAAGAAATCAAATCACTCCACCTGTGCTTGTCTGAAGGTGCCAGTTGACAGTAAAGTATTGGTAATGCTACTGCCACCCAAATGACTAAGTCTTAACCACTTGACCTCTGGAAAATGTATTCAGGCCATTTTTGCAATATGGCACTGCATTACTTTAACTGACAATTGCACGGTCATGCAACGCTGTACCCAAATACAATTTATTTTATTGTTTTCCCATAAATAAAGCTTGATTGTGGTGGTATACCGTATATACTCGAGTATAAGCCGAGATTTTCAGCCTCTTTTTTGAGGCTGAAAGTGCCCCCTCGGCTTATACTCGAGTCACCGCTGTCTGACTGCTCGATCAGCGTATCGAGCAGACAGACGGCGGACATTAAAATTCAAAAGCCGCGCCTCCTTCTCCGCCTCCGCCTGTGATAGGCGGAACACTGAATTTCCCAGCAGTCAGTGTTCCGCCTATCACGGACATCCGTTCATTCTCATACTACGGACGAGTATGAGAGGATGTCCGTGATAGGCGGAACACAGGCTGCTGGGAAATTGAGTGTTCCGCCTATCACAGGCGGAGGACGGAGGCGCAGCTTTTGAATCGTAGAATGGCCGCCGAGAAGAGCGGCGATCCATCGGCACGACACGGGACGGAGGAGGCACGGGACGGAGGAGGCACGGGACAGAGGAGGCACGGGACACCGGAAGGCACGGGACAGAGGAGGCACGGGACAGAGGAGGCTCGGGACGACGGCGGCTCGGGACGGAGGCTTGGGACACAGGTAGGCTGGACACACACACAAGGCTGCACGGACACACACACACACACACACACACACACACACACACACACACACACACACAGGGATGGATGGATGGATGGATGGATACACACACACACACACACACACACAGGGATGGATGGATGGATGAATACACACACACACACACACACACACACACACACACACACACACACACACACACAGGGATGGATGGATACACACACAGGGATGGATGGACGGACACACAGGGATGGATGGATGGATGGATGGACACACACACAGGGATGGATGGACGGACACACACACAGGGATGGACGGACACACAGGGATGGACAGCCATGTCTCACCCTCGGCTTATACACGAGTCAATACGTTTTCCAGTTTTTTGGGGGTAAATTGGGGGCCTCGGCTTATATTCGGGTCGGCCTATACTCGAGTATATACGGTATATATATATATATTTTTTTTTTTTTTTTGCACTATAAACCAAAAAACACCAACAATTTTGAAAAACAATATTTTTTACTTTCTGCTATAAAACATATCCATTAAAAAAATTTAAAACATCAGATGTCTTCATAAATTTAGGCCAATATGTATTCCACTACATGTTTTTGGTAAAAAAAATCCCAAAAAGCATATATTGATTGGTTTATGCGAACGTTGTAGCATCTATCTGCAACCTACAGTATGAGATATATTTATGTATTTTTTTTTTCTACTAGTAAAGGTTGCGATCAGCAACTTACAGTTGGACTGAGATATTGTGGCAGACAAACGAACACTAACTGCTACTTTTGACACTTTGCTGGAACCAGTGACACTAAGGGTCCTTTCACATTGACGTCCCGTTCAGGCCCGCCTGTCAGTTTTTCAGGCGGACCTGAACGGGTGCTCCATAGAGGTCTATGGAGCGTCGGATGTCAGCGGTGACATGTCCGCTGACATCCGACCCGCTCCGATCCGAAAAAGTGTAACGGAGGAAAAAGCTATTTTTCCATCCGTTTGCGGATCGGATCGGGTGACGACGGGCACTGCGGTCCGTCGTCATCCGATCTCCCATAGGGGAGAGCGGCGCTGTGACAGGTCCGTCCCTGCACAGTGTGCAGAGACAGACCTGTCATCTCCCTGCTCAGCGGGGATCGACGGAGTGATCCCCGCTGAGCAAACGGATATCCACGGGGCGGATCAGAACTGATCCGCCCCGTGTGAAAGGACCCTAATACAGTGATCAGTGCTAAAAATAGGCACTGTTACTGTACTAATGACACTGGCTGGGAAGGGGTTAACCATCTAGGGCAATCAAAGGGTTAACTGTGTGCTTAGCCTGTGTTTAGTAAAAGCACTTAGGCACTTAGGCACTTAGATGGATTTTGTTTTCCGGCAGACATACAATGCCCAACACCCACAGATAGGCTTCTAATCACAGCAGAAGTTGGCCGCCCATAGCATACTAGCTCATTATGAATTACTTAGCTGAGATCGAAGACCCCGCAGCGGTCCTCGGTCACCTCCTCCGTCGCCACCATGATACCCGGAGTGACTTCTGTGTATCGCGGCTCCAGTGCTGTGACTGGCCGGAGCCGCAATGATGTCACTCCCACACATGCACGTGGGAGCTGTCAGTGATGGCACAATCCCATTCATTAAACGGCACGCTCAGTGCACCTGCGCTGGTGCGCATGCGCTGTAGACATCGGTGCTGTCTTTTTTTTGCAAATATCTCCTTAACTATGCAGGTTAGCCTTAATCTAGGCTCACCTGTAGGTCAAAGTAGTCTGTAAGGGTTTACAAGCATTATAAGTGATTGTAAACACTCTCTAAGTTTTTGCTGCCAACAGATTCCTGGCAAGAATCTTTCCTAGTGCTCATTCCATCTGCTGAAGATGGAAACACAAACATGGGTCTCTGCCTATCACTATTGAAACATCTACATAACCAATGAACACTTGGTCCTTGTGCCTAATTATGCAGGAATTGATTTCTGTTGCAGGGAAACCCTCTGAGGGCAATGGCAACCAGCAAATGGCATACTAGAGGGTGATTGTTTTTGCAGCAATTTCAGTCAACTGCATTAAAAAATAGATCAGAATGGGCATAATAGGTATACATCCCTTTCCTCCTCTACGAGCAGAGATAGGAGATATCATTTACAGGATTAACAATATCATGAATGCATTCTGCAACAAATGTGTATTTGTAAAATAAAAAGCATACACAAATAGGAAACAAGGGATGAATTTTAGAACATGTAAAATAAAAAATAAACAAAACAAAATTGAACAACCACCATAATTTTTTATATTATAAGAGTAAAGGAGAATGGTCTGATATTTTCTGAAATATGCTATATAATGGATTTGGTCAGTAAGGGCCGGTTCACACTGCAGGCGAGGCGAGGCGACTCCGACTTGCCTCGCCGCGACCTGCCGCGACCTCGGCGGCAACTTGCAGATGACTTCTGTATAGAAGTCAATGCAAGTCGCCCCGAGGTCGCACAAAAGTAGTACAGGAACCTTTTTTCTGAGTCGGAGCGACTCGAGTCGCTCCTCTCAGAACGGTTCCATTGTACAGAACGGGGGCGACTTGTGAGAGCGAGGCGAGGCGAGTCGTGTCGCCTCGCATCGCCCGCTGTGTGAACCGGCTCTAATAGCAACACTAAATGTTGCCAAATATATAATCCGATCTAGATAACATTTTTTTTTGGTAGAGTGACATAATAATGCTTCTCTGTTAGAATTGTGTATATGCCATAAAATCTGTCTCTCCCATCTCATTTAGTAACAATTGCAATGCATTATAAGTAGGGATGGTCCCGGTGTTCGAGTAGGAGGCTTAAGCATCATTAAAATCACTGATCCTGACAACAAATTATTTTAAAAACTGTTTTTGCATTGATACATGTCCCCTGGGGCAGGACCCGGGTCCTCATACACTTTTTATGGCAATAACTTGCACATAACCCTTTACAATTTTGATTTTGACTTTATTTTTTATGTTTGTGTCCCATAGACTTTAATAGGGTTCGCATGTTCGCTAGAACTTGTTGCCTGTTACAGATGTTCTGGTGCGAACCGAACCCAGGGGGAGTTCGGCCCATCCCTTATTAATGTAGGTTTGGGCTTTGTCCTGTATAGAATCTCCTATCATGCTGAAATCCTTCAGACAGAGAATTATAGCATCAGGTTAGCTAGTAGAATTTAGAAGAGATGGTAAAAGAGTTATATAATGTCGCTGTGACATAAGAGATTACACAATCCCATCAGCCTTTGGGATTTCATTTCACTCTGTGTGCTTGCTAACATAATGATTTATGCATTAATAAAGACATTCCTTGAGAGGTTAAACACAAATGACATGTCCATTGTAATCAAGGTTTTTTCTCCTTTTTTTTTGAGTATTTGCCATTTTAAGTCTCTGTAAAGTGAAAAAGTACACACATGCATTCAAGGATTGAGTTTTACGTTTGCACCTTAGTTTATGCCACTTTAGGAAAGTTCATAAGCAAAGTATAACTAGTAGATTAAGTAGTAAAGAACTTGCTGCGATCCTATGTCTTTTGCTGGTGTACTAACCACACTGGCAGTGGTGGCTGGTGTTCGAAATGTTGGGGGGGGCACAAACAAACTGAAAAATACTGAAAAAGAACCAATCAATTGCAGCTTCTCTGTGCCCATCATATGCAGCCACTGTGCCCATCATATGCAGCCACTGTGCCCATCATATGCAGCCACTATGCCCCATAAAAATCAGCCACTGTGCCCATAAAATGCAGCCACTGTGCTCATCAAATGCAGTCTCTGTGCCTGTCATATGCAGCCACTGTGCCCATCATATGAAGCCACTGAGCCCTTCGAATGCAGCCACTTACTGTACCCATCATATGCAGCCACTGTGCCCATACAATTCAACCACTGTGTCCATCAAATGCAGCCATTGTGCTCATCATATGCAGCCACTGTGCCCATCATATGCAGCCACTGTGCCCATCATATGCAGCCTCTGTGCCATTAAAATGCAGCCTCTGTGTCCATAAAATGCAACTACTGTACCCATCATATGCAGCCAATTTGCCCATAAAATGCAGCCACTGTGCACATAAAATGCAGCCACTGTGCACATAAAATGCAGCCACTGTACCCATCAAATGCAGCCACTGTGCCCTTAAAATGCAGCCTTGGTACCCATCATATACAACCACCATGCCAATAAAATGCAGCCACTGTACCCATAAAATGCAGCCACTGTGCCCATAAAATGCAGCCACTGTACCCATCATATGCATCCCCTGTGCCCATAAAATGCATCTACTGTGCCCATAAAATTCAGCCAATGTGCCTACAAAAGGCAGCCACTGTACCCATCATATGCAGCCACTGTGCCCATAAAATGCAGCCACTATGACCCATAAAATGCAGCCACTGTGGCCATAAAATGCAGGCACTGTGCCCATCATATGCAGCCGCTGTGCCCATCAAATGCAGCCTCTGTGCCCATCATATACAGCCTCTGTGCCCATCATATGCAGCCGCTGTGCCCATCAAATGCAGCCACTGTACCCATAAAATTCAGCCACTGTGCCCATAAAATGCAGCCACTGTGCCCATAAAATGCAGCCACTGCACCCATCAAATGCAGCCACTGTGCCCATAAAATGCAGCCACTGTACCAATCATATGCAGCCACTGTGCCCATAAAATGCAGCCGCTGCACCCATGAAATGCAGCCATGGTGCCCATAAAATGCATCCTCTGTGCCCATCATATGCAGCCATTGTACCCATAAAATGCAGCCACTTTGCCCATAAAATGCAGCCACTGCACCCATCATATGCAGCCACTGTGCCCATAAAATGCAGCCACTGTGCCCATCAAATGCAGCCACTGTGCCCATCATATGCAGCCACTGTGCACAGAAAATACAGTCACTGTGCCCATCATATGCAGCCAATGTGCCCATCATATGCAGCCACTGTGCCCATAAAATGCAGCCACTGTGCCCATCAAATGCAGCCACTGTGCCCATCATATGCAGCCACCGTGCACATAAAATACAGCCACTGTGCAAATCATATGCAGCCTCTGTGCCATTAAAATGCAGCCTCTGTGCCCAACATATGCAGCCACTGTGCTCATAAAATGCAGCCACTGTGCTCATAAAATGCAGTCTCTGTGCCCACAAAATACAGCCTCTGTGTCCATCATATGCAGCCACTGTGACCATAAAATTCAGCCGCTGTGCCCATAAAATGCTGCCACTGTACTCATCATATGCACCCATTGTGCCCATAAATTGCAGCCACTGTACCCATCATATGCAGCCACTGTGCATAAACTGCAGCCACTGTGCCCATAAAATGCAGCCTCTGTGCCTATCATATGTAGCCACTGTGTCCATAAAATGCCGCCACTGTGCCCATAAAATGCAGCTTCTGTGCCTATCATATTCAGCCACTGTGCTCGCCCACTCGGCGGCAAGCTGTGGGACAGGCAGCAGGTCAGGCAATAGCTCCTGTGTCCTCCATAGTTTCCGTCCATATCTTCTTCTGTTCCGCTAGGCATCCAGTAGGGATGCTGTGCCTTCAGCCAATCAGGTGATGGGTATTAGACCCGCGCTTCCTGATTGGCGGAGAGGTGGTTCAGTGTTAGAAAAGCAAATATTAATTTGCTTTTCTAACAGACTTGGGTGGACTCAGCACAATGCTCTGCACTCCGAGTCTACCTTTTTTGAAGCCTATTAGAGCCTATGGCTCTATTCAGGTGCTTCAAAAAAATATCCCCACTGCTGTAATTCAGTTGCCCGGTGTCCGAAAAGGGGCCAGATGCCTAAATAGGGAGTGGCTACAGTGACCATGGATATATTCATGCTATGCATGAATCTATCTATTTTACATATAGGGGGGTGGCATGACAGAGGTGGCAGTGCCATGCGCTCTTAATGGACGCACCACCACTGCACACTGGTAAACTTTACTTTAAAACCATACATACAACCGTATATTCTTGCATCTGCAATAGGGTCAGTGAGTTTTTTCCTCAAAAGTCAGCAGTAATGTGGAGATTTTGGTAAACTTTTCCTATTTATCAAAATGCATTTGAGTCAATAGGGAAGGCAAAAGGAAGTTGATTTGTAAGTGTGTAGTCAGCTTTAGATTAAGATCTACCACAATCGGCTTGAACGTGTATTCCTATTTAAATGAACTGAGAATCACTGTTTGAAAATGCCAAATTTGCTAGAAGTGCCTAGTAGTGTCTATAGCAGCCATTCTCAGCCGGGGTTTCATGGGCAGCAAAGGTTGTTAGGGGTTTCATGAGCAGAAGCTGACTAACTTCCCATCTGATGATTTTATCATATTTCTGGGTTCAATGCCACTTAGCAGAGCCAGCAGCATGACACCAATAACCTATTTAGGTGTCTGTAAGGGTGTCATTCTGACCACCACTGTAATGGGGGCATTTTTTCTCCCTGACCATCAATATGAGGGTCTTTTCCACAATGAGCAGCAATTAACTGATTGTAGAATGGGTTCCCTGAGACGCAAAAAAAATTTTTTTGAGGGTTTAGGGGGAAAATAAAACAAGGCAGTATTTATGTATTCTGAGGTTACAGCTTCAGAATACGCTCCTACACAGAAGGTACAAAGAAAATATGCACCAGACAGTGTCAATGGCAAGTCTTGTATGCAATTATATTGAAATAAAACCCAGCATGATTTAAAAAGGCTACAATTTCAGCTCAACCAGTATTGTTAGCCCTATAAGAAAACCAAAAAGATTTCCAAGCTCAACTAACCGACCAGTCTGCGACCAACCAAATTGACCTGTTCAACAGTATGCATTCAAAACAGGGGTTTTGTTGCACACATTTCCAAATAAATGCATAAGCCACAGAGCGCCAGCAAAGCACTCCATTTCCTGTGGACCTAAACTCTAATTTCTGTGAATCTCCAGCAATGGAAGCACATGCATTTAGATGGACAGGTGTAGGGCAGATAGACCTGGAGAGAGCCCATCCCTCCTTAAAGGCGCAAGGGCACACCGAACACCGAGCCCATAGCACTATGGCAGCAAAGGTGTCAGTGCTTTGCTTGGCCAATATAATTCATAGCACAATCAAGTGGGTACTGCCCCACCTATAACGGGTCACTGCACCAAGGAACATGGGAAAGGCAATACATATAAGAAAAGCAAAGGAATTTCCAAGCTGAACTTATCGACCAGCCTGTGACCAACTAAATTGACCTGTCCAACAGTGTGTATTAAAAACAGGGGTTTAGTTGCACACATTTACAAATACATGCGTAAGCCACAGAGCCCCGGCAAGGCACCCCATGTGGACCTGTTGTTGGCCTTGCCTGCTGGACTACAGTATACCACACGTCTCAGTTCTTCTACACATGCATACATTGATCATTTTCCCTGGGAAAAAAATCTGCTGCATTGACTCCAAAGAACTTTCCTACACATTGTATTAGCAAAGGATTATTTGGGATGTAGTTTCTGCAGTTAAAACTGAGTTTTACAGAGTGAAAAACATGGCTATGGTGTCTGGTAGGAATGTCTGGACTGCAAGTCTAATGGAACACAAACTTTTTTCCAGTTTCTATATTTGCATTTGCAGTACATATTTAACTACTTACATTGAGCTCAGCTTTAAACTGAAATTAGATATTATTTATCAAGTCTTTTGTATGGTGAGGGTTATAAAGATAATTATATTCTTTCATAATGCAAGATATGATGTGATCTTTATTCACTGAGGAGAAATCTGAATTTCTACTAGCAGTCCATATAAGCTCTTCCATTTTTTTTAAGCACCAGACTTAATTGTATGGCACTAAATTAGCTGGAGGGGAAACTTTTAATTAAATATTTATATATTTGATTAAGCCTAAATGAAAATGAGCCAGTTGCACTTAGCTTTTCTGTTTGCAACATAGATCATATCTATTAACCCTTATCAACCCTGACTGATGCTGCCTGACACTTTCATGTAATATTGATCAGAAACTTAGCCCAGGGCTGTAGAATTCATTCCTCAGGGGGTAAATACATCATTTAAATCAGTAACAATAATGCTGCCATTAATGCTATTCTGCATAAAGTATATCTAAAGTAGTTTTTTTTTTTGGACAGTGTAGTTTTATTTTTATTTTTTTGTCTCATTATAGTGAATTCCCTTTACAGTGCCTTGCGAAAGTATTCGGCCCCCTTGAACTTTTCAATCTTTTGCCACATTTCAGGCTTCCAACATAAAGATATAACATTTTTATTTTTTGTGAAGAATCACCAACAAGTGGGACACATTTGTGAAGTGGAACGAAATCTATTGGATTTTTGAAACTTTTTTAACTAATAAAAAAATGAAAAGTGGGGCGTGCAAAAATATTTGGCCCCCTTGTGTTAATACTTTGTAGAGCCACCTTTTGCTGCGATTACAGCTGCAAGTCGCTTGGGGTATGTCTCTATCAGTTTTGCACATCGAGAGACTGAAATTCTTGCCCATTCTTCCTTGCAAAACAGCTCAAGCTCAGTGAGGTTGGATGGAGAGCGTTTGTGAACAGCAGTTTTCAGCTCTTTCCACAGATTCTCGATTGGATTCAGGTCTGGACTTTGACTTGGCCATTCTAACACCTGGATACGTCGTTTATTTGTGAACCATTCCTTTGTAGATTTTGCTGTATGTTTGGGATCATTGTCTTGTTGGAAGATAAATCTCCGTCCCAGTTTCAGGTCTTTTGCAGACTCCAACAGGTTTTCATCCAGAATGGTCCTGTATTTGGCTGCATCCATCTTCCCCTCAATTTTAACCATCTTCCCTGTCCCTGCTGAAGAAAAGCAGGCCCAAACCATGATGCTGCCACCACCATGTTTGACAGTGGGGATGGTGTGTTGAGGGTGATGAGCTGTGTTGCTTTTACGCCAAACATATCGTTTTGCATTGTGAGCAAAAAGTTCGATTTTGGTTTCATCTGACCAAAGCACCTTCTTCCACATGTTTGGTGTGTCTCCCAGGTGGCTTGTGGCAAACTTTAGACAAGACTTTTTATGGATATCTTTGAGAAATGTCTTTCTTCTTGCCACTCTTCCATAAAGGCCAGATTTGTGCAGTGTACGACTGATTGTTGTCCTATGGACAGACTCTCCCACCTCAGCTATAGTTCTCTGCAGTTCATCCAGAGTGATCATGGGCCTCTTGGCTGCATCTCTGATCAGTCTTCTCCTTGTCTGAGCTGAAAGTTTAGAGGGACGGCCAGGTCTTGGTAGATTTGCAGTTGTCTGATACTCCTTCCATTTCAAAATGATCGCTTGCACAGTGCTCCTTGGGATGTTTAAAGTTTGGGAAAGCTTTTTGTATCCAAATCCGGCTTTAAACTTCTCCACAACAGTATTACGGACCTGCCTGGTGTGTTCCTTGGTCTTCATGATGCTCTCTGCACTTTCAACAGAACCCTGAGACTATTACAGAGCAGGTGCATTTATACAGAGACTTGATTACACACAGGTGGATTCTATTTATCACCATCAGTCATTTAGGACAACATTGGGTCATTCAGAGATCCTCGCTGAACTTCTGGAGTGAGTTTGCTGCACTGAAAGTAAAGGGGCCGAATAATCTTGCACGCACCAGTTTTCAGTATTTTATTTGCTAAAAAAGTTTAAAATATCCAATAGATTTAGTTCCACTTCACAATTGTGTCCCACTTGTTGGTTATTCTTCACAAAAAATTTAAATTTTATATCTTTATGTTTGAAGCCTGAAATGTGGCAAAAGGTTGAAAAGTTCAAGGGGGCCAAATACTTTCGAAAGGCACTGTACGTCCTGTCATGTTGACTCAACAGGAATGGAGACGATTGCCTTTCAAAATGAAGGAAATCCCCACTTAGACAGTTACAATAAGAGGGAGTGTCCCCATTGGAAGTTTACTTTCCTATTCTTGTTCTGGTGGTAACTGAAAATGTTGGATCTACCCCTCACTTTTATTTCTGATGCATTGATTATTGGCATACCTCTCAATTTTCTGAGATGAGAAAGTGGAATACCTTCATATGTGGGCAAAGGACACACCACTGCTATGTCCCCAGCTATGCAGATCGTAAAGAATGAATGCTCAGAAAATGATATGAGTAAAACTCACAGGTCCTTTTATTACAAATGTTTCTTCTTACTGGCTATCCACAACAAAAAAATGTAAGAATTCAGAAGATGGGTATAATAAATATATAGTATAATAGTTTTTTTAGTGTCAGGATCAGAGGAGTAAATAGTTTGGTAAACTCACGCCGCGTACACATGACATGACTTTGCGGCAGACTAGGTCCGACGGAATCAGTCCGTCGGACAATCCGATCGTGTATGGGCTAATCGTGTGTGATCTCTTTTCATTAAAAAAATCAGACAGACCTAGTAATAGAACATGTTTTAAATCTGTCCGAAGGACTCAATTCCTGTCGAAGTCAAAGTCACGTGTATTGTGACGTAACATGTAGGATACCTAGAGGCATACAGACACCGGAAAGGACGGTCAGGTATGAGCTCGGCGCTCGTTTTGACATTGTGTGATCTACACATGGAAATGTGAGTTCTTTTTTGGTTTTATTAATAAACTTCAGCTTTTACCGAAAACATACTGCACCATTGTAGGCTCTTTATCCCCTTTTGATACCCTGACATACTGAGCATTTGACATCTATTCAGTGGAAGGAAAGGAAAGGATCCCCTCTGGTTCTGCTCCATACACAGTGGGAACGCACAGGAACATAGCAATCCGAAGGGATCCAACTCCCCTTATCTTATCTACATGCTTATTATCTTACAGCAATAAGGTAATAATTTAGTACAGCCACGGGTGTCAGTGACACTGAAGGCACACTCTGCACTTAAAGTCACAGCGACACTGGATATTATTGCATTACCACTCAGTGTTCCTGTGAAACACTTGCACACCTGCACTATTTTGCACACCGGACCCTGAAGAGCGTCCAACATTGCACTATAGACTTTATATATTTATGTTTATCCCTACGATTTATTTTGCCTATTTGCACATTTTGCTTATTGTGCACGTCTACGTTTACACCTATTTATATATTCTGCGTATTTTGCACATTTATTTATTGCACTCATTAATATTATCAATTACATTTGATTGTATTTGCACATTGTGTAGTATTTTAGCACAATAGCACCTTACTGCGAGAGATAAAACTGGCGATTACATATTTTATATGTATTAACTCTATTTGCATGTATGATAATTGTGTATACTGATTTCAAAAATCTATCGCTAGGAGTGCAACACGACATACTATTTGAATCTTTGATACATTTGGGTACGAGTTTGACCCTTGCGGTGTATGCAGCACCTATATATTTCACTTATAGATTCCTTTTAGCGCAGGAGTACCTACTTCACATTACCTGCCCTCTACAGATAACCCTTCTTGACCCTGCCCCAGGCTGACTCTCTACATACCCCCCTGTTCCAGATCAGGGGTCTGGACACCATGCACAACATAGCAATAGACCCGAGTAAGGACATCCACATTCTGATGCACTCTCCCAGGTCTATACACCACTAAAAATTTTAAATCTTGAAGGGAGAAAAACTCCCAGGTGATTCTCGAATTCTTATCTTTCTTATCTTGATCTTGTACTATCCATATAAGAGGCACATGGTCTGACACAAGCTTTCAGGTTCGTCCCAACAAGTAGTAGTAGAGTGTCTCTATGGCCAACATTATTTCCAGACACTCCCTTTCCACACTCCCTTTCCACAATATATATTTTTCTCAGCTGGTGTGAACTTCCAGCTCAGGTACACAACAGGGTGCTTATCTTACCCAACTACCTTAGAGAAGACTGCACCCAGACCCAACTTTGAAAGATCAGTTTGTACCAGGAACTCTTTCTGAAAATCTGAAGTTACTAGGACTGGTTCCTGGCACAAAGCTTGCCTCAAACGGCAGAATGGTGCTCCAGTGAACAACAATAGCTTTTCTCTCCTTTGTGAGCTCTGTCAAGGGCACTGCCAGGCTGGCAAACTTGGTGATAAACCTTCTATAATCACTTAAGGACCGCCGTATGGCAATGTACGTCTGCAGAATGGCACCGACAGGCACAAGCACGTACATGTACGTGCTTGCCTTCCAGCGGATGGGGGATCCGATCGGACCCCCTCCCGCTGGCTGCGGCGGTCCGTTTTGCTTCAGGAGCGTTCCGGGATGAGGGGATGGCCGTTGGTTTCTGGCCATCCCCTCTCGATCGCTCCTGGCGAATGAGAAGCTTCCCTCGCCTGTGTAGTGTAAACACAGGCAGGGAGGAAGTGATGTCATTCTCCTCTGGGCGGTTTTTTTGACCGGACTGCGAGGAGAACACAATAGTAAGTGCACCAACAATACACTGACATGTAGGTACACATAGGCATTCAAATCACCCCCCAATCACCCCCCCCCTCCAAGTCACAGTGTCACTGATTGCAGTGATCATTTATTTACTGATCACTGCATTTAGTGTCAGTTGTGACAGTAAAAACTGTCAGGGCAGTTAGTGTTAGGTCCAGGGTAGCCCCCTATCCCCCCAATAAAGGTTTAACCCCCTGATTGCCCCTAGAGTTAACCCTTTCACCCCTTTTTGCCAGTGTCACTAAGCGATCGTTTTTCTGATCGCTGCATTAGTGTCACTGGTGCCGCTAGGTAGCTAGTTATTTTTTTAGGTTCACCGCCAGGTTTTTATAGTGCTAGGTACCCCGATATACTACCCGATAATGGTTTTAACCCCCTGATTGCCCCTAGTTAACCCATTCACCCCCTTTTGCCAGTGTCACTAAGCAATCGTTTTTCTGATCGCTGCATTAGTGTCACTTGTGCCGCTAGGTAGCTAGTTATTTTTTTAGGTTCACCGCCAGGTTTTTATAACGCTAGGTACTCCCATATACTACACAATAACGGTTTTAACCCCCTGATTGCCCCTAGTTAACCCTTTCACCCCTTTTGCCAGTGCCACTAAGCAATCGTTTTTCTGATCGCTGCATTAGTGTCACTGGTGCCACTAGGTAGCTAGTTATTTTTTTAGGTTCACCGCCAGGTTTTTATAGCGCTAGGTACCCCCATATACTACCCAATAATGGTTTTAACCCCCTGATTGCCCCTAGTTAACTCTTTCACCAGCGATCACCGTATAAGTGACGCTGGTTAGCCAGTTAGTTATTTAGGTTCCCTGTCAGGTTTTTATATAGAACAATATGGTAACCGGGGCAATTGGCGCTACCTACAAATAAAACTCCTTACATGTATGTATGTAAATATATAATCCCGAATATATCATGTATTCATCCTAAAGAATATATATATAATAAAAAGGGGTATAACCCAAAAAAAATCCTGCTATTCTGCGATTTTTAATTTGCAAGCTACTCAGATGTCCCAAAAAACAGCAAAATTCCTACTGTAGATTAATTCCTGAGATTGACAAATAGTTCCAGTAAACAAAGGGAAAGGAAAGAACCAAAAACCAAACAACAACAAACAAAAAAAACCAAAAGATTTGTATCTGTATCGCTAAAAAGCAATATTCCCTAAAATCGCATTATCGCCAAAATATGGTTAAATAAGCAAATTCCCAGTAGGAGGCGTGTGTATATGTGCTAGTGAAATTATAATCCCAAATATACAAACTATAAGTGCAAAACGCTAATATAGACATATATATATATAAAAAAAAAATTATTGCCTAAAATCGCATTATCGCCAAGATATGCAAAATCCCAGTAGGAGGTGTATATAAATGTGCTATGTGTATATTTGTAGGTAGCGCCAATTGCCCCGGTTACCATATTGTTCTATTTTTTGGAGGAAACACCTATTGGAGTTTCTTTCCTTGTGGGTGGCAGCAACCTAATGATATAACTAGTATTTGGCTGTAGCCACTGTTATTGCTATCCTTTCTTACTTCCCACCGTTGTTGAGCGCGGTTTTCCTTAATTTTATACTTAGGTTTTTATATAGCGTCAGGGACCCCCATATACTACCTAATAAAGATTTTAACCCCCTGATTGCCCCTAGTTAACCCTTTCACCAGTGATCACCGTATAAGTGTTACGGGTGACTCTGGTTAGTTAGTTTGCTTTTTATAGCATCAGGACATCCACCATTTATTACCCAATAAAGGTTTAACCCCCTGATCACCCGGCAGGTGATATCAATTAGGGTCAGGGTCTGCGTCGCCCCAGGCAGCGCTAGGTTAGTGCCAGTACCACTAACACCCACGCGCAAAGCATACACCTCCCGTAGTGGTATAGTATCTGAACAGATCAATATCTGATCTGATCAGATCTATACCAGCAGTTTAGGGTTCCAAAAAAATGCATTGTTAGTTGGATCAGCCCAGATACCTGCTAGCACCTGCGTTTTGCCCCTCCGCCCAGCCCACCCAAGTGCAGTATCGATCAATCACTGTCACTTACAAAACACTAACTGCAGCGTTCGCAGAGTCAGGCCTGATCCCTGCGATCGCTAACAGTTTTTTTGGTAGCGTTTGATATTAAAATCCTGAAGGCAGTGCTTGGTTTTCGGGGTCCCGTACGTGGCTAGGCTCCCAAAAAGTCCCCCAGGTGTGGTATCCCCGTACTCGGGAGAAGCAGCAGAATTTATTTTGGGGTGTAATTTCACTTATGCCCATAGCATGTGTGAGCAATATATCATTTAGTGACAACTTTGTGCAAAAAAAAAAAATGTAATATTCCTGCAACTTGTGGCAAAATATAAAATATTTCATGGACTCAACATGCCTCTCAGTAAATAGCTTTGGGTGTCTACTTTCCAAAATGGGGTCATTTGGGGGGTTTTGTGCTATTTTGGCATTTTATGGCCTTCGAAACTGTGATAGGTAGTGAGGAGTGAAATCAAAAATTTGCACCCTAAAGCCGCGTACACACGGGGCGGACTGTCTGCCCAACTTAGTCCGTCAGACAATCCAACGGACAGTCCGTCATACTTTCGAATGAACGGACTTGCCCACACACGGCACTTTTTGAGCGGACTAATACGGCGTACTAAGTCCGCCATACTATCCGCCCTACTTTTGAAATGAACGGACTCGCCCACACACGCGGAGGAAAGTCCGCTCATTTCAAGCGCATCTCCAGGTAGGCGGGGCCCGCGAAGGAGACGTCGCTGACCCCGCCGCCTTGAATGGACTTAAAGGGGAACCCCAACGCCAAAAAAAATCAGCGTGGGGGTCCCCCCCAAGTCCACAACAAACCCTTGTCCGAGCATGCTACCCGGCCGGCCAGGAAAGGGGGGCGAGCGCCCCCCCTCCTGAGCCGTACCAGGCCGCGTGCCCTCAACATGGGGGGTGCCTTGGGGAAGGGGGGGTCGCGCGGCCCCCCCACTCCAAAGCACCTTGTCCCCATGTTGATGAGGACAAGGGCCTCTTCCCGACAACCCTGGCCGTTGGTTGTCGGGGTCTGCGGGCGGGGGGCTTATCGGAATCCGGGAGCCCCCTTTAATAAGGGGGCCCCCGGATACCGGCCCCCCACCCTATGTAAATGAGTATGGGGTACAATGTACCCCTACCCATTCACCTGTGGAAAAAAAGTACAAAAAAAACACAACACAGGGTTAAAATATTTTATTGCACAGCTCCGGGTGTCTTCCGTCTTCGGGGGTCTTCTCGCCGGACTCCTCCGCTATCTTCTTGTAGCTCTTTTGCTAGCGGAGGAGTCCGGCTTTCTTCCTCGCCGCCGGCCTCTTCTCCCAACTTCGGGGGTCTTGTCCCCCTCTTCGGTTCTTCTGCCGGGCCACCTTCTTATAGCTCTTTTACAGGCGGTCTTCTGTCGCCGCCGCCTTCCGTTCTTCTTCTTCTTCTTCTTCTTCTTCTCCAGGAGATGTTGCCTCGACGATCTCTCCGGCCGGAATGCCAGGGACGCACTACGCAGCCACTTATATAGGGACAATGGGGCGGTGTCACATGGCTTTATGTCACATGGGTTGGTCACATGGTGACCCCGCCCCCTTACGATGTCATAGTCCCCATGTGACATCAACCCATGTGACCAACCCATGTGACATAAAGCCATGTGACACCGCCCCATTGTCCCTATATAAGTGGCCGCGCAGTGCGTCCCTGGCATTCCGGCCGGAGAGATCGCCGAGGCAACATCTCCTGGAGAAGAAGAAGAAGAAGAAGAACGGAAGGCGGCGGCGACAGCGGCGACAGAAGACCGGGTCACCGCCTGTATAAGAAGGCGCGGTGGCCCGGCAGAAGAACCGAAGAGGGGGACAAGACCCCCGAAGTCGGGAGAAGAGGCCGGCGGCGAGGAAGAAAGCCGGACTCCTCTGCTAGCAAAAGAGCTACAAGAAGATAGCGGAGGAGTCCGGTGAGAAGACCCCCGAAGACGGAAGACCCCCGGAGCTATGCAATAAAATATTTTAACCCTGTGTTGTGTTTTTTTTGTACTTTTTTTCCACAGGTGAATGGGTAGGGGTACATTGTACCCCATACTCATTCACATAGGGTGGGGGGCCGGTATCCGGGGCCCCCCTTATTAAAGGGGTGATGCCCCTGAGCAGAACCCATGCGATCAACAGGTGGCATCTTGCTGCTGGAACGCATCTCCTTGGTCTTGTCCATCTCTTGGTTTGCAGAAGGGCCCTCGCAGAAGTTTCCAGCACAGCTATATCGTTCAACTGTGACAACCATCTCAGCCAGGGACTAGGGCTCTGATTGTGCCACCCATCAGTGCAGCTCCTTGGGAAGACCATGCAAAAACAGGTCCAGGGCGACCCTCTTCAAAATCTGAGTGGGTGCCTTCTCCTCAAGTTTCAACCAATCCTGGAAAAGGTGCATTAGATGATAAAGCTGCACACAGACAGGATTAGCCCCATCAAAAGTCCTGGCATGAACCCCCCGTTCGCCATAAAGGCAACTCTCACCCCCAGCCTGGCTAGTATTCCTGACCATTTTTAATCCCCTGCTGATTTTGGGACCAAGTCACATTACGTCTGTTGGGGATCTACAGTTAGAAAATCTCTAATTGTCCTGCTCCTTCCAACTGCTCCGCATTTCGAGGGACTGTCTCTCTTCAAGCAAAATCCCTCTGTCCCCCTTTCTTCCTACGGACTAAGACTGGGATGGCATTAAAGTTCATGTGTGTGTGTAAAGGCAGGGGTCCCCATACTTTGGTAATATAGTGTAGCTCCCAACATCCCTGATTTCAAGGGACTGTCTCTGATACAGAAGAAAGTCCTTCTGTCCCTCTTACCTCCTCATTTGTCCCTCATTTTCGTCTGATCTATAGAGTTATATATAAAATGTACTTTTTATCTTTAAAAAAGTGTTTCCCAGTGCTAAGCCAATTTCTAAATTGCTGCATTTCAAAAGCCAATATAAGGAATAGTAGTGGTAAAAAAAAACACTTGTGGGTTTAAATAATCATAATTTTTTTTATAATTCTCCTTTAAGAGGGTGTGGCAGGAGGTGTCTCCTACCCCTATATACTTTTGCTAATAGGTGTCCCTCGTTCCCATCTCACAAAGCTGGGAGGTATGCTGTAGTAATTTGCAGTTCCGGTGTCATAGCCTGTGTTCTGCATTGCCATCTTGATCTGCTTAGCTGGCTGTCTCTTCCAGGTTCAGGCAGTTTGTCTGCTATGTGTCTGGCAGACTTCATGAAACTGTGGCAGGGATATAGGTGAGAATGGCACCGGAATGCTGGAAAAACAAAAAAAACGAAACAAGGAATAACGCCCTCCTCAAAAAATTTTATTGGGGAGGGGAGTGGGTGCCTAAAGTGCATTTGTGGTCCACTTTAAATAGTAGGGTTTTTTTTTTTTTTTGCTTAAATAAAATAGTGTGCCAAAAAAATCTTCTTTGTCCTTAAGAATATAAGATAATAAGATATTTTCAAGTTAACGATCTTACACTGACACTGTTTTGGCTTGAGCATCTAGGCATTCATGACCGCTAAAGCATGGTAATGTGTATAATCTTTGTCTTCTCAAGAAAAATTTTCTTATCTTGGAGTGACATATGGTAATGTGTAGGGTAGGCGTGCCCAGCATACGTCCCTAAATTGAACACTAGTTGTCGCCATATATAGGGTTGGGAAACCTATAGTTAGAGTAGGCAGTGTAGGTGCATGAGTAGCCGCAGGGTTCCCTAGAGTAGTAAGTTGAGTGTACCATAGATCAGGGCTCAACATTTTAAGTCCTAAGCTACTAGCCAGGCCTCAAGGGTTACTCACCATCAGTTGCCCCAGCCTGCCTGTGTCTATCAATGCAGCCTACTTGTGTCCAAAATGCAGCCTGCCTGTGCCCATCATGCAGTCTACCTGTGTCCATCAATGCAGCCTACCTGTGTCCATCAATGCAGCCTACCTGTGTCCATCAATGCAGCCTATCTGTGTCCATCAATGCAGTCTACCTGTGTCCATCATGCAGCCTACCTGTGTCCATCATCCAGCCTACCTGTGTCCATCATACAGCCTACCTATGTCCATCATGCAGCCTGCCTGTGTCCATCATGCAGCCTGCCTATGTCCATCAATGCAGTCTACCAGTGCAGAGGATGAGAGAGGAGGCCAGAATATCAGAGAGTGGGGACATCGCTGTAACCTGCTTACATTTCAATTGCGCTGTGTTCCCACTGCACTCGCCATCACATACAGCCCTGACTCCTGGCCTGGAGACTTTGCTATACGTCACACGTCCCGGGATTGGACTGGGGTGATCTGTCTATCAAAGTATTGGGGCCAGGAGGCAGGGCTGTATGTGATGGTGAGTGCAGGGAACCCACAGCAATTTAAATGTAAGCTGTTACATTGATGTCCGCTCTCTCTGATAATCCGGCCGCCTGCTCCCCCCTCTGTTCCCCTCTGTGATCACTAGGAGAATGGCTCCCATTCAACCATTCAACCCTGCATGCTGGGTTGCTTGCCTTGTCCCCCCCCCACTCCCAGACAGCCCACGCTCGCCAGCCCTCAGTTTCCATGAGTGCGAGTAGGCGATTGGAAAATTTGATGGCTGCCATAGATACTGAGGTAGTGCCAACCCTGCCCCTGCCAGTGTGCTGCATCTTGGGTAACAGGGCTCTGTGTAAATAGTCTGGCAGGAGACCATTAATCAGTTGTTCATGGTAAGCATGGAAGGGCCACAATATGCAAACATCAGTGGCGGAATTATAGGGGTCGCCAAGATCGCCATGGCGACCGGGCCCCTTGCTGCGGGGGGCCCAAGGGCCCCCTGCACTCTTCGATAGGAGGGAAGGCTGAGAGGAGCTCCCCGATCATCAGCCGAACTGAAATCGGCACTGTGCAGGGAGCTCCTCACATTAGGCTTAGTAGTGAAAGCAGTGTGTGCTCTTTGTCTCCCCCTAGAGTGCAGTACCCGGCAGGAAAAGCCAGGAAGGTAAATGTCTGCCGTTTTTTTTAATAAGACTATCTACTGTATTTGTGTTTGTATGTGTGTGTGTGTGAGCATGCTTGTATGAGTGAACATGCTTGTATGTATGTATGTGTGTGTGAGCATGCTTGTATGTGCATGTGTGTGAGCATGCTTGTATGTGTGTGTGAGTATGCTTGTATGTGCATGTGTGTGAGTGTGATGGATGAGAACTATAAATTAGTTCTTGGTTATCTGCTGCTATTCCTAATTAAAAGTATAAATGTGCATGCACATTAGAAGTAAACACTCTCTGAGATATGTTCAGTTCAGGCTACTTCTAAATACTGATTTATTCGTGGGCGGTGTTAATATTTTATACAGAAATATACGTCATTACTATGTCAGTCTAATTGGTACATCTTATTGGTTACAATATAAAAAAATGAAGAAACTTGATGCTTGAAGCTTGGTTGAAGCTGGTTCTGTTATCTCGAATACATTCTTCTGCACGCGTGGGATGTGGGGGGTAGACGCCATCTTGGCTCCGCAGAACAGGGTCAATCTGTATACTACATAATAAGTAAGGAGCATGGGAACATGTATACACATAAGCAAATAGACATTTTCTGATTATCATTATGTACATTTGATTCCTCAACAGTCCCCCCTAAAATGGCTATTTTCTTCTGTCCCTCATCTAAAGGTCCTACTCACCTGGCCCATTCTCCTCAGCAACTCTTTTTAAGCTGTATATAGAGTTGGGCAGCAACTAGTTCACTACCCCCCTCGATACAGCTGGAGAAGGGCAATCAGGTGCTATCTATCCCTATAACCCCTAAAGGATTGTGAGATTATGGACAGGGAGTGACTGTAGAGGAGTGAAGGGTTTGTCACCCTCCATCATAAGAGGGTCATCTTCTTCTTGGTGGAGAAATGTAGGTGTGCTGTTGTCTACAGCCTTGCTCATTAACTTCTTTACGAAAGGTAGAATACAGCATACAATCAGGGCTAAAAGAACCAGGATTATTAGTACCGTTACCCCTATCTGGGCGAGCACCTTCTGCCACCCACTCATCCAGCTAAAATATTGATCCCATGGGTCTGTAATACCGGAGTTCTTCTTCAGTTCCAATGACAGATCCTCTAATTTCTTTATAGCTAAAGTTACTTTACCATTTGGGCCGGTATTATCAGGAATGTAGGTGCAACAGGTTCCCGTTTTTTCTATCATTTTACAGACACCTCCTTTCTCAGCTAACACCATGTCTAAGGCCATCCGGTTCTGGAATGTCATGTAGGAAGTAGGGGCTAACTGGTCAGCAATTCCCTGGAGGGCATCTTTAGTGTAATTCACAAATCTTTGTTGGTTGTAGTATATGTAATTGATCCAATCTACATTCTTGTTCACAGTTATTATGGGGATCAAAGACTCAAAACCAGCTTTTACCTGATCCCTGGCTTTGAATTCATCAGGGACCCCCCTAGGAACTCCTATAGCATCGATGTACACATGAGGGTCAAAGCTTCCGGAGAGAGCTGCTCGCTTCCTCCTCTGACTGTGTGCTGGGTCAGTGTATGTATCAGGAGTATCTTCTGCTAGGATATGAAGGGGCATAATGACCTTTGCAAGGGCACATTCACCTGTCCAGGTTCCCTCCAATCTGGTCCTGATTTTTAGGTCCCCACAAATCCAATACACATCACCAAGTGACTGGATTTGGTTCTGTGTTAACTTCCCCGGGACCTCACTGTAGGTAGAGCAGTATCCTTTGGTGAAATTACCCAAGAACCTTCCCTTACCCTGGTAATTAGAGTAACAGGTGTAATTCCCGGGATATATGGTGATGCCCTCTCCAGGCTTCGGGGTTTTGGTAACTATAGGATACTCCTTTTTCCACATTTCACACGCAGAGTGATTGGTGGAGGTATTGGTGAACAGGCTAAGGAAACATTCCTCGCTGTCTTGTGGGATCTGGAGAGGGACTGTCCCCAAATGTGGCCTAGCACTACCACAAACATAGCAATTGCTTCTGTTATGTTGGTTTGCACTGAATCTCATCCACTCAAGCCACAGATTAGTGTCAGAGAACCCAGTTTCAGCTGCCATTGTCTCTTCAAAGGTTGGGTTTGCCATCGCTATCATGTCTTTTATAGCAATGGTGGAAGGTTTGAGGGGATTCGTTATTGATTTTGATACCTTATACATGTCTTTTAGGTAAAACTTTGCTATAGGAACACCTTTTGATGGGTACCTGCCCAACCAGTAAAGTCCTGCATCACCAGGGGTGGGATTCTCAATGTTTAAAACGAGTCTCTCTCCGTCATCACTACACCCTGACTTCCATATAGACATACGTTTAATGAGGGGTTTGCCCATATGATCTTTCTTTCTTAAAGCGCTCTGTGGTTGATACCCCCAGCCTGCTCCAGTACTCCACCCCACTGATTCCCAATAATCACAGTTTTGCCCCCAAAAATCATCCGTTATACATATGTATATCTGATCTGAGCTGATCGCCATGCAAGCCCGCTTTGCCCAACCTGTTCCATACCTGTTGCAATATCTGGGTATTATACTACAGAAATCAAAAGTAAACGCAACCACTTGTGTGTTGGATGAATTGTACCAAAATGTGGTGATGCCATTCATTTTTGTGATGGCTGCCTGTTGAGTACCTGTTTTGGTTATAACTATCTGCTGAGCTTTAATTAAACTTATTAGGAAAAGGATATACAACACGGTCATTGTGGTGCAGGCAGAGTCTTATCTTCAGGAGATGGGGCTTTCTTGCAGTGAGAGGCGTGTATCCAGGTGCTTTTCCCTTCTAGCTTGACTGATGTAGCTGTGGTCAGCAGCACCTGAAATGGTCCATCATATCTTGGATCAAGTGAGTTTTTCCTTGAGAATTTCTTTACTAACACCCAGTCTCCTGGCTGAAGACTGTGCGTCCCCGAGTCTGCCTCTGGATCTGGAATGGAGGAAAATACTCGAGAATGGATATTGGTTAATTCCCTGGACAAACGTGTGACATAGCTAGTTAACACATCAGATTGCAACTGTAACTGTTGTGGAAAATAACAACCAAGTCTAGGGGCTGATCCAAACAAAATTTCATAAGGGGATAGGGCATGTTTCCCCCGGGGTGTGTGTCTGACACTGAACAGGGCAATGGGCAAACTGTCTGGCCAACTCATGTTAGTCTCTTGGGCCATCTTTAACATCCTGTTTTTTAGTGTACCATTCATCCTTTCTACCTTCCCACTGCTTTGAGGGTGGTAAGGGGTATGTAGAGCCAACTGAACCCCCAGTGCTGCCCATATCTCTTTTGTAAGGGTTGCCGTGAAAGCTGGGCCCTGATCGCTCTCTATCACCTCTGGGACCCCAAATCTACATACTATCTCATTCAGCAGTTTCTTAGCCGTGGTCTTGGCTGTCATGTTTGTAACGGCATAGGCTTCTGGCCAGCAAGAGAACATGTCCACCACTACTAAAGCGTATTCATATCGACCACTTCTTGGCATCTGTATATGATCAATCTGTATCCTCTGGAATGGATAGAGGGGTTTTGCCAAATGCTTCTGTGGTGTCCTTTCCATTCTCCCCGGATTGCATTTTGCACATACTGCACAGGAAGCACAGTAATTTCTGGTTAAGATGGTTATCCCTGGGGCCCAGTAATATTTACTAATCAGTGAATTCATTAAATTCTTAGAGAGATGCGCAGGTCCATGCGCCCATTGGACAACTGCTGGATACATATATCTTGGTAAACAAGTTTTCCCTCTCATCAAATACAGATCTCCATCGTGGGCCGCTCCTTTGTTAATCCATCCCAACTTTTCTTCTGTGTGAGCAGCACCTTGCATAGAGGTTAGGTATTGTTTATCAGATGGCACATGCACTGCCAAAGGCATTTGGGCTGGCGATTCATTCTCCTCTTTGGCCACTTCAGCCGTTTTTTGTTGGCTTTTCGCTGCTTGTTTAGCAGTTATATCTGCCAAGTGATTCCCTCTGGCTTCTTGAGAATTCAGTTTGCCGTGCGCTTTAACCTTCAAGACAGCCACTTGGTCGGGCAGGAGTAGTGCATCCATTAACTCCTTGATGGCTGGACCGTGTTTCACCAGTGTACCGGCCGCTGTCAGAAATCCTCTGGCCCTCCAGATGATACCGAAGTCATGAGCCACTCCAAAGGCGTACCTCGAGTCTGTATAGATGTTGACTCTTTTACCTTCTGCTATCTTACATGCTGTAGTGAGGGCTTGGATCTCTGCTTCCTGAGCAGATACAGTTGGTGGTAATGCTCCTGCTTGTAGGATTTCAAATTCAGAGGTCACAGCATAACCCGTGTGGTACTTGCCTCCTTCATCTGCATATCTGGAGCCATCCACAAAAAGTGTGTAATCAGGGTTCTCCAGTGGAGTTTCACTCACTGTAGGGAAATGTGTGGTTTCCATGCGCATCATTTCAAGGCAGTCATGTGGAGTAGTACAGGGGTCTCCTTCTTCATCTTCTTCATGCCCCCCCTCAAAAAATGGCAGAAGGGTGGCCGGGTTAAGAGTGAGACACCTTTGAAGGGTCACATTGTCAGGAAGGAGGAGGGAGATGTGCAATCTCAGGTGTCTGGCTGTGGACAAGTGTCGGGGTTGCACCTGATTCAGGATGGCAGCAATGTCATGCGGTGCCAGAAGAAGCAAGGGATGTGCTAAAACAAGATCTGAAGTTTTGTCCAGCAGTGCTTGGGCAGCAAAGACAGCTCTTAAACAGGATGGGCCACCCCTAGCCACGGGATCCAAGTGGCAAGAATAGTACCCAATGGGTCTAGTTCGTCCTCCATGTTCTTGAGCTAGGACCCCTGTGGCGTGGCCTTTCTTTTCTGACACAAACAGTTTGAAGGGCTTCCCATAATCTGGAAGGCCTAAAGCAGGAGCCGTGGATATTGCATGCTTCAGCAGAATAAAATTGTCCAGGGCCTCGCTTGACAGGGTAAATGGCACAGACTTAAGGGCATTATAGAGTGGTTGCATAAGGATCGATGCATCCGGGATCCATGCCCTACAGTAAGATATGAGTCCAAGAAAGGCATGCAGTTGTTTAGTTGCTTTTGGTTGGGGAATCTTCTGGATTGCAGCTACTCGGTCCGATGTGAGATGTCTTGCGCCCTTGGAAATGCAGTGGCCCAAAAAGGTGACTGTCTTGCAACACCACTGCAGTTTGTCTTTGGAGGCTTTACAGCCTTGTTCCGCAAGGTAGCATAGTAGACTTTCTGAATTGTCTTCTGCAGCATATTGGTCATCTGCGCAGAGGAGAAGATCGTCCACATATATGAGGAGAGTCACTGCAGGGTGTTCTTTTTGCCATGTATCAAGTATGGAGGCTATGGCTTTGGCAAACTGGCTTGGAGAATTTTGCGCCCCTTGTGGCATAACTGCCCAGGTATACTGTTTCTTTTCGTGGGAGAAGGCAAAGAGGTACCTGCAGGAAGGATGCAGGGGTACACTGTAAAATGCATTTGCCAGGTCCACCACAGTGAAGTACTCAGCCATTGGAGGTACAGCTGATAATATAGTATGTGGATTTGGCACAATTGGGGTGTCCAACACTGTGACTTCGTTAATTGCTCGCAGATCCTGCACCATCCTGTATCTGTCAGGTTCTCCCTTAGGTGTTTTCTTCTTGACAGGAAAAAGAGGTGTATTACATGGTGAGGTACAGGGGATCAAGGCCCCATTCTGGACCAAGGCAGCTACATGTTTCGAGATAGCTTCTGATTGCGCCAACTTAAGTGGGTATTGTGGTTTCCGGGGCAATGATGCGCCCTCTTTGAGCTTGACTGAAACTGGTGGCACTTTTAAGTGACCAATGTCTTCCGGGCCTGTGGACCATAGACACGCAGGAATTCTGTCTAGTACTTCCTGTGGTATTGAACTTGGAGTTATTGCTTCATGAAGTGTCATCATAAGAGGCAGAGAACACAAGGCAGATGAGTCTTCCAAGGATAGGGGAGTATGTAACTCCACCCCCCCTTCAGGTGTGAAGATGATTGACGCCTGTAGTCTGGACAGCACATCAGCTCCTAGTAGATTCAAGGGACATGTAGAGGACACCACAAATCTGGTAAGCAAATCGGGAAATGTCCCCACTTGGAGAGGCTCAGTGAGTGGACTGGAGCGGGGCACCCCATCCACTCCCACGCAGGAAACATCAATAGTGGAAAGGAAAGAATTATCAGGCAGGTCCTCAGCTCTCAACACACTCCTGGCTGCACCCGTGTCAATGAGAAAAGTGGTAGGTTTTCCTTGTATAGGTAACGTGACCTTTGCTAGGGGTCCTCCAGTCACATTTGAGGACACTGTCATAAGGGGTGACACGGGTTTGCCCATTTCCTAGCGTGAGTTGGGGCGTGGTGGTGGAAGTTCATTTCCACGTTGCCCTTCGCGGGGATCCCTGTCTTGTCCCGGATATCTTGGGGCTCTGCATACTCTTCTGATGTGACCCCGCTTTCCACAGTTGTAACAGATGATCTTCTCTCTGATATTGGGCAGTGGTGGTGGACGAGTGTAGGCGGGATCTTCATCTTGTGTTACCATGAGGGGCGTTGGTTTTTTCCCCTTTTGGTTTTCTATCCCTCTGGCCACCAACAATAAATCGGACATTTTCATTGCGCGATATTCAGGGCGGGCCACCATCAGGCTTTTTCTGATATCCTCTCTGAGTCCTGAGACAAAAGCAGATGATAACATGTGTGTGTGTGTCTTTTCATAGAGGGAGAAGCCCAGATCATCAAAGGCCTGTATGAGTCTAGCATGATACTTCTCCACAGACTCCCCTTTATCTTGGGCAATATCTTGGATTGTGGTGGTCTGATCTGCCAATTTCTCCTTTGCCCAGTCGCGGAGTTGTGCACAGAACTCCAAGCCTGAGGTATAAGAAGTGGCACTTGCCAGGCAGGCATCATTGAAGGCTGTCTGCATGACTGGCCAAAAGACATGTCCTGCTTTAATTTGGCATAGGCTGATCAAGTCTCTCCAGGCAGCTGAGTAAGTTTCTTGTATCTGCACTATCCTGCGGTAGAAGGGCATTGGCTGTTTCTCTGGGTCAGGCAGACTTGTCACTAAGGTTGCTGCTTGTGATGGAGTAAAAGCGACATACATTACCGGTGCCCCTTCTGGTAACCGAGACTGGTGTTGGGGCAGGGAAGGGGCACTGTTCTTTATGGTTGTCAGCATACGTTTGAGATCCTCCCGGAACTGTGAGGCTGGAGCCGGATTAGGGGTTAAATCAGCAGGTGGCCTTGCTGCCTGTTGTTGGTCTTCCCACTCGGATGCTTCTTCATCATTAACATATCCGGCAAGTGAAGGTAGTGCTTCCATATTAGGGAAGACAGGTGTGTGGTAGGAACCATCCTGGTTTAAAACAGGAAGAACTGGGTATAGGCCATGGCTGGGCATATTGGGTGTACCAAGATGGCCGCCGGCAGGAAGTGCACAGGGCTGTGCCTGAAGTGTGGGCTTGGGTGTACCAAGATGGCTGCCGCTGGGAGTGGTCACAGTGGGTTGTGCTCGGGTTGGGGTGGTGAGAAGGGGGCGGGCGTTAGGCGGATAGCAGGATTGTCCCTCCCCGCTTTCGTTCCAGTTTTTTGTATATGGGGGCGGTACAGCCGCATTATCAACTCTGTGGTAAACATACATATTACAATTTGCATCTTTCTTGATTTCCTCTTCTATCCAACCTTCTTTGTGCAATGCTTTTGCCGTCCGGTACCATGCTTCTGCCACATCCAATAAGCCGTTATCACACAGAGTGCCCCTTTGTTCTCTTATCAGCACACGCCATTCCTCTGCTTGTAGTCTAGCAGCACAGTTTTTTAAACCACAAACCTTCGCTATCTTGGACAACCTTTTAACTGCTTCACTGCCCTCCCTCCCCTTCACAATATCACAAGCTAGCATTCCTTTCTCCGGCTTAGTGTTCTTCTGACCCATCTCCCCCTCCCCTCTGTGGGCCTCCCAACACGTAACCACTGTCTTTTACTCTGTTCTGCTCTTCTACAGCAGTCTCGGCCGACGGTTTGAGGGGGGAGTGAGGACAACTGATAGCTTGATAACCCTCCTGCGTGGCTCTCTGTTCTATCTCTTCGAGGGTCTGCCCAAACCCCCCTTTCACTGGATAATGTACATTTAATCTCAAAACTAGGAGGTCAGGGGTGGTGGGGAGCAGTGGCTTATGGCCCAACTGATCCTTCAGGTAGCCACCTTCTATCACCTTCACCAATCCCCAACCCCTCTCGTGTATAGCGAACAGTAAACCACAAACACACTCAGTACAGGACATTACCCCTGACACTCTTTGAACTGCAAAGATAGCTCCCGGGAAAAGCTCACCTGAGTCACAAGACTGCCAAATTCCAGCTAGCCTTCTTTCAAACTGCCCTAATTCACAGTTTGAGATAAACCCTCAGGAACGCTTTCCCGAGCAGAACATTCATAGACGGTTGCAAGGCTGCCACATCCGCAAGCCTTCTTTCAAACTGCCCTAATTCACAGTTTGAGATTAACCCTCAGAGGTCCTACACAGCCAACCTCGAGTAACCCCGTCTATAAATGCCTGCAGAATTCCACCCCACCACCAGAGACACAATCTAGGGGTGAGGATGGACATACGCCTGCAGCTGCACTTTCAGTCTGCTAAATTTGCAGCCCTTCAGAATGACAGACACTGAACAGATAATAGTCAGCAGAAAACCATTAGCAGGTTCGTTAAAACAGCTTCAGGCGAGAAATAAGTTACCTGCCTCTTTGAACAATCAAAAGGAGCCAACAAGACAAAATCAACGGGCCCAATCAGAGAAGTAGTACAAATGGTAAGGATAAATATGCTTACCGTACTGTTAGGGCTGCGCGCTTAACCCCCTTCTCTGGTCTGGCCAGCCGTTCAGTCCTGGAATGCGGTCTCCCTTCGATTGAAGCCTGAAGCCCCACAGATTAGGGTGCCAGTTGTGATGGATGAGAACTATAAATTAGTTCTTGGTTATCTGCTGCTATTCCTAATTAAAAGTATAAATGTGCATGCACATTAGAAGTAAACACTCTCTGAGATATGTTCAGTTCAGGCTACTTCTAAATACTGATTTATTCGTGGGCGGTGTTAATATTTTATACAGAAATATACGTCATTACTATGTCAGTCTAATTGGTACATCTTATTGGTTACAATATAAAAAAATGAAGAAACTTGATGCTTGAAGCTTGGTTGAAGCTGGTTCTGTTATCTCGAATACATTCTTCTGCACGCGTGGGATGTGGGGGGTAGACGCCATCTTGGCTCCGCAGAACAGGGTCAATCTGTATACTACATAATAAGTAAGGAGCATGGGAACATGTATACACATAAGCAAATAGACATTTTCTGATTATCATTATGTACATTTGATTCCTCAACATGAGCATGCTTGTATGTGCATGTGTGTGAGCATGCGTGTGTGTGCGTGTGTGTGTGTGTGAGCATGCTTGTATGTGCGTGTGAGCATGCTTGTATGTGCGTGTGTGTGTGTGTGAGCATGCTTGAATGTGTGTGTGTGTGTGTGTGAGAATGCATGTATGTGTGTGTGCGTGTGTGTGAGCATGTATGTGTGTGTGCGTGTGTGTGAGCATGCATGTATGTGTGTGTGTGTGTGTGTGAGCATGCATGTATGTGTGTGTGAGCATGCATGTATGTGTGTGTGAGCATGCTTGTGTGTGTGTGTGTGAGCATGCTTGTGTGTGTGTGTGTGAGCATGCTTGTATGTGTGTGTGTGTGTGTGTGTGTGTGTGTGTGTGTGTGTGTGTGTGAGCATGCTTGTATGTGCGTGTGTGAGCATGCTTGTATGTTTGTGAGCATGCATGTATGTGTGTGTGTGTGTGTGTGTGAGCATGCATGTATGTGTGTGAGCATGCATGTATGTGTATGTGTGTGTGTGTGTGTGTGTGTGTGTGTGAGCATGCATGTATGTGTGTGTGTGAGCATGCTTGTATGTGTGTGTGTGCGAGCATGCTTGTATGTGTGTGTGTGAGCATGCATGTATGTGTGTGTGTGAGCATTAATGTGTGTGTGTGAGCATTAATGTATGTTTGTGTGTGTGAGCATGCTTGTATGTGCGTGTGAGCATGCTTGTATGTGCGTGTGTGTGTGAGCATGCTTGTGTGTGCGTGAGCATGCTTGTGTGTGCGTGAGCATGCTTGTATGTGCGTGTGTGTGTGTGAGCACGCTTGTATGTGTGTGTGTGTGTGAGAATGCATGTATGTGTGTGTGCGTGTGTGTGAGCATGTATGTGTGTGTACGTGTGTGTGAGCATGCATGTATGTGTGTGTGAGCATGCATGTATGTGTGTGTGAGCATGCTTGTGTGTGCGTGTGAGCATGCTTGTGTGTGCGTGAGCATGCTTGTATGTGCATGTGTGTGTGTGAGCATGCTTGTATGTGCGTGTGTGAGCATGCTTGTATGTTTGTGAGCATGCTTGTATGTGTGTGTGTGTGTGAGCATGCATGTATGTGTGTGAGCATGCATGTATGTGTATGTGTGTGTGAGCATGCATGTATGTGTGTGTGAGCATGCTTGTATGTGTGTGTGTGCGAGCATGCTTGTATGTGTGTGTGTGAGCATGCTTGTATGTGTGTGTGTGTGAGCATGCATGTATGTGTGTGTGTGAGCATTAATGTGTGTGTGTGAGCATTAATGTATGTTTGTGTGTGTAAGCATGCTTGTATGTGTGCGTGTGAGCATGCTTGTATGTGTGTGAGTGTGTGTGAGCATGCTTGTATGTGTGTGTGTGAGAGCATGCATGTATGTATGTGTGTGTGTGTTCATATATGTATGTGTATGTATGCATGTGTGTGTGCATGTGTTTATCACTGGCGGTGCATCCAAAAGGGTGCACAGGTTCCACCCCCTCTATGACCAAAGGATAGACTAATGCATAGCATAGCATGAATCTATCCATGGCCACCGCTGCCACCCCCATATTTAGGTGTCTGGTCCTTTTTGGGGTGCCGGGTGCCTGAATTACAGCGGCGGGGGGGGGGTGTTTTTGCAGCACCTGATTAGAGCCATGGGCTATAATAGGCTTCAAAATAGGTGAACTGCGAGCGCCATGCTTGACGCTCACAGTCTACCCAGGTGTGTTAGAAAAGTGAATTAATATTCACTTTCCTAACACTGAACGGCCTCTCCACCAATCAGGTGTGCGGGTCTTTTACCCATCACCTGATTGGCTGAAACGATAGACACAGCTATTGGACGCCCATCAGGAGGAGAGGACAGGAGATGAGGATGGCAGTAGCTGCATGGAGGACCCCGCTCATGGCCGTTACCCGCTGCCCCACCAAGACAGGGTAATTGGCAGGCAGACAGTGAGCGGGCGGTGGGGATTCACAGTGGCAGCATTTGATGGGCACACCAACAGCATTTGATGTGCACAGTAGCAGCATTTGATGGGCACAGTAGCAGCATTTGATGGGTACACTGGCAGCATTTGATGGGCACAGCGGTGGCATTTGATGGGCACAGCGGCAGAGTTTGATGGGCACAGTAGTGACATTTGATGGTACAGTGGTGGCATTAGATGGTACAGTGGTGGCGTTTGATGGGCACAGTGGCAGTAATTGATGTTTTTTAAATCGGTTCCTTTATATGCAGCCACCCACTTGGGACTGGGCCCTGATGTTCCACCATCGGGCTCGGAGAAAAGAGCCCTGTCCAGAGGTCGGGGGGGGGCGCCATGGTTTCCTGCATCGGGGCCCTGAAGGTTCTAGTTACGCCACTGGCAAACATCTATGAGGATCTAGTTTCTGGGAGCTTGCCCTTAGACAGAAGTAAGGATGGAGAGGTGAATGATTTATGGGACTACTTACATCCTTGTGTAATGGGATGCAGGGCTCTGGCAAACCCATAAATGTATGGTATACTCCTTGACTCAGCTCTCATCTCTACTGTTATCTGTTTGCAACTAAGGAATGCGCTGTCATCATACGTTTCTATGACAGAGTGACAACTCAGGAGCAGTGATGGGAAAAGGGGACAGAGTGTTTTCACTTTGCATAAGGACCTTCATGGCAGGATCACCAAGTGTTATTTAAAAAAATGATACATATTTTAAAATATTAACAATATTAATATGAATATTGAATTTACATTAACATGCTATAACTTACATGATACGTATTAATAAAGTGCATTTAAATGAGTTTTAATCAATGTTGTGTCTTGTGTTTTATATCAACATTTGTGTCACTCAGTAAAGTCCTTACTTGCTATGAGAAATAGGTAAATAAATGTGGAATTTGCTTGAGAAAGTTAGGGCAGATGCAGTATTATGCTTTAACATAGCAAAAAAAAAAAGAAGTTCCACTTTAATTTTCTTGTCTTTTATTATTTTTAATTTTCTAGCCTTGCAACACCGTGAGGCTTATTTCAATGAACAATATAGTGTATTTGAAATTATTATTGCAATGGTTACATTAAAATGATTTTCAGTGTGCCACATATGTTAAACAGAATTCAACTTTGCTATTTATTATATATTATAAATTATAAAACAAAATAGTGTTACTGTAGATAAAAAGTGTTCATTTTATTTTATAATTTGCCCTTGTAAAAAGAGAAGCTAAAATTATGATTCTGATACAAAGCATTGCAAAGTTATTTACAAATGAAAGAAAGCCCTTTTTCCAATGCAGAGCTTTTTTTAATGTTACATTAAAAAAATCTAAAAAATGCTCAATAATTGTGGTTAATAGAATAAAATAGAAACAAACTAAAAAGGCAGCAGGACAATTATAGTAGAAGGGATAATGGGGAAGAAGGAGCTAATTAGGGTTGATTAGAGTATACTAATGCCGCGTACACACGTAGCCGTCTATCCGACGGACTTAATCTGGCTTCCCGCCAGACTGTCCGTCTGACTTTCTGAACGGGCTACTTGCCCACACACGGAACTTTTTCAGCGGATTAACACGGCGTACTAAGTCCGCCGTACTATCCGCCCTACTTTTGAAATGAACGGACTCGCCCACACACGCGGAGGAAAGTCCACTCATTTTGAGCGCGTCTCCAGGTAGGCAGGGCCCGCGAAGGAGACGTCGCTGGCCCCGCCGCCTGGTATGGACTTAAAGGGGAACCCCAACGCCTGAAAAATCGGCGTGGGGGTCTCCCCCAGGTCCACATCAGACCCTTGTCCGAGCACGCTACCTGGCCGGCCAGGAAAGGGGGGGACGAGCGAGCGCCCCCCCCCCCGAGCCGTACCAGGCCGCGTGCCCTCAACATGGGTGGTGCCTTGGGGAAGGGGGGCCGCGCGCCCCCCCCACCCCACAGCACCTTGTCCCCATGTTGATGAGGACAAGGGCCTCTTCCCGACAACCCTGGCCGTTGGTTGTCGGGGTCTGCGGGCGGGGGGCTTATCGGAATCCGGGAGCCCCCTTTAATAAGGGGGCCCCCGGATAACCTGCCCCCCACCTATGTGAATGAGTATGGGGTACAATGTACCCCTACCCATTCACCTGTAAAATAAAGTACAAAAAAACCACAACACACAAGATAAAATAGTTTATTGCACAGCTCCGGGGGTCTTCCGTCTTCGGGGGTCTTCTCGCCGGACTCCTCCGCTATCTTCTTGTAGCTCTTTTGCTAGCGGAGGAGCCCGGCATTCTTCTTCGTCGCCGCGGCCTCTTCTTCCGACTTTGGGGGTCTTGTTCCCCTCTTCGGTTCTTCTGCCGGGCCACCGCGCCTTCTTATAGCTCTTTTACAGGCGGTGGCATGGTCTTCTGTCGCCGCTGCCGCCGCCTTCCGTTCTTCTTCTTCTTCTCCTTCTTGTCCTGGAGATGTTGACTCGAAGCTCTCTCTGGCCGCAATGCCAGGGACGCGCTGCGCGGTGACTTATATAGGGACAAGGGGCGGGGTCATCGGTTGATGTCACATGTGTTGATGTCACATGGGTTGATGTCACATGGCGACAGTCCCAGCATCCTCCGGGACTGTGACATCATAAGGGGCGGGGTCACCATGTGACATCAACCCATGTGACATCAACCGATGACCCCGCCCCTTGTCCTTTTATAAGTCGCCGCGCAGCGCGTCCCTGGCATTGTGGCCGGAGAGAACTTCGAGTCAACATCTCCAGGAGAAGAAGGAGAAGAAGAAGAAGAAGAACAGAAGGCGGCGGCGGCGGCGACAGAAGACCGGGCCACCGCCTGTAAAAGAGCTATAAGAAGGCGCGGTGGCCCGGCAGAAGAACCGAAGAGGGGGACAAGACCCCCGAAGTCGGAAAAAGAGGCCGCGGAGACGAAGAAGAATGCCGGGCTCCACCGCTAGCAAAAGAGCTACAAGAAGATAGCGGAGGAGTCCGGCCAGAAGACCCCCAAAGACGGAAGACCCCCGGAGCTGTGCAATAAATTATTTTATCTTGTGTGTTGTGGTTTTTTTTTGTACTTTATTTTACAGGTGAATGGGTAGGGGTACATTGTACCCCATACTCATTCAAATAGGGTGGGGGGCTGGTATCCGGGGGCCCCCTTATTAAAGGGGGCTCCCGGATTCCGATAAGCCCCTCGCCCGCAGACCCCGACAACCAACGGCCAGGGTTGTCGGGAAGAGGCCCTTGTCCTCATCAACATGGGGACAAGGTGCTTTGGGGTGGGGGGGCCGCACGGCCCACCCCTTCCCCAATGCACCCCCCATGTTGAGGGCACGCAGCCTGGTACGGCTCAGGAGGGGGGGGGGCGCTCGCTCGCCCCTCCTTTCCTGGCCGGCCGGGTAGCGTGCTCGGACAAGGGTCTGTTGTGGACTTGGGGGGACCCCCACGCCAATTTTCTTTCGGCATTGGGGTTCCCCTTTAAGTCCATACCAGGTGGCGGGGCCAGCGACGTCTCCTTCGCGGGCCCCGCCTACCTGGAGACCCGCTCGAAATGAGCGGACTTTTCTCCGGGCGGGAAAAGTCTGTTCATTTCAAAAGTACGGCGGACTGGCACACACACGGCCGGATTGTCCGCCGAAATGCGAGTCCGGCGGGAAGATTGGAGTGCAAAACTACTTTCTAAGTCCACCGTACTTTCGGGTCAAAAAAGTATGCCGGAGGCTACACACGGGGGGATTGTCTGGCGGACTTCAGTTTGCCGGACTTTTCCACCCGCTTGTTTGATCGTGTGTACGCGGCATTAGGGTTAATAGACACATTTTATTTAAAACATTTTTTATTAGTCAGGTTGTTTTTACTACTATCATATTCAGATCTGAAGTTTTGATCTGTAGAATAAGTAAGAATGTTACTTTGTATCTCTCCAAACTGAAGAATGTTAATAAATTGCTGCAGGCATGGACTGGCCATCGGGACTACCGGGAGATTCCCGGTGGGCCGATGGCTCAGTGGGCCGGTTTGGTGCAGTCCTGGAGCCGCTCCTCTCTAACAGTGAGTGATTGCGATTTCACTCCTGTCAGGGGGAGCAGCTTCTCACTTGCTGGAGAAAGCTGCCTTCAAAACTGTGAGTACATGTGGGAGGGGGAGAGGGAGGACACTCTGATGTGAAGGGGGCTGCTGGTGGAGACTCTCTGATGTGAAGGGGGCTGCTGGTGGGGGCTTCTTGTGGGGTCTCTGATGTGAAGGGGGCTTCTGGTGGGGACTCTCTGATGTGAAGGGGGCTGCTGGTGGGGACTCTGATTTAAAGGGGGCAGCTGGTGGGGACTCTAATGTGAAGGGGGCTTCTGATGGGGACACTCAATTTAAAGTGGGCCGGTCATGATGAAGTCCAGGGCCAAATTTTTGTCCCAGCCCAGCCCTGAATTGCTGGCAAGTGGGTGTGTAGGGGTGGTGGTCATGGGGAAAAGGACTGGTCAAGCTACACATGCCTTAAATACATTGAAGATTTTTTTTTTGGGTGTGTTCTCAACTGGGTAAACACTTGTTGAATAGCCTTATTTTTCTTCCAGCCACAAATGCTTAAAGTGTATTTCCATTTTTGCAGTCAAATTTGAGAAAACCACATTATATATTTGTTATGTGTTCCCAATCCAGTTCAAATCTAATTTACAACTCATAATGAGATCTACCAGCACAATACAGACAGGGATAATTATAACAAACAAAACTCCCAGCTCCAAAGCTTCCTGAGAACTAGGTAGGATTTTTCATTGCTGAAGTTTCCAGAAGAAAACATCTACAGAAAGGTAAGTTGCAATTTATATATATATATTTTTTAAAGTTATGCTATGTGAGTGGGAACAAATATAAAGTAGGTGTTATTACTATTGATTGTTAGCCCTGTTCATCCTAATGTGATGCGGGAAACGCACAAGAATCACTGCGTTTTCCCACATTGCACTCCAAAGCCATTGCACGGCGTCCATCTGCTGTGGGTGTCAATGTCATCTTAACCGAAAACAGATCACAAAACGCAGTGCGATTGCCAGAATAGCATTACCAACACATGCAGCAGCTTGCTTGTCTCTATACACTGTTTACCAGAATGGCATGTTTGCAACCATTGTAGACACTCTTTTGAATTCCTTTGTATGAGTTTTTCCAATGGTAGAGCAGAGCAGAGGCTGTTTTCTTTGAGTAAAGTTATTTTAACTTCTTCAGATCCGCGCTATAGCCGAAAGATGGCTACTGCATGGACCTACTTTGCCGGGAGGCAGTCAATAGATGTCCTCCCCTTTGAACACTCCCCGTGTGCCCCATACAGGGCGCACTTGGTGCGTGCTGTGGTCGCCGAGTCAATGAGACTCGGGTGATCACAGATTGGAGTAAGGGGTCGATCCTGGCCCCTTACCATGTGACCAGCTGTCAACCAATGACAGCTGATCATGTGATGTAAACAGAAGATCAGTATTTTTTTCCTCTCCTCACACTGACAGCGTGAAGAGAAATATTTTCTGGCTTCTGTGCAAGAGACATCGGTCCCAAAGAGGAAACGGTGAAGCCACCTCATCTGTGCCAACCAGTACTGCCTGCCAGTGCTCACAGTGCCACAAATCAGTGCCCACCAGTGTATAACAGTACCACCTATCAATGATCACCAGTGGTGCCAATCTATGCCTCAGCAGTGCCACCTAGCAGTGCTGCCTATCAGTGAGACCTACCAGTGCCGATCAGTGCCCATCACTGTCACCCATCAGTGCCCATCACTGCCACCCATCAATGCCCATCACTGCCAGCTATCAGTGCCACCTATTAGTGCCCTTCAATGGCATCTATCAATGCCCTTCAGTGCCGCCCATCAGTGCCATCCATTAGTTCCACCCATCAGTGCCCACCAATGCCACATATCAGTGCCCACAGTGCCCACCATTGCTGCCTATTAGTGCCCATCAGTGCTGCCTTATCAGTGCCCATAAATGCAGCCTATCAGTACCAATCAGTGCAGCCTATTAGTGCCCATCAGTGCAGCCTCATAAGCGTACATCATTGAAGGAGTAAAATTACCTACTTGCAAAAAATTATTTACAAAATATAAACATTTTTAAAAAAATGTCTGTATTTTTTATTTTTTTTAACAAAAAATAAAAAACCCAGAGGTGATCAAATACCAACAAAAGAAAGTTCTATTTGTGGGAAAAAAATCATAAAAATGTAATTTGAGTAAAGTGTTGTATGACCGCGCAATTGTCATTCAAAGAGTGACAGCGCTTAAAGCTGAAAATTGGTCTGGGCAGGAGGGGGGCTTAGGTGCCCAGTAAGCAAGTGGTTAAACACCTCTTAAAATGCTTATAGCATTAGCTGACATAAGTGGTGGCCTTAGAAAACATTTTCTGATGCTTTTTTTTGGAGGGGCGGGGGGCACAACTAGGAAAGAATGTTGACTCAAAACTCCCAAATTGTGTGCCTACTAAGATTAAACTACACACAAACACACTGTGAATTTTTAATTAGTATGAGTCCATTTGCCATTAATGTAAGGAATAGGCAGGTTTTGCAAAGTACTTGGAAAGCTTTAAAGTGTTAGTTCACTCTTCAACCAAGTATATATACTGTATAAGGTTACGGTAACTAACACCTCAAACAGCCCAGCACCAAGCTATCCACATAAAATCATTGTGTTTAAAAACAACAGATCATTTGTGAAAAAAGTTAAAAAGTATAAATATGAATGAAACTTTTATATTTGTTATTACAAGTGACAGGTGTAAACTAAATGTCCATATAACATAAATAAATAATGTCCATGACAATATAAGGCTGAAAGCTCTTATATAAAAATTATTATTATTATTATTATCATACAGGATTTTTATAGCCCCAACAGTTTGGGCAGTGCTGTTCATCTACTAAAAAGTGCAAAAGACTTCCAACCGTGCAGTTCCATCAGCCATGCGCACACCACACTCACCGGATTTTATTGCCTAACTTTATTCAAGAGAGGTAAAACCAGCTTGGCAAAACAGTTATCCAGATAGTGTCATCTCAATGAATCCAATGAAGGCAGGAATTGGCTCAGCAAGCTTACATCCACAGCTCCTCCCCTCAATATCACAACTCTGCCATCAAATAGATTAGTACTGTGGCTACTCTTCCTAGAAGTGGGTGCCCAGCCAAGATGATTCCCAAGGCACAACGGCGAATTCTCAGTGAGGTAAAGAACAATCCACGAGTAACAGCTAAAGGCCTGAAGACGTCAATGGAACTGGCAAACATCTCTATTCATTAGTCTACCATACGGAGGTCTTTGAACAGGCAGGGTGTCCATGGCAGAACACCATGGAGAAAGCCAATGATCTCCAAAAAAATAATAATAATTGCTGCGTGCCTGAAGTTTACCAATAAGCACCTTAGAAAACCACAGCTCTACTGGGAAAATGTTTTGTGGACTGGTTAAAGAAAAGTTGACTTGTTCAGGAAGACTATTCAGCACTATGTATGGTGTAAAAAGGGCACGGCTTACCAACTTTAAAACACTGTCCCAACAGTGAAGTATGGTGGAGGGAACATCATGATTGGGCCTAGAACACTTGCCATTATCGAGGGAAAAATGTATTCCCAAGTTTACCAAAATATTATACAGGATAATGTCAGAGTGGCTGTCCACCAGCTGAAGCTTAGTAGAAGTTGGGTGATGCAGCAGGACAATGACCCTAAGCATCGAAGTAAATCCACCACAGACTGGATTCAGAAAAAAGAAAAGGCTCCTTTTGGAGTGGTCCAGTAAGAGCCCAGACTTTAACCCCACAAAGAGATGCTGTGCACGGACCTCAAGAGAGCCAGACATCCAACAAACATGTCTACAAATGTGTCTGAGCTGAAGCAGTTTTGTAAAAAGGAATGGTCAACAATTCCTCCTGAACGTTGTTCAGATCTCATCGAGAGCTACTGAAAGTGTTCGCTTGAAGTCATTGCTGCCAAAGGAAGTTCAACCAGCTATTAACTCCAACGGTTCACTTAATTTTTCCTCCAGCACTGTGAATGTATATTGTGTTTTAACTTTATATATATATATATATATATATATATATATATATATATATATATTTATTGTGTTTCAATGTTTTTATTGATTATTATTGATAAAACAAAGATTGCATGTTACATACACATAGTAAAACATAAATCTCAATATCATTGTAATTATGAAATACAGAATTTGAAAATAAAGCAACAATATGAATTGATATTTGGCATAAGATAGAAATGCATAGATCAATAAAAAAAAATTAAACAAAAAAAAAAACACACTTGTAAATATCTATCATATAGATGAAATTACTCCAAGCTGGATAAAATTGATTTAAACAACACATGCGTATAAATGGAGTCATATTAGTCGCATACCTACATCTCATAAGAAACCAAAAAAAGGTGTAACAAACTAGAGTAACAATGAATCTGTAAATTCCATATTATCTCACGCACCCCTAATGGGATCAAACTGTGCGCGAAAATAATTTGAGTCCTAACATCAGACTATATATAAGGTAGTGGTCTGTATGGCTTTAATCTGAGCTACAACCAACATGGTTGTCTACCTTATAAGGGATTAGTATCCAGAATTGAGTACAAGCTGCTATATAAAAGCAGTGAAATGTAATTTATTCTATTATATTATGTTGGGGTCCCCAGGTCAAGCTAAACAGGGACAGATATTAGGGTGTTATATGTAGTCGAGCACTTAAAATGTGACCAAAATGACCACGTTTTATAAAATTTAGTATGAGTATCTTTCGCTTGAGAGATCAAGCCCTCCATTTCAGCTATTTTCTCTATTCTGCGGAGCCATTCAGAAATAGTGGGGGGAGAGGAAGAACGCCAATGAACGGGGACGCAAAGCTTTGCTGCATTTATAAGATGTAATGAGAGGGATCTTTTATAAGTCGATTGCGGAATAGATGTATGATGCAGGAGGTATTGAGCTGGCGTGTAGTCTGGGGTATAGGTTGTGATTTTAGTGATGAGCTTATGGACTTCCTTCCAATATGGTTGGATTAAAGGACAATCCCACCATATGTGGAGAAGAGAACCGTGCGCTAGATTACATCTCCAACATGTGGGAGGGATAGTAGAATGGAATTTGTGAATTCGGTCAGGCGTTCTATACCATCTAGAGTATAATTTGTATCCATTTTCTTGAGCGGTAACATTTAGGGAGCCTGAATGTATGTGTGTGTATATGTTTTGCCAGTCCTCATGTGTTAAATCCAAGGACAGTTCTTTAACCCATTTCTTACATGTGGTGTCATTTGAGAAAGAAGCATCTGGGAACATTAAAGAATAGGTAAATGAAAAGAGGTGTCTTTGAGGGTCTGTTTTGGAGCATAAGTTTTCAAACGGCGTATGGTCTCTATACCACAGAGATTGGGAGTTAGAGCTTTGCAAAAAATGTCTTATTTGAAGGTATTTAAAGAAAGGAATCTTCAGGGAAACGAGCTAAAATTTCTTGAAAAGATAATATCTGACCATTGTGATAGAAGGATTTAGCTCTCATGGGTTCCACTGCAGATATGTCAGCATCGGATTTAGGCGAAATACCAGGAGGGAAGTCCAGATTCTGGTCAATTGGGGTTAGTGGGCCCGGAACTGAGGCAATGTGTAGCTTCTTGCGAACTGAATGGAAGATTTGTAACGTGGGAGCTATTAGAGGATGTGATCTGACCTCATGTGTTAATTTTTGTGGATTGATCCATGGTAAACAAGACATTGGTAAATGGAGGACAGCTTCTTCCATACCTATCCAGGCCTTTGTCTTGTGATGTAAATGCCAATCTAATATTCTAGTCAGATGACAAGCCCAGTAATACTTTTGAATATCTGGAAGACCTATTCCCCCCTTCAATTTTGGGGACACTAGCTTACCCCATTTGACCCGTGATGGTTTCTCTGCCCAGATAAATTTTAAACATAATCTTTTGTATGTGGAGAAGAAAGCTGGCGGTAGTTTTATAGGAATTGTTTGGAGTAAATATAAGAGTCTAGGGAGTACATTCATTTTTATAATCGCTGCCCTACCAAACCAGGAAAAATTGCCTTTGTTCCAGTCTTGAAGGTTCTTCTGTATGGTTTTTAAAATGGGGGCGAAATTCTTATTGTAAAGATCAGGTAGTTTTGATGGTAATTGTATCCCTAGGTAGGTTATGGCTGATGCATCCCAGCCAAACGGGAAATTGGACTGACATTGCGATACAATGGAATCTGACAGAGAAATGTTGAGTGCTTTCGATTTGGATAAATTTATTTGGAGGTTGGAGATTTTTTTGAAAAGGTCAAAATCCTTCAATAAGTTCGGAATTGTTATGATGGGATCAGTAAGAAAAAGAAGAATATCATCTGCGTAAGCCGCTAATTTGTAATGAGTATTTGCTATTTCAACTCCTTTAATATCTCTGTTGGCTCTAATTTTGCTTAGAATAGGTTCCATGGTTAGTATAAATATAAGGGGGGATAAGGGACAACCCTGTCTAGTTCCATTCGACACGGAGAAAGCATCCGAAAGAAGACTATTAACTCTGATTTTTGCTGTTGGGGATGAATATAGGGTTAAGATATAGTTCATCATGCGTTCCTTGAAACCTATTTTGCGTAAGACTTCCATCATATAGTCCCAGGCCACTCTGTCGAACGCTTTCTCCGCATCGAGGGAAAGGAAAAACGCAGGGGTGTTGGAAGATGTCAGCCAATGATGAATATTGAGTGCCTTCAAGGTATTGTCCCTAGCTTCTCTGCCTGGGACAAATCCCACTTGGTCCAGAGAAATCAAAGAGGACAGTAGAGGAAGTATATGATTAGCTAAAATTTTTGCATAAAGTTTCACATCAACATTTATTAAAGAAATGGGCCTGTAGTTAGAAACTATAGATTAATCTTTATTTGGTTTTGGTATCATAACTATATGGGCTTCTAAAAGATCTTTATTTTTATCTGAGAGGGTATCTAGGGAATTAAAGGTCTCTAAGAACCTTGGTATGAGAACTTCAGTGAATGTTTTATAGTAACTAACTGGAAGGCCATCTGGGCCAGGGCTTTTGTTTGGCTTCATAATTTTGAGGGCTTCCAGCGTTTCTTCCCTGGTAAGAGGTTTATCTAAATCATCTGCCTCCTCTTCAGTGATAGGGTGTGGACCATATTGTGTAAGGAAATCTTGTATTAATCTTATCCTGTCCTTGTTTGAGCCTGTCTGCGAATGGGATTGTATGTTGTAAAGTTTAGAAAAAAATTGTTTAAATTGATTTGCAATTCCACTGGATGATTCTATTTTATTCCCTTTGGGGTCCGTTATGTAATGAATGGTAGTATTTGCTTTTTTAGATTGCAGGGCTTTAGCTAAAAATTTGCTGGATTTATTCCCAAACTCATAGAAGGTTTTTTGTGATAGGGCATATTTGCGACATATGGATTTCCCTAGTTCTTCTAGAAGTTCTTCCCTAGTTTTTAATAACTCTTGAAAAGTTTGATCAGCCAATGATTGTTTATACTGTCTTTCCAGGGAATGAATTTTATCCGATAATTTGGATATCAGAGCTTGTCTAGCTTTTTGACATTGAGCGTTTATAGAAATTAGTTCTCCCCGTATGACACACTTATTGCCGCCCAAAGGGTAACCGGGGTAATTTCGGAGGAATCATTCTCCTGAAAATACTGCAACAAGCGATCATTTATACACTTTACATTTACTGGATCCGTTAAAATAGAGCTATTCATTCGCCAGATTGATTGTCTAGTGTTGGATGTAAATAATGTGATTGTGACAGAAATAGGGTGATGATCTGAAATTACCATTGGGTCAATTGTAGCTTGATTGTGTTTTAACTTAAGCACATTGTGTTTGTCTATTGTTGTGACTTAGATAAGAATCAGATTACATTTTTGGCATATTACTACAGAAAACGTCTTAATTTAAATGGGCTCACATACTTTCCTGACAGACTCCATGGCAGCCTACGTGTGGGTTTAGTCCCGCCTCCATTACCCTATAAGACGACACTCCCATAAATCTTTGCTCCCTGCCACAGGCCGTGTTCTTTTTTTGTCCTCCTCCATAGGACTTATCATGTGTCTTTTTACCCTGAAGACTTACTTTTTTCTACGTTACGGACCGGCCGTGCGACTTGGAAGTCGCAAATTTCCGATAAGCTCTAGCTACTAGCGGAGTATGGAAAAGGGGCATATGGAAGAGGCGCTGAAGAGGTGTATGCCTAGTCACTGACAGGTGAAACCGCGTTTGAGTCATGAACCTTGCTACTAGCAGGTGACTGTTCGCCCCCAACATCCCCCCCCTCCTCCTCTTGAAGTCCGGCATGTGTGGGGACCTACCTCGGCTGGTGTCCGTCTTCTGGAGTGGTGAGCCGTTTTCTTTCCATGGCAGCCTGTATTTGTTTGTTGTTGCTTTCCTTTTTAGGTTTGCAGTGTCCCTTCGTTTCCCCCATACAGCGCCGTGCGGTGTATCTGGCTGTTTGGGCGGCTGGTTTCCGTGCGTTCCAGCCGCCCAGTTACTTCCTTGTTTCGCCGCTCGGTCGTTCTGCGCATGCGCGAGACCGGAGCGAGGACGAGGCTTGGTTCGCGCATGCGCGATGCGGGCTTCGCGCATGCGCACTAGCGTTTTAGTGACGAAAATCGTGACGTCACTTTGGCGGCGAATTTAAAAACATAAAACAGCTGGTAGTATGCCTGGGATGTTTTGTAAGCCTGCAACATCATTCCTGAGCTCTGTTTCTTCAGTGTTAAGGTACAGTGGTGTGAAAAAGTGTGTGCCCCCTTCCTCATTTCCTGTTCCTTTGCATGTTTGTCACACTTAAGTGTTTCGGAACATCAAACCAATTTAAACAATAGTCAAGGACAACACAAGTAAACACAAAATGCAATTTGTAAATGAAGGTGTTTATTATTAAAGGTGAAAAAAAATCCAAACCATCATGGCCCTGTGTGAAAAAGTGATTGCCCCCCTTGTTAAAACATACTATAACTGTGGTTGTCCACACCTGAGTTCAATTTCTCTAGCCACACCCAGGCCTGAATATTGCCACACCTGTTCACAATCAAGGCATCACTTAAATAGGAGCTGCTTGACACAGTAAGGTCCACCAGAAGATCCTTAAAAGCTACACATCATGCCGAGACCCAAAGAAATTCAGGAACAATTGAGAAAGAAAGTAATTGAGATCTATCAGTCTGGAAAGGGTTATAAAGCCATTTCCAAAGCTTTGGGAATCCAGCGAACCACAGTGAGAGCCATTATCCACAAATGGCGAAGACATGGAACAGCGGTGAACCTTCCCAGGAGTGGCCGGCCGCCCAAAATTACCCCAAGAGCGCAGCGACGATTCTTCCAAGAGGTCACAAAAGACCCCACAACAACGTCCAAGGAACTGCAGGCCTCACTTGCCTCAGTTAAGGTCAGCGTTCATGCCTCCACCATCAGGAAAAGACTGGGCAAAAATGGCCTGCATGGCAGAGTTCCAAGGAGAAAACCACTGCTGAGCAAAAAGAACATCAAAGCTCGTCTCAATTTCTCCACAACACATCTTGATGATCCCCAAGACTTTTGGGACAACATTCTGTGGACCGATGAGACAAAAGTGGAACTCTTTGGAAGGTTGTGTCCAAGTATATCTGGCGTAGAAGGAACACTGCATTTCATAAAAAGAACATTATACCAACAGTAAAATATGGTGGTGGTAGTGTGATGGTCTGGGGCTGTTTTGCTGCTTCAGGACCTGGAAGACTTGCCGTGATAAAAGGAACTATGAATTCTGCTGTCTACCAAGAGATCCTGAAGGAGAATGTCCGACCATCTGTTCGTGTACTCAAGCTGAAACGAACTTGGGTTCTGCAGCAGGACAATGATCTTAAACACACCAGCAAGTCCACCACCGAATGGTTGAAGAAAAACAAAATGAAGACTTTGGAGTGGCCTAGCCAAAGCCCTGACCTGAATCCTATTGAGATGTTGTGGTATGACCTTAAAAAGGCCGTTCATGCTCGAAAACCCTCTAATGTAACTGAATTAGGACAATTCTGCAAAGATGAGTGGGCCAAAATTCCTCCAGGACGCTGTAAAAGCCTCATTGCACGTTATCGCAAACGCTTGGTTGCAGTTGTTGCTGCTAAGGGTGGCCCAACCAGTTATTAGGTTTAGGGGGCAATCACTTTTTCACACAGGGCCATGATGGTTTGGATTTTTTTTCACCTTTAATAATAAACACCTTCATTTACAAATTGCATTTTGTGTTTACTTGTGTTGTCCTTGACTATTGTTTAAATTGGTTTGATGTTCCGAAACACTTAAGTGTGACAAACATGCAAAGGAACAGGAAATGAGGAAGGGGGCAAACACTTTTTCACACCACTGTATGTGTCTTTATGGGATCAGTTTTTCCTCTGCCTCCTTAGCTGTTTTTTCTGTGTTTAAATTAGGCTGTTTCTTTCTCCAGCCCTATGGATCCTGGGGATGCCTCACCGCCTGCTAGTGGCCAGCCCTCTCGGAGAAGGTACTTCTTTTGGGGTTACCTACCGGGGGGGGGGGGAAGCAGTGGAACATTAGGGAATGTTCCACTAACACTGCTGGTTTGTTCTACAGCCCTTCTAGGTCTACTCAACGACGAAGTTCTCACCGAGGAAGTGACTCGTCTAAGTCCCACCGCCGGCATTCCTCTTCCAGGTCCAGACGACATGATTCTCCTGCGAGAACCAGTCTCCGTAGCCGGGAATCTTCCCGCCCTTCTTCAGCTCACCCAAGTCACGTAGCTGAAGGTGTATGCTGGGGGTGCAAGACGCAGGTTCCTGCTGACAAGTCCCTTTGTGATGCCTGTTATATCAAAGCGACGGGTGAAAGGAGTGACTCTGACCAACAGCTAAGGTCTATGGTGGAAAGATTGGTTAAGGACAGTCTTAAGAAGTTTGAAGCCCCCCAGTTGTCTCCCATAGAGTCTCCAAGGTCTCCAGGGAGGGATGCTCAGGCCCAGGACACTTGGGATTCCTCGCTGCCTAGCCATCCATCCGCTGTCCTTTCAGAGAGTGAATCTGAAGAGGAAGAGTCTGGTTCAGGTTTTGACTTTGCCCTGCTCCCTCCCTTGGTCAAAGCCATTAAGGAAACACTGAGCTGGGAAGAGCCGGTAGTGGCCCCGGCAAAACAAAGAAAATTTTTCAAACAATTGAAGAAAGAGCGTATTAGCTTCCCCTTCCTCTCAGAACTGGGAGAAGTGATTTCAGATGAGTGGAGCAAGGTAGAGAAGAAAAAGAATTCTCTTCTATCTAAAATTCTGAGACTTTATCCCTTCAAGGAAGAAGAAGTTAAGAATTTGGAGTCTCCTCCTCTAGTGGACGCAGCAGTAATGCGATTGGGCAGACATGTTACCCTTCCCCTGGAAGACACAGTCTCTTTTAAGGACGCTTTGGATAGAAGAATTGATTCTGACCTAAAGCGGATCTACCTTACGGCCGGGATGGCCTGCAAGCCGGCTTTGGCTGTAGCGGCTCTGTCTAGAGCAATGGAAGTTTGGTCCAATAATGTTGACGATTCACTCAGAAATGTTTCTGAAGATCTGGCCAGGAGTTCTCCCATTCAGGAATTGAGACTGGCTTCAGCTTTCCTGGGAGAGGCCTCGATCGACATTATCCGTCTGGTGGCTCGAGTTATGCTCTCCTCTGTAACTGCCAAGCGTGCCCTTTGGCTCCGTCCTTGGTTAGCCGATCCCGCTTCTAAGCAGGTTTGGTGCCGTATTCCTTTTGATGGTTCTTCCCTTTTTGGCAATAAGCTGGATAGTGCCATAACTCGAGCCACTGGAGGTAAGTCGGGGTTCCTTCCTCAGGATAGACCCCTGCAGGGTCAAAGAAGATCGTTCCCTAGGAAGCAGGTTCAAGATCGTGCTAGGGAGGCGCGCACTTACAGGCCTGGACGAGAATTCTCTAGATCTTGGAGGTCCAGACAGACATCTCTCAAGAAGTCTGCGAAAGGCAGTTCAATGGGGGAAAAGGAGCCGACTAAGTCCTTTTGAGATCAAGCCCGTCCAGGCGGTCCGGGTAGGAGCACGTTTGTTCCACTTTCGACACGTTTGGGCGGCCTTGATCCAGGATTTTTGGACCGTCAAGACGGTTTCTTCCGGACACACGTGGACATTCAGCAGTGTACCCAAACTCAAGTTTGTTCCCACATCCATTCCAAAGTCAGAAGAAAAAAGGCAAATTCTTCTAGCCTACATAAAATCTTTGTTGGATCAAGGCGCCGCTATTCCTGTTCCAGATGTCCAGCGCGGCAGGGGAATGTATTCACCTCTTTTTCTGGTCCAGAAGAAGAACGGTACTTGGAGACCCGTAATAGACCTGACGCGTCTAAATCGCTACATAAAAAAGGAGAAGTTCAAAATGGAAACGCTGTCCACGATCCAACAATCAGTGCAGCCAGGGGACTGGCTTGTCTCAATAGACCTCAAAGACGCCTATTTTCACGTCCCAGTGGCTGCAGAGTTCCAACAGTTTCTCTGTTTTTCCATTGGCCAGTTCCATTTACAGTTTACTTGCCTTCCTTTCAGTCTGTCAACCTCTCCTCGCACTTTCTCGAAAGTCCTTCTGGCAGTCGTAGCCTTGTTGAGAATCAGAAAGATCCGGATTCATCATTATCTAGACGATCTGCTTCTTCTCGCTCAGGACAAGGATTGTCTCTTGAGCCACAGGGATCAAGTCATCGCAACCCTCAAAGAATTTGGTTGGCTCCTGAATTTAGAGAAGAGCCAGTTGGTTCCTACGCAGTCTCTCGTGTTCCTCGGTGCCCTGTTCAACACAGCAAGAGGTACCATCTCTCTGCCCGAGGAGAAAATTGCAGTAATACGAGACAGGATCCACCTAGCTCTCTCCTCTTCTCGTCTCAGTGCTCTTCATTGCCTAAAGATCATAGGCACCATGGTGTCTACTATACCCATGGTGAAGTGGGCACAATGGAGGATGCGCCCCTTTCAGGTGGGGTTTCTCCATCAATGGTCGGGAGAAAAGGCTCAGTCCATCGTAGTTACTCAGACCATGAGAGGTTCCCTCCTTTGGTGGCTTCGTCGGGAGAATCTACTGAAGTGTCACTCTCTTCTGCCAATCAAATGGATCTCAGTAACATCAGATGCCAGCAACAAGGGCTGGGGGGCACATTGTCTTTCGGAAGTGGCCCAGGGCGTTTGGGACTTTCCCTCTCGGAGAATAGTGTCGAACGTGTTGGAACTACGAGCAGCCTTCCTAGCGCTGTTGGCGTTTCCACATCTGATAGTGGGTGCATCCGTAGTCCTCAGGCTGGACAATACGACTGCGGTCGCATACGTGAGGAAGCAAGGGGGCACCAGAAGTCGGTCTTTGCTGAAGGAAGTGGAGCCAATAATGCATTGGGCTCAGAGGAACCTGTCCAACCTAACAGCAGCCTATGTACCCGGAGTCCTCAATGTCCAGGCGGACTTTCTATCACGAGTCCACTTGGACAACAACGAATGGACCCTTCACGAAGAGGTGTTTCAGTGGGTTCTATCCCTGGGGATGTCTCCAGAAGTGGACCTTTTCGCCTCTCGTTTCAACAAGAAGTTCTATTCGAGGTTCAAGGATCCGCAGGCCTACGGGATAGATGCCCTAACAGAGCAGTGGCGATTCCACAAGGCATATGCCTTTCCCCCAACGCCAATCATCTTCCAATTCCTGAAGAGACTCAGATGGGAAGGAGTGGAAGTATTGGCAATAATTCCGTATTGGCCCAACAGGCCCTGGTTTCCTCTCCTATCCCTCCTCAGCTTTCGGGACCCGGTTCCTCTTCCGTCCAGACGGGACCTTCTCTCCCAAGGGTCGGTTCTCCATCCATGTCCGGCTCAGCTCCGGTTGAAGGTCTGGTTCTTGAGAGGGGAAGGCTGGAAGCTCTAGGGTGTCCTAAGGAAGCCATTCCTACTCTCCTAAGTGCAAGGAGAAGAAGCACTAATAAGGTGTATGAACGAATCTGGGCCAAGTTTGTTTATTATGTGTCCTCCAGAACCAGTTCCTATGTTTCACCCACAGTTCAAGATGTGTTGGGGTTCCTGCAATCTGGCTTGGACTTACCTTTATCAGTTAGCTCCCTTCGGGTTCAAGTTTCAGCTATTTCCGCTTTTACAGGGGTTCAGTGGGCCAGCCACGCCCTCATTCAGCAGTTTTTCAAGGGTGCAGTAAGATTAAGACCCCAAAGGAAACCCAGATTCCCCAAATGGGATCTTCCTCTAGTCCTGGACTTCTTTTCTCTGCTCAGTACGGATCTCTCCATCCGAGAACTTACCTTGAAAACCGCGTTCCTGGTGGCGGTCACCTCAGCGAAACGAGTTTCGGAGATTCAAGCTCTGGGAGCCAAGGAGCCTTTTCTAACCTTTTTTCCGGATAGAGTGGTCCTAGTTCCAATGTTAGGGTCAAACCCTAAGGTCACTTCAGTCTTTCATAATAATCAAGAAATCTCTCTACCCTTATTCAGATCCTCGGATTCCTCAGATATTCATCCTCTTGACGTTGGAAGCTCTTTAAAGCTCTACTTGGAAGCTACAGCTCCGTTCCGGCAGTCGGACTTCCTGTTCGTTCTGTTCTGTGGTAAGAACAAGGGCACTAGAGCATCAGTCTGGGCAATCGCAGCATGGATAGTTCAAGCAATCCAGTGGGCATACAGAGATAAGGGCTTGGCTCCTCCTCAGGCGGTGACGGCACATTCGACCAGAAGTCTTTCTACCTCGTGGGCAGCTTCTCGCCATGTGGCCCCTGACGTGATATGCAGGGCAGCCTCGTGGTCTTCCATTCACACCTTTATGTCTCATTATTGTGTTGAGCCAGCGGCCTTATCCTCAGTTGATTTTGGTGTTAAAGTTTTGTCAGTTGACGGTGTCAAATAAATCTTTGTTAAGCAGCATTTTTGCCCACCCGGGTGTGTCTTGGCGAGTTATTTCCCACACGTAGGCTGCCATGGAGTCTGTCAGGAAAACGGAAAATTTATGTCAAATACTTACCGTCATTTTCCTTTCCTGATGTACTCCATGGCAGCAGGAGTTCCCTCCCAAATGGCTGGAGTAGGATAGTTACCGAACACGGCCTGTGGCAGGGAGCAAAGATTTATGGGAGTGTCGTCCTATAGGGTAATGGAGGCGGGACTAAACCCACACGTAGGCTGCCATGGAGTCCATCAGGAAAGGAAAATTACGGTAAGTATTTGACATAAATTTTCAGTTTTTTCTAGTTTTTCTTTTTTCTTTTAGTCAGGTAATATTTCATATCAATCTTTCAGAATCATATTTTCAAGGCAGTGGCTTTCCACCTCCTCCCTGTATGGTTTAAATATGGTGTTTCAGTTTCAGACAGCCATACATGTAGTAGCTACCACTGTGCTGTCTAGAATGCTTTGCATAGGTGCGAATCCTCTATTAGGTGTGTATTTGTAAAAAAAAAAGATTTTATTTCAATTGATAAAAACTATAAGATCAGACACGAGCCATTATATTTCCTTTAAATAAGCTAATAGGTGTACACAGCAGGTCACATTTACTGAACAGTAATATGTATAATTAAAACATAAGTTTCTTTAAAGGGTAATTCCACTTTCATGAGAAATTACCTTTCCTTTTCAATCTGCAGTGGTAAAATTCAATACAATATAGCAACTTGGAGGCCCTCTGTACACAGTCGGTGAATGGAATGCCCCCAGAAATGGCAATTCCTACTTGTGTGATTGGCTCACTGATTTTCAGATTTTAATATACTCCCACAGGGTTAATCGTTTCTAAAGGGATGCAGACCATGTAGCTTTCTTCATTAGAACACTGCAGGTCCATCAGCTGAATAATAATGAAAAAGTCACTCCCTTTCAGATTCACATTGACATAACCAAACAGCTTCTTTTTTTTTTACAGAGCATAAACAAATAGGAATCTGCACCAAAACTTGTTTTAATCCTTACAATGTACATTGACCACCAAGAGATGATTGTTTTTTTTCTCCACAAAAATTGAGTTACTATTTAGTAATCTAGCTATTTACATTTAATACGTACTAGGGACTTAACTGAAGCCTGGTACACACCACTCTTTTTTTTGTTGTTCAACCCAGCAGGTTGAACAAAAAAACCTGACTATCCAATGTTAGTACAGTGATCTCCCCCGCTGTTCTTTTGTGATTTGACAGGGGGACATCCCCCACCGCCAGAACACTCCAATCAGCGCTCTCTGCCATTATCTGAGAGCGCTGATCAGGGGTTGATTGGCTGCTGGTTCTCCAGGATGCACGCTTGACAGAATCTGGCCAAACGGGGCTTAAGCCTCAATCTGTAGTTGTATGTGCCATTCAGGAGACAGCTTACATCCCTTATGCACACTCTACACAAGCAGAGACTGCATGGTTAACAACTTTTTAATTAGGAATAGCATCTGCTCCATTTTTATATGTTTCGCAACTCATTTACTTTGCATCAAATCAGGCAGGCCGTTGCATTATATGTTGATGGTAGATCTAAAGAGACGTGTACATATTGTATAGTGTATGGCAGAGGTAGGCAACCTGGGGCCCTCCAGCTGTTACAGAACTACCAGTCCCATAAAGCCCCTGGGAGTAATTGTAACAGCCAGCCTTACAATGCCTCATGGGAAATGTAGTTCCACAACAGCTGTAGGGCCCCAGGTTACCTAACCCTGATATGACGAAAGCTATTTTCTTTTCATTTTGGCTAGCATAGGAAAGAGTTAAAATACCCTTTAGGTTATTTTTTTTCCCCACTGTGTCCTGTTGGAGGGATTTCTCATCACTTCCTGTTCTAAACACACAATAAGAAGTGAGAGGAAATCCCCTCCAAAGTGAGGGAAATCTCTTCTTAGACAGTTGTTCATGGATCAAGTACTCCCATTAGAAAGATTTACCCTCTTATCTGTTTTGGTGTTATCTCAAAATTTTGGAATTTTCTTTACCTTTTGTCCTGGTGACCATGGTCACCAGGATGAGTCTCCTGAGCGATGACACAGACAGCAATAAAAACCGGGGTGTACTTCTCAATAAAAAATAAAAAAAAAAACACAAAAAAAAAAACAATTCACACCTTCAGCCACGTAATTCAAACAGTTACAACATGTCCCAGATTTTGTGGCATCATGGTGACTAGATTATGGAAACAGAACAAAGAGGTTTCACAAACGTTCATACCTTCTGCTATGTTCTTGGACAATCAACATCCACTTTGACATATTTCATGACTCCATGATGACTGGATTAAGGTGACAGCATTACCTGTGTGATTATACATGTTGTGGAGTATTCCAGACACCCATTAGAACCAGGGAAGCTACCTGGATGAGTTGCAAGAAGCCTTCGACTTTACAGAATGAGTCTAGCTGAATGTGACTAACCACTACTATCATCATCTATCACACTGTAACATAACATATACTGTACTTTTCACAAACATAACACAATTCAAGTTTGATCATAATTCTCCTAAACTATTTGTATATTTTAAAGGAAGAATTTCATAACCAATGTATGCATAGTGTTGATGGGTGACCTGGTTTGGGCTGAAGAGTGTGCTGTAATTGTATCTTCCAGTAGATGTCACTGCTTTTACAATCTGATAGCCAAATAACATAAACCATCCATATTAGTCTCTATAATGGCTTGAGGACAAAGTTTAACTCATTGCTCATCAATACATTCTAGTAAATTGCTGAGACTGTATTTTATGTACTAGTTTCATAATATAGATATTGTATGTGTTCCTTAAAAGGAGGGAGAAACATGCAGGTGAGTAATATTGTATTGCGTTTTCCCACCAGGAACACTTTCTACATAGAGATTGTATATTATCCCCATTGTTGTGTTAGTTTTTCCAAGGAATTTCACTTTTGTCTATTAACTCATAAACATTCAGAAGTGTTAGCTAGCTTCTACCTTAAAGCATAATTAAAGTGTATCTAAAGCCAAAACTTTTCAAATTTTGCATAAAGCAGTAAAGGGTTAGGATCTCTATCAGGTTTTTATGGTGTCTGCGTCTCTGTTAGGGAGATTTGCTCTTTCTGTTTGTCCCAGTAACCACTGTTACGAGTGCTAAAAGTGGGAAGAATACAAAATTATGAGTTGTCATCAGAACAGAAATAGAGAGAGTTAAAATAGAGTTAAAATAATGCAATAGGGAAATTTGTTCTGGTGATGTCTGTCAAAGTTGGTCATGCACTGATCCAAATTGAATTTCCTTGCTTGAATGAAGTAAATTCAACTTATGTCAAAAGGACATGTTGGAAAATGTTCTATCAATCATCAGCTGAAGCCAATCGCCAGAGCATTCTAATAACATTCTAAAAGCAGCAGAGGACTATGGGACCATTCACGATGTGCAGCGTGTCTCTCGTATGTGCAGTAGGAAACTGATAGCGAAGCCGCAAGGCTTCACTTCCTGTTTCCTTTACTTGATATGCTGGCGCCTGGACTGAAGCCAATTGAAGAATCAGTTTGGTGAGGACAGGGCCACACTGGCCTACCGGGATACCGGGAAATTTGAGCAGCGGCTGCAGTGCTCCCCTCCCTCTGTCCTCCGCCTCCTCCTCTTGTATGGCATGGAGTTCGGTCTGTGTGTGTAAGGCGGTGCTGTAACAAGGTCCCGCCCCCTTAGACCCGCTCATGTGATAGTCTTCTAGATGGAAAACTGATTGAATCAGTGTTCCACCTCTCGCACAAGCTCGTCTAGGGGGCGGGACCTTGTTACAGCGCCGCCTTACACACACACAGACCCAGCTCCCTCCGTGCCATACATCAGCCGCTGTGTGTGATCCAGGAAATGTCTAGGCTGCAATTGGTAGGCACAGAGGCAGCAATGGCTGGCACACAGAGGCTGCAATGATGGGGACACAGAGGCTGCAATGGTGGGCACACAGAGGCTGCAATGGTGGGCACACAGAGGCTGCAATTGTGGGCACACTGAGGCTGTAATGGTGGGCACACAGAGGCTGCAATGGTGGGCACACAGGGTCTGCAATGGCTGGCACACAGAGGCTGCAATGGTGGGCACACACAGGCTGTAATGGCAGGCACACAGAGGCTGCAATGGCTGGCACTGAGAGGCTGCAATGGTGGGAACACAGAGGCTGCAATGGTGGGCACACAGAGGCTGCAATGGTGGGCACACAGAGACTGTATGGGTTGGCACACAGGGGCTGCATTGGTGGGCATGGTGAGGCTGCATTGGTGGGCACAGTGAGGCTGCATTGATGGGCACAGCAAGGCTGCATTTGATTGGCACAGCAAAGCTGCAATTGATGGGCACAGGGAGGCTGAAATAATGGGCACTGATGAGGCTGCACTGATCTCTGCATTCTCTGGCCATCTCTTGTACTATTTCTCTGACTATATTTAGTGTGATGTCTCTAACCATCTCCTGTACCATGCCTGCAGCCTCTGACATCTACTGTATCATGCTTGCAGCCTCTGACCATCTCTTGTATCATAGTTTCATAGTTAGTAAGGTTGAATAAAGTGAGTGAGTGTCTACAATTGCCCCTATCCCTGTACATTGCACACTCACATCGGTCCCTACCCTCAAAGAGCCCACAATCCAAGGTCCCCATTCATATACTAGGGCCAATTTTGGACAGAAGCCAATTAACCTACCTGCATGTCTTTGGATTGTGGGAAGAAACCGGAGTACCCGGAGGAAACCCATGCAGGCACAGGGAGAACATGCAAACTCCAGGCAGGTAGTGTCGTGGTTGGGATTTGAACCAGCAACCCTTCTTACTGCTAGGTGAGAGTGCTAACCACTACACCACTGTGCCGCCCGTATCATGTCCGCAACATCTGACCATCTCTTGTATCATGTCCACAACCTCTGACCATCTCTTGTATCCTGTCCTCAGTCTCTAGCCATCTCTCGTATCATGTTCTCAGTCTCTAGCCATCTCTTGTATCATGTCCCCAGTCTCTAGCCATCTCTTGTATCATGTCCTCAGTCTCTAGCCATCTCTTGTATTATGTCCACAGTCTCTAGCCATCTCCTGTGCCATGTCCTCAGTCTCTAGACATCTCTTGTATCATGTCCTCAGTCTGTAACTATCTCTTGTACCATGTTCGCAACCTCTAACCAGCTCTTGTCTTATATCATGTCTGCAGTCTCTGAGGGGGAGTCTGGAGAGGAGTGAACAGTGGGAGTGCCGCCAGGATGGGGGTCATGGCAGAAGTAAGACATGTGGACCGTGGAGAGGAGACTATAGGATAAAACCAGAGTCACCAACCTGGAGCCGTCTAACTGAGCCCTGCATGGTGTACCTGAGAGGAGGTCAATGACAGCTCCGCCAGGCAAGTCTGAGGGGGGAGTGAATACAATAATATAAGGGTGCACTGATATAAAGGTTTTCCCCTTATATCAGTAACCCCCCCCACCATTCTTTCTGTGGAAGGTGGTCTCTGGAAACCAGAGTCCCCCCCCACCACGTTATATATATATATAAAGCCAAAGCCCTATGTGCTTTTATAGCTGCCTTTCATATATATATATATATATATATATATATATATATATATATATATAATACACTCTTCAAATGTGTTTTAAAATGCATGTTTTTCCCTTTTCACGAACAAGGAAATAATGACGTTATAATGGTTTTGATGTTGGGCTGGTATAATAATGCTATGGTGCTGGTATGACATTTTTTCCAGGGCTGGTTTTTATTTCCAGTCCGGCCCTGGGTGAGGACATCGCTAGATCCTTGGACAGGTAAGTGTCCTTATATTAAAAGTCAGTAGCTACAGTATTTGTAGCTGCTGACTTTAATTTTTTTTTTAGGGGGAGCCTGGAGCTCCAGACATTTTCCTCAATTTGGAGAGATGTCCTCTCACTTTTTTTTAATTTGGGGCTTAGATATGATTTAGACCTTCTGATGGCATACCACCACCTCCGGTAAGTAATAAAACATACCCTCTAAACCGGGGTTTCTCAACTAGGGATCCATAGAACTATAGGGTGCCTCCATGTCAGGGTTTCTCAAGCAGGATTCCATGGAACAATAAGATTCCTCCATGTCTGAGTTTCCCAACCAGGGTTCCATGGAACTCTAGGTTTCCTCTAGAGGTTGCTAGGGGTTCCTTGAGCAATGAGCAATTTCTGCCTCTCAGATAAATTCCCACTGACACCATTTATGTTTTTACCTATCTACAAGGGGGTAAATCTTCCCAATGATGGCAAATGTAAGGAGCATTCTTCCCACTGGCCAATAAACTAATGTATCATGACTTATAGATATAGGGGTTCCCTGAGGCAGGGATGTTGTTTTAAGGGTTCCTTTATGTTTAAAAGGTTGAGAAAGGCTACTCTAAACTAATGCATAATATCAAACTAAAGTGTATGTAATGCCTAATAATGAACTTCTCTTTTTTGGTCCCTTTTGGTCTTTTAAAATAGCATTTAAAGCATTGTCATATTTGTTTGTTTAGTTCAGAAACATACCCTTTGATTCAGCTAGAAATCTTGTGAGTTGCCTGTGCTTTTCTCCTCTGCTGACTGCTGTCAACTACCTTGTTCTCTGAGGATTACAGAACCACGCTCATCTAGGTTAGAGACAATAGAAGAGAAGTAGATATCTGTAGTCCTATTTCAGTTGGCCTGGAAACCAGAGTTCACCCAACCATGAGGGTGGGTGAACGTTGTCATCCTAGGACAGGGAGTGTGTTACTGGTAGAATCACCACATGGAAATAAAGGAAAAAAGCTAACTAATGCTGCCATCTCATGGTAAGCTCATCTATAATACATATTTGTTTTGGGGTTTAGATAAGCTTTGCAGCTATTTGCCCTTATATAGGAGATTCTGGATGAACCAGTAAAGGCAATTACACTCATTTTTATTTATGTTCAAAATAAAAGGACAGCTGTAAACGATCAAGATATAGCTGGTGTGGTCGCTGGGTTGGGTCGGTGGCTCAGAGCACTGGGAGCTCAGAACTGCGGCAATTTGGTGCTGCTGCTCAGAGCAGAGGCAATGCTGGAGAAGGAGTTAAAGTGTTTCTAAACCAAAAACAAAAGCTGATTATATATCAGCTTAAACAGTGTGGTTACTGCATTTGTTTTCTTTTTCTAAAGCCCAAATTTCAGGCAAAAATCTAATTTTAACAGTGTTTAGTAAATACCTTACCTTTTTCCAGTGTGGGTTCCACAAACACCTGGTCCTGACAAAAGTTTGAGTCTTCAATAGTCACGTCTTTCTTACTCTGGAAATGTTATTTCCTGCCTCAAGGACCAGATTACTTTGTATCTTCTTGGTCCCCATGCAGCCTCCTGTAGACAGAACCACTACCGCTGAAGCGCGTGCCTCCGCCAAGTTTTCACTTTACACAGGCAGCAACGTGGTGACTTGGGGTATTTTGAATGTTTTATTTTGTTTCAGTTATCAGCTAGAGCAGTGTTTCTCAAACTGTGTGTCACAGCACACTAGAATTTCAGGTGTGTCATGGGATATTTCAGGGAGCCGGCAGTAAAATGGGATATTTCGAGGAGCCGTCAGCAAAACGGGATATTTCGAGGAGCCGTCAGCAAAGACGTCAGTCTGCAATGGTTGGAGCGCAGCGTGACATGCAGCGTCCGGTGGAAAGTGGATCACCAGGAGGAAATGACACGATTTCAGAACATGCGTGACAGTAGTCCATACTAGAGAGGCTGCAACACTCCTTTCTCCTTTCACAAGAGAGCGCGAGCCCTGTACCTGTGTTCTAACCTCTGTCTGTACCAACTTCACCAGCACCATGGAAGCACCTTCTACAGTATGTATGTCTGTATCATTAACACAATGCGCAACATTAGGCCCAAGACAGAACCCTGGCAACAAAAATGAATTGACTATTATGTTATTTTGTGGACTTAACCAAGTTTATTAGATAACTTTATGATCAAAACATCCAATTCACAAACCTATTTAGCAATATACCATTTATTTATTTGCATGAAATAAATATTTAACCAGTTTCAGAAGGTTTTACTCCCTTTCTGACCAAGCAATTGTTTTGTGATAAGGCACTGCGTTATTTTAAATGACAATTGCATGGTCGTGCGACACTATACCCAAATAAAATTTGATGTCCTTTTTTTTCCCACAAATAGAGCTTTTTTTGTGGTAATTGATCACTTCTGCGTTTTTTTTTTTTTGTGCTATGAACATAAAAAGACCGACAATTTATTTATTTATAAAACACATCCAATAAAAAAATGTAAAAATCTAATTTCTTCATCAGTTTAGAACAATATGTATTCTGCTACATGTTTTTGGTAAAAAAAAAATCCCAATAAGTGTATATTGATTGGTTTGCACAAAGTTATCACGTTTAAAAACGATGGGATACATTTTTAATATTAGTTTTTACTTGTAATGGCGGTAATCAATGATTTTTTTGTGGAACTGCGACATTGTGGCGGACTAATCTGACATTAAGTGACACTTTTTAGCGACCAGTGAAACCAATGTAGTGAAAAAAAATGCACTGACCTTGTATAAGGCCAGTGGCCATGACTCACTTTCACACTTGGTTTTCACTTTTTTTCTTTTCCTCTTCTCTTTACTTAGCCCCAGTGTGCTCCCTGTCTAATTGCTGGCCGGCGTCATGAAGTGGCATGGCAACGGTGGACGTCTGCATTGATGTATTGATCCCCTAGGGTGCATGTGCAGAGCGTGTCAGCAGATTGGAGTAGAAAGGCAAGGCCCTAACAGTCACCTAGCAATGGTAGTAAACGGCCAGGTGAAAGTACACAATTAAGGAAATGAACAGACACGTTTGATGAGGCTGCAATTGCCGGTTAGTTCTCTGTGCAAACGGGATTCATTTTAGTATGAACAGAATACTAGTACACAGATCCAATCTGGCCAAAGTGGTTATGACAGCCTGATGGCTTTTTTATGTAAATAGGAAGCAAACACACAGGTTTATGGACGGGATATGATGTCACTGGATGTCAGGGGGCGGCCTGGGGATTATTTCCTCTTTGCACTGATTGGTGAATGGTTCTTTAAATAGTGAACTGTTTGTATCATAATTTGTCACATGCCTGATGAAGGGATCCTGCGTGGCTCTGAAAAGTCGCTTTTATTTTTTTATACTATGTGATTAAAGTTTTGGAGATCCTGCTGTGTTGGTGACACTTCCTTCTCTTGACATTGTATAAATGACACTGGCTGGGAAGGGGTTAATGAGGTTGTAAACCTCTGAAAAAAAATTCCAGAACAAAAAAAACCCCTGCAAGACAAAGGCATAATGAGCTAGTATGCATCGCATCGCAAAATTAGGTGGGTGGTCATAAAGTTATGACTGATCAGTGTAAATTCATGTGCCTGAAAACTTTTTCATTATGTTCACAAACACAGATCAGCCCCTAATGCAATTAAAGTCTTTAGCTTGATCAATAGAGGACTGAGGAAATCGTCCCTCCTACCTGGAGCGGACTGATGGCATCATCTGGTCCTAGGCAACAGCTCTGACTGGCACTCCAGAACTGCTGAAATAATTAAAGTTAGCGATTTTGTGGATATTGATATTGTTGCTGTATATTTGTGACATCTCAGGAATTGATTAATGCAAACTTGTGAATTTACTGCAAGATCCACTTTAATTGATGCCTGGAGCTGTCTTTAAAAAAAGGACCATTCATACCTACGCACAGATATGAGTATAATATAATTACGCAATGCTGTTTTTGAAATATTCTTTATTGCCGGTCTGCAGTTCATATTAAATTGGATGTAATTACATATGATTCCTGCATACCTGTATACGTGTTACCTTTTTACCTCTAATTAAACTGCCAGTAAACAGTAAGCAGACAAAGCCAATTCAAACATCTCCCACAAGACTCTGACAAACCTGTAAAATTAATGAGAAAAACTCAAATTCTGAATTGAGGTCAAGTATCAAACTGATTTCATAGTAAGGGTTAATAGTCAGGTCATACAACCAAAATAAAAAATTGATATATAGATGGGAAGCGAGAAAAGCTCCAGGCTTCACTTTTTTATTATAATCATAAATAAAATATAATGACATTTGACCACTGAATAAGGAATTCCATGTAACAAAGCAGCCCTGTAAATGTTTACTGTATAACAAAGGGCCTGGTAAATTAAACCTCTTGTACTGACATATGTAAAGGCTAAAATGGCTGACATTCTTTTGAAAATACTTGTTACTACTTTGGGACCGGCTCCATTGCATTCCGAGTCACAGACCAAGAGCAAGCATGCAGCAAGTGAAGTCAGAACTCCTGACCTGCAAGCTCATTTTAAGGCAATGCTTTGGAAAGCACTAAAACCATTGAAGCCGTTTTACAGTCTGGTAGCTGGAATTTTTAAAAGAAGAAATCTGCAATGACAGTCTTCAAATGTATCAACTACATGTTGAGGGCTAGCGGCCGAGAAAGGGTTAAAACTACTGGCAATATGCCGCAATAGCGGCGTTTTGCCGGCGGTATTACAGCGCTGCCCCATTGATTTCAATGGGGAGCAGCGGTAGAGGAGCGGTAAACACACCACTCCAAAGAAGCTGCTGGCAGGACTTTTCCTGACGTCCTGCCAGCGCACCGCTGCAGTGTGAAAGCCCAAAGGCTGTCACACTACAGACAATGGTGCAGCTGTTCAGGGCAGATTGCAGTCGCAATTTCTAACGCTATAGCACCTGCAAAACACCCTTGGTGTGAAAGTGGTCTAAAGGACACAATCTCTCTTGTGCGCAAAGATCTGCTCTTAATCTTATGGAAGACAAGACTATAATGATCCGCAATGTGGACAAAGGGGGGTTGGTGGTTATTTTGGGTACTGATACTTATTAGGATGAGGCCCTTAGACAGTTGAGGGATATAGACACCTATGTTCCACTCAAAAGTAACCCCACAAATAAATATAAAAGTATTCTAATACGTTTAATCAATAAAGGGAAAAGTCTAGGGGCATTTTCTCCCAAAGAAGCAAAGGTGTTAGTTCCATAATTTCCAATTGTACCTATTTTTTACCATCTCCCTAAAGTTCATAAGGGCCTTGATCCATTATCTGGTAGACCGGTAGTTTCGGGCATTGAGTCTCTCAGTGAACGTTTAGGACAGTGGATGGATGGACAACTTCAGCCACTTGTACATAGTCTACCTAGTTTTCTGAGAGACAATAACCATTTGTTGTCTGTTATGGATGAATTTGTTTGGAGTGAGGATTACATGTGACGTATCCAGCCTGTATTCATCCATGCCACACACATTGGCTAATACTGCTATTTATTTATTTCTTCGACATTGCACTGATTTGTCATTGGAATTTTGCGCCTACATTTTAGAGACTCTAGATTTTTTATTAATTCACAATTATTTTATTTTTGATGGGGTTTACTATCTTCAGAGGTGTGGGGCCGCGATGGGGGCAAAATTCTCGCCCTCACTCACCAATTTCTTCATAGGTTGGTGGGAGCAGTCCCACATCTTTGGAGATGGAAACCCCTTTAGGAGTCTCATCATTTTATATTTTCGCTATATAGATGAATCTTATTTTTGTGTGCAAAAGGGATGTTGATCTCACATCATGTCATCTAAATGATAATCAGTGCCATTTGAAATTTACCGGTATAAGTGACCCCACAATGGTTTCCTTCCTTGACTTACTCTTGAATGGTGATACACACAAAGTTTCCACCCATTTAGAGTTGTGTGAAAAAGTATTTGCCTCTTACCTGATTTTTTATTTCTTTTTTTGCATATTTCCCACACTTAAATGATTCAGATCACCAAACAAATTTTAATATTACACAAAGATAACCCAGGTAAATCCAAGATGCAGTTTTTAAATTATTATTTCATTTATTAGAGGAAAAAAGCTGCTCAAACCTGCCTGGCCCTATGTGAACAAGTAATTGCCCCTTCCCTGAATCATGAATGAACTATGATTAACCACAATTTTTTGGAAAGCTGAGTTAAATTTCACTTGCCACACCCAGGTCTGATTATTGCCAGACCTGTTGAATCAAGAAATCACATTAATAGAAGCTGTCTGACAAAGTGAAGCACGCTAACAGATCACAAAATGCCACACATCATGCCACAATCTAAAAAAATTCAAGAACAGATTAGAAACAAAGTAAAGTACAAAGGGGGTTGGGAAGGGAAGGGTGGAAGGGTTTCAAAGCCATTTTTAAGGCTTTGGAACTCCAATGAACCACCAAGAGAGCCATTATCCACAAATGGAGATAAGTTGGAACAGTGGTGAACCTTCCCAGGAGTGGCCGGCCTACAAAAATTGCTCCAAGAGCATGACGACAACTCATCCAGGAGGTCATAAGAACATCTAATAAACTGCAGGCCTCACTTGCCTCAGGTAAGATTAGTGTTCATGAGTCGAAAATAAGAAAGACACTGGGCAAAAATGGCATCCATGGGAGAGTTCCAAGGCCAAAGCCACTGCTGACCAAAAAGAACACAAATGTTCATCTCACATTTACCCAAAAAAATTTGATTATCCCCAAGACTTTTAGGCAAATATTCTGTGGACTGACAAAAATTTTACTTTTTGGCAGTTGTTCGTTCCATTACATCTGGCATAAAACGAATACAGCATTTCCTAACAAGAACATCATATCAACAATCAGACATGCTTAAGTTGAGTAACAGTAAACTCAACTTATATTTCACTATATAAGCTGAGTTTACTGTTAAAAAATAACTGTGAAAAGCAAGACTCCGGTGGGTGTTTAACCACTTGCTTACTGGGCACTTAAACCCCCCTCCTGCCCAGACCAATTTTCAGCTTTCAGCGCTGATGCACTTTGAATGACAATTGCGCGGGCATACAACACTGTACCCAAAAGAAATTCTTATCATTTTTTTCCCACAAATAGAGCTTTCTTTTGGTGGTATTTAATTACAGCTGGGAGTTTTATTTTTTGCTAAACAAACAAAAAAAGATGCAAAAAAAAAAAAAATCATGTTTAATAGTTTGTTATAAAATTTTGCAAACAGGTAATTTTTCTCCTTCATTGAAGTGCGCTGATGAGGCGGCACTGATAGGCTGCACTGGTGGGCACTGATAGGCTGCATTGGTGGGCACTGATAGGCTGCACTGGTGGGCACTGATAGGCATAGTTAAGGCGGCACTAATAGGCACAGATAAGGCGGCACCGATGGACACAGATAAGGCGGCACTGATGGGCAAAGATGGGCACAGATAAGATGGCACGGATGGGTGGCACGGATGGGTGGCACTAAGGGGCACTGATAGGTACCACTGATAGATGGGACTGATGGGCACTGATAGGTGGCACTGATAGGTGGCTCTGATAGGTGGCACTGCTGGGCACTGATGGGCGGCACTGATGGGCACTGGTAGATGACACTGATGGGCACGGATATGTGGCACTGGGGTGCAGCACCTTTGCATGTTGCATGTTTTGGCTTACAGAGGAGATCTAGGGCTAGAATTATTTCTCTTGCTCTACCGATCGCGGTGATACCTCAAATGTGTGGTTTGAACAATGTTTTCATATGCGGGCGTTACTCACATATGCGTTTGTTTCTGCACGTGAGCTCGGCGGGATGGGGCACCTTTAAAAACATTTTTTTCTTATTTATTTGACCTTTTATTTTTACACTGTTTTAAAAAATAAAAATAAACATTGTGTCACTTTTATTCCTATTACAAGGAATGTAAAAATCCCCTGCAATAGAAAAAAAGCATGACAGGACCTCTTAAATATGAGATCTGGGGTCAAAAAGACCTATCTCCAAATTTACACTAAAATGCAATAAAAAAAATGTAATTTAAAAAAAAAAATTCCCTTTAAGAGCTATGGGCGGAAGTGATGTTATGATGTCGCTTCGGCCCTGCAGTGTCATGGAAATGGGTGGGGGCCATCTTCCCCTCACTCGTCTCCATGCACAGCACTGAGAAGGATCCGACCAACTCCGCCACTGCCGACGGCTCCAGTAAGCGGCAGAGGGCACGGTAAGCGGCGGGAGGGGGGCCCTCTCCCGCCGCCAATAAAAGTGATCTCATGGCGAATCCGCTGCAGAGACCACTTTTATTGTGTACCAGACTACCGGCCGAACACAGGGATACCAGGGTTATAGCAGCTAGCTGCTGCCATAACAACGATATCTGTCCCCAAACTAGGGACGTACATTGGCGTGTGGCGGTCTGGAAGTGGTTAAATCATCCTGACACCATATCAACCATGGTGCCATGATGATTGAACTGAAGCACCAACACAAGCCATTGCCCTGACAAATTGGCCGCAAAATTTTCTGTGGTTGCTTTAAAACAATTCTACAAAGAAAAGTGGGTCAAAATTGCTCCTCTACAATGTGAAAGACTCAGTGCCAGTTATCGCAAACGCTTGATTGCAGTTGTTGCTGCCAAGGGTGGCACAACCAGTTATTAGGTTTAGGGAGCAATTACTTTTTCACATAAAGCCAGGCAGGTTTGGACAGTTTTTTTGCCTTAATCAGTCATTGAAACTATAATTTAAAAACTGCATTTTGTATTTACTTAGGTTATCTTTGTGTAATAATACAATTTTTTTGATGATCTAAGTCATTTAAAGTGCATGTAAACCCACTCTCATCATTTCTAAATTACTTCCATAGTGCTGATCTATAAGGATATACATGCCACCTGCATGTATCCTTACCTTTAGCTGTTTGGAGCCCTGCAATCCTCCAGATTCTGTGGACAGGTCTGTTGTCCAGGGCTCGGTGGGTGGAGTTGTAGTGTCAGTAGATTCCCTGCCCACCTCTACACTCCCCTTGGCCAGGCACCGATATTTCTTACACTGTACTTCTGCTGGTCTCATGGATTATGCCCCATGATCACTAACATCCAGTCAAAACCCAGGAAAGTCACCACATGGCTTCAGCATGCCCAATCATGCTGAGGTGTGGAGCAGCCAATCCTGGGAGAGCTGGAGAAGAAATGAGGGGGGATGTGAAGTACACAGACTGCCTTTCTCACACTGGAGATAAGGAAATCACCAGTCACTCACAGCCAGGGGGAAGAAACAGACACTTATTTCTCTGTGTGTCAGTTTTTATCTTACTGAAGAAAGATAAGAGGATTGCTCAGACCTGGATTAACTCTTTGTGGCAAGATTGGGCACAGATGAAATGACATCCTCTGCTGTAACAGATATGAGTCTTTATTTAAAAAAATGTGGGGGTTTACATCCACTTTAAGTGTGACAAATATGCAAAAAAATAAAAAATCTGAAATGGGGCAAATACTTTTTCACACAACTGTATACAGAAAACTATTAGCGTCTCCTATTAGCCAGATCCAGTCATCCATATCACACTATAAAAGGTATCCCAGTGAGACAATTCTTTAAATTGAGAATCTGTAGTTCTCAGTCGGATTTTCGATAAGGTATCTTCCCTGATGTATGATACATTTTTGTGAAGGGGGTATCCTAGGTGGTCTTTAGATAGGGCCTACTCCATTGCCCTTAATTAAAATAGGTATGATTAACTGCATAACAAAAATGCATAGAAAAAAGCAAATGGGTTGATTGGCTATCACAAACCTGCACTAGTGATTCCATACAGTTTGGAGTTTAAACAGATTAAACATATAGTACAAAAATACTCTCAGTTGTTGTCTAATGACCCTAGATTTTTTTAACCAGAAAAGCTAAATCTTTGAGAAATTATGAAGCCCCTAGTTTATTTCAATCCAATAGTGTATGCACCCGGTCATCCACTTGGCTACACTTTAAAGGGAATTTCAGATGTGGTTCTTCTGAGTGATCTTGTTGTTCCCATATATTGCTGGGCCAAGATCTACATTTGAGTAATGGCAGAGTTTATAAAATCAATAATTTCTTTAACTGTAATACTTCCTATGTGATCTATGTTATAACATGTCGTGCTTGTTCTAAGCAGTATGTGAGAAGAACTATTCGAAGACACGGAAATAGATTCAGGGAACATTTTGGGCACATTATGGGGAAATAAATCTACAAATGTTGCCCGCCATTTCAATAATTTACATAATGGAGATCTGTCCCTAGGGTCCAAATTATAGAAAAAATAAAAACACCAACAAGAGGGGCCATATTTTTTTGCCTCTTATGCAAAAGAGAGGTATTCTGGATATTTAATCTACAAAGCAGAATACCCAATGGAAGGAATTTTGAATGGGATGTGACACACTACTATGAGTAATTGTGTTTATTTTGACACACATCGCATTTGTATTATTCAAACCAGTTTCTTTGACTGTCTTCAACATATGCTTGCATATAATCTTGTTTACATTATTGCTGTACTATATTTGTTTTTTTTTACATATTACATGCATGTGTATTGTTTGTTTACAACAAATAAAATTGGAGTATCGTTATGTGTGTTTGTTGCACAATGTATGATATTAATAATGTTTATTTGATTGTCACGTGCACCTTTTAGTAGTTTCTTTCAAATGTTTATTTTTCCTTATGCATTTTTCAACATGCATCTTTCATGCGACTTTCTCACCATATACATTCCCTACAAGTTCCCTTAAAAGTATATGTTTTTCTAGGTATTGATTTTTTATACTATTATATTTAGGATATACACAGATACATGTAAGAAGGCTGGCCACAGCTGAACCATTGTCACTTCCGTTTTTTTGGCAGAGAACAGCGGTCGGTTGCAACAGTGGTCTCGTGGTGGTTCCTCTCCCGGTGCTCACGCCAGGCATCATTGGAGGGGGGCCGCCCGCCCATCCATCCACTTGCTTCTCCTGGGCTCATGCTGACGTCCTAGAGGGGGGCCGCTCGCCGTCCACTCTTTTCTCTGGTGCTCATCCGGCATCTTCAAGGGGAGAAGCCCCACCCACTTCTCCCGGTGCACATGCTGGGCATCATGGTGGGGGGAGGGTGTCTGCCCGTCCACCCACTCCTCCTCCCAGGCTCATGCCAGTATCATGAGGGGGGGCCGTCCACCCACTCCTCCTTCCAGGCTCACGCTTGCATCAGGAGGGGGGGCGTCCACCTAATTCTCCCGGGGTCACGCTGGCATCATGAGGGGGAAGGGGGTCATCCACCCACTTCTCCCGGGTTCACGCTGACATCATGGGGGGTGTCCACCTTATTCTCCTGGGGTCAAGCTGGCATGATGAGGGAGGGGAGGCCATCCACCCACTTCTCCCAGGGTCACGCCGGAATCATGGGGGGCACCCACCCGCCAAAGGTATCTAGATTACAGGCTTTCATTGCAGTTTTCAAGAATCCTCTCAAAATGCAACGCAAATGTTGGTAAAATTAAGGTTAGAAAGCAGTATCCACACAGTATGCTGGTCACAGTTGAAATTATATCCTCTGCTGTAACAGATAGCAATGGGAAAATTGTTATGCCACATACACACAATTGGACTATCCGGCGGTCTTAGTCCGGCGGACAATTTGCCCGTGTGTGGGCTCCAGCTGACTTTTTCTTCCCAAAAGTCCGGCGGACTTAGAAAGAAGTCTTGACTCAAAATTGTCCGCCAGACTCGGCAGTCTGGCGGACAATCCACCTGTCTGTGTGCTAGTCTACCGGACTTTTCAAATGAACGGACTTGCCCACACATGGAGTAAAGTCCGTTCATTTTGAACGTGACTCCAGGTAGACGGGACTAGCGAAGGAAGTTAATGTCGCTGCCTCCATCGGCAAGATTGACACCTTTCTAGCCCCGTCGCCTGGTATGGATTTTAAGGGGAACCCCAATGCCGAAAAAATTATGTGGGGGTCCCCCAAGTCCATAACAGATCCTTATCCGAGCATGCAGCCCGGCGGGTCAGGAAAGAGGGTGGCCACTAGCAGGGGTCCCAATATCGCTTGAAAAACGCTGGTAAAACGCTGCTAGTTTAAACTGCGCTTTACGAGTGTTTTTCGGGCTCTGACATTGTGAAAGGGCTCTTAAAGCACTTGGGCTTTCACATTGGGATTACAGATGAGGCTTCTTTCAAGCGTTTTATGGGCGCTTTTTTTAACGCTAAAGCACCTGAAAAACGCCCCGTGTGAAAGGGGTCTAAGTGTGTTCCAGTCACAGGGTGTTCAGTCACAGCGTGTTCCAGTAACAGTGAGTTCCAATCACAGCAGATTCCAGTCATAGTGGGTTCCAGTCGCAGTGTATACCAGGCACAACGTTCACTCATAGTGTGTGCTGTTATAGTGTGTTCGGGCAGGGCGTGTTCAGTCAGGATGGGTCGGTCCAAACGTGTTCCATCACAGAAGTTCTGTCATAGCAGGTTCATCATAGTGTTTCTGTCACAACAGGTGCTCTCATAGCTAGTTATGTCATAGCGGCTGCTGTCACAGCTTGTTCAGTCACAGCAGGTGCAGTCATAGCATTTGAGTCAGAGCGATGCTGTCATAAGGGTTCTGTCATAGCGGATGAGTCACAGCAGTCTGTTTTAGCATGTTCTGTCTCAGCGGTTTCTGCCATAGCGTGTTTTTGCCATATCTCGTTTTCTGTCATAGCGTGTTTCTGTCATAGCGTGTTTCTGTCGCAGCGTGTTTCTGTCATAGCGTGTTTCTGTTGTAGCGTGTTTCTGTCATAGCGTATTTCTGTCATAGTGGTCATGTCGTAGCATGTTCTTTTGTGGCAGGTCGGTGCCATGCAGTTTGGCATATGCCAACAGCCATTTCATCTTTGTTTGTTTCCATGTCTCATCGTACCTTTTGTTCATGTTTCTTTGTTTACCTGGGTTTAGTTAGCAGTGCTCTCATCTCAGGATCTGTCACAACTACAGATCCATACAGGCTGAAGTTTTGTTTTTAAATAATTGTTGACCACAATCTTCTCACCCGGATAACACATGTCATACAATGTACATTTTCATTTCATTACACCTGTAGGACTACCCACCATGGTCTGTGGGTATACTAGCCCTGAGTGTTCAGTTTCAATTACCTGTTACTGCACTGCAGGTTACTCAGGCTCACTTGCTTCATACACTGGGGGGGGGGGGGGGGGGGGATCAGGATCATTCACACGCTGTGGTCAAGTCATTACTGCTCACATCCTTATACTTAGGTAGGCACAGAGAAGTGGTGTTCTCATGTCTGTTTGTCTGTTGTCACTTTCTTTAGGTTTTCATTTCCTTGGGTCTGGGCATGCCGCACATTTCAGAAGCAACTAATTCAGGTTCATATGTTCAACCACACGTGGGGGTTCAGAGCATGGTAGCACTCCGTCATCAAGGAATTGGTCCATACTTAAGCACACAGCGGAGTTTGTCGCTGGGGTTTTTCTTCCCCAGCCACAGCCAGGATGGCGGCACGCTTCAGATTGTTTCCAATTCTGTCCCAGCTACTCTTATCTACCAGCGTGGAACATTTTTCTAGGCATTATTCTTTAATGCAGATTCATGTGGGCTAATATGCTCTCCACGACCTGTTATGGTTGCTAGACAGGATGGAGGTGATTGATGCTCGCTCGGTAAGAGGTGGGGTGTCAGCACACACCCAGCTCCTGCTCTTCCTACATTCCTGCAGGCAAGTCAGCATCCCCTTAGCCCACCGGTCTTATGAAGCCTTCTGGTTCAATATGTCTGAGCCAAGTAATGTTCCTTGTCAGGGGCTGTGTGGGAATCTCCCTTCCGGTCTTCAGACAGCCCCTGCTGGAAGAATTTTCAGGCCTGCGCGTAGGCCTCGTCACTATCTCATTGGAGTCTTTCATGTGTAGTATCTCGGTTTCAGCAGACAGTCATACTTTCATTGTAAATCAAGTTACTTGACATATATGATTTGATGTTTAGGAACTGTAAAAACTGGTGGACTTTATTCATTACATCTGGGGATGTGATCATAGAATTTCAATGTATGCTAACTACTTTGTAGAGCCAGTAGAAATCAATATGAGCATTTGTTTATGTTCACAGTTCATTCTCTGGTGGCTTCTCAGTTCTAATGAAATACATAGTGGAATGGAAGCAAATATAAAACTTACATATCTCTGGATTACAGTAAAACTACACTCTGGTATATATCACAATGAGACACATGTGTTTGAACTGTATTTAACACACATAAAAGATCATTCACAGCAAGAATAGAAATATGGTATTTTCTGAGGCCAAGAAATATATGATGCAGGGCACAATGCACAAAAAATGGTAAATCAATATCCATCATGGCTTAGTTTAAGGAAAGGTGTAATGTTTATTTTTATTTTTTTAAAGCATGTTCAGGTCTAAACATTACATTTCCATTTTTTTCACATTTTTATCAAGTAATTGTTGCAGCTAGCAAATCACAAGCTTCAGGCATGAGCACTAGTTTAATGGCAACTGCTGTGTCAAAACAAGCCTGAATAGCAAAAGAGATTCGACTACAAACATGAATCAATGGAAGAACACACCCATTCCCTCTCTCCTAGCAAAGACAGGCCCAACGGACTTTGCCAGTTATACACAACACACATGCAAGCAGTGCTGGGCTTTTGTATTAAAAAGGTCAGTATGTTTTGCACAAAAAAAAATAAAAAATAAAATGAAATGAAAACCTTAAAGTGGAGTTTCAATAAACAAAAATGAAAAGTTGTCAGCTCCATTTATTGTAGCTGCTGACGTTAATATAAGGACACTTACCTGTCCAGGTATCCCAGGATGTCGGCACCCCTAGCCGAATTGTCCATTGGCAGGAGCCAGAACCACCTCTGGAGGGAGTCTATTCCACATTTTAAAAGCTCTTAATGTGCAGAAACCTTTCCGTATTCGGAGATTAAATTATTTTTCCTCTAGATGTAAAGAATGCCCCCTTGTCCTCTGTGACGACCTTAAAGTGGAGGTCCACCCACCCTTGCAATAATTAAAAGCCAGCAGCTACAAATACTGCAGCTGCTGACTTTTAATAATAGGATACTTACCGGTCCTGGAGTCCAGCGATGTCGGCACTGCAACTGATGTTTCCTTCAGCTGTTGGGTGCTGCCGCTGCCATTGCCGGTAAGGGAACCCAGTAGTGAAGCATTACAGCTTCACACCGGGTCCCTACTGCGCATGTGTGGGACCCTGCTGCTCTCTCCTACTGGCCCCGTGGTGGGGGAAGGAGGAGGGAGCCGAGCTGCTGATGTAATGCGCTGCGGCCCAGTATCCCGGAAACAGTGTTAATTTCATCTACGAAAATGACGAATACATTTTAGTCGACTAAATGAATATTGTTTTAGTCGGCTAAAATACAACTAAAACTAAAACAACTGAGATGACTAAAATACGACTAAAACTTAAATGCCATTTTAGTCAAAAGACTAATGCCCTGTACACACGGTCGGACTTTCCGACAGAAAATGTGCAATCGGATCGTGTTGTCGGAAAATCCGATCGTGTATGGGCTCCATCTGACTTTTTCCCTCGGAATTTCCGACACACAACGTTTGAGAGAAGGATCTAAAATTTTCCGCCAACAAAATCCAATTGTTTAAATTCCGATCATGTGTAGACAATTCCGACAGACAAAGTGCCACGCATGCTCAGAATAAATTAAGAGACCACAGCTATTGGCTACTGGCCCGTTTATAGTCCCGTCATACGTGTTGCACGTCACCTCGTTAAGAACGATCGGATTTTCCAACAACTTTGTCCGACCGTGTGTATGCAAGACAAGTTTGGCACAAAATCTGTCGGAAAAAATCCGATGGATTTTGTTGTTGGAATGTCCGACCATGTGTACAAGGCATAAGACTAAAACTAAATTGAAATCTGACTTCAAAATTAACATTGGTCTGTAGTGCATGTTCATAACTCAATGCCATAATAAATAACATATTTGATTTTTCACTCCAGCAGTATATAATGAGTTTGGAAATTGTAAAGAAATGTTACCTAATCATTATAATTTAATTACACCTGTTAGATTTTAGAGGACTAAAATGAGTTTTAGTCTATTAAAATGTACTGGAGATTTAGTCGACTAAATATGACTAAAACTAAAACAATTGCAGAAGACTAAAATGGGACTAAAACTAAAATGACATTTTAGTCCTAAGACTAAGACTAAAACTAAATGGAAATTTGCTGCCTAAATTAACACTGCCCGGAAGTGGGGATGCAGTTCCTCTCAAAAACAAGAATCCACTCACCCCCAAAAGCTGCCAAAGGCAGCACCGGAAGTGGGGAGGAGGAAAATAAGCGGAACTTCTCTTCTTTAACCTCCCTGGCGGTACGATTTTTTCGGATTTTAGGTGCTAAGAGCGGTACCATTATTTTGGATGAAAATTTGGCGTTTTATATTGTAGTCCTGTAATTCTTAGGAATAACTCTCTTAAATTGAAAAATGAAATCATAAATTATAATATAATAAATAAATATAAATAATTGTACCAAATAATAATATAACAATAATAAAAATTATTCAATAATGTAATCAAATCAAAAACACTGAAATTTGCTCAGTTGCAGAATTGTCACTGTCATTACTTTTCAGTATTTGATGACGGATCTCCCCACAAATCACTATCGCTAAATTCTGCGAGTGATTCTAATTTATTATCGCTGTTTTCTAGCTGGTCTAAAACCATTTTTGATGTAAAATGACAGTTTGGTTGCTATGGACAATCTCCAGTTTCCAGGCATAAAGAATAGTTTTCATTATATAAAACTGCATGCAGAGCACTGGGCAGACCACTAGGGACAAAGGGGATGTGAAATATTTACATACAGCAATGTAATCTGTAAGATTACATTATACTGTATGTATACTGTGTGTTTCACTTTTTGAATTTGGCGCCGATCTCCGTCCCCGTGCGTCGCAACGCTCGCAGGGCACGGTGATCGGCTCCGTGATAGATCGAGCGAGGCACGGCTCGCTCGTACAGCGGGGAGACAACGCTGGATCCGAGGGAGAAAGTAAGTAAACCTCCTCCTGGATCCAGTGATGCTGTCCCGAGTCTGGCTCGGGGTTACCGCTAATGGTACAAAAATTCCACCCCGAGCCATACTCGGGAAGACCATCAGGGGGGTTAAACACCAAGTTCGCTAGATGGACCCCTTATGTATTCATACATGTTGATCATATCTCCCCCTTAATCTTCTCTTCTCAAGAGAGAATACATTCAGTTCCTCTAATCTTTCCTCATAGCTGAGCTCCTCCATGCCTCTTATCAGTTTGTTTGCCCTTCTCTGCACTTTCTCAGTTCCCCGATATCCTTTTTGAGAACTGGTGCCCAAAATTGAACTGCATATTCCAGATGAGGTCTTACTAATGATTTATACAGGGGCAAAATGATATCTCTCTCTCTGGAGTCCATACTTCTCTTAATACAAGAAAGGACTTTGCTCGCTTTGGAAACTGTAGCTTGGCATTGCATGCTATTATTAAGCTTATGATCTACCAAAACTAGACTTGTGCACAACGGAAAATTTCGTTTAGTTTCGGTTCATGGTCATTCGTAAAATACATCATTTCGTTCTGTTATATTCGTTATGTTACGTTAATATGTTTTCGGATAATTCGTTATTATTCGTAGAGTGTCGAATTCATTCGTTCGTATTCGTTGAAATTCGCTATTTATGTATGTATAGACATTCGTGATAATGATTCGTAGTTTGGAAAGTCGTTTGTTTATTGAATCTTTTAACACACACACTTCTCCTAGGCTCAAATACAATACAACACCCTTCTAACTCAGTTCTCAGGAATGCACTTTGCCAGTAATCCAACCTCCGACACAAAATGAATTAGCTGATTGGACTATAAGATTTACTTTGAGCTGACCTTTTGTTTCATTAGATCTTTAAAGAATTACCAAATTCAAAATCAAATTAATTCGAATTCATTCGTTATATTTCTTTCGTATTCGTTGTTATTCGTTATTTTTTTATTCGGACATTCAGATGCATCCGAATGTCCGAAAGATGCAAAATTCGGCCGAATTTCGATTCGTTACGAAACGAATTGCACAAGCCTAACCAAAACCCCCAGATCCTTCTCCACTATGGATCCCCCCAGTTGTACTCTCCCTAGTATGTATGATGCATGCATATTCTTAGCCCCCAAGTGCATAACTTTACATTTATCAACATTTGCCACATAGTTGACACAATTAAACAGTACATTGAGATCGGCTTGTAAATTGGAGGCATCCTGTAAGGACGTTATTCCACTGCATAGCTTGGTGCTATCTGCAAAGACTGAAATTGTACTTTTAATTTTAGACCCTATATCATTTATAAAGATATTAAAAAGTAAGGGTCCCAACACTGAGCCTTGGGGTACGCCACTGATAACCTTAGACCATTCAGCGTAAGAAACCACTACTCTCTAAATTAGTTTTTAGCCAATTTGCTATCCATTTACAAACTGATATTTATAACACTGTTGACTTTACTTTACACATGAGTCATGTATGGGGAACTGTGTCAAATGCTTTTGCAAAATCCAAGTACACCACATCCACAGCCAGGGCCACTGATAAGCCAGTACCACCAGCCCTGTTGTACGGGGGCCGGTCAGCCGAGGGGGGCAATGTAGCTTTTCTTCCTCCAAACACAACTGAGCCCCCTCTTCAAGAAGGCACATGTACAGTAATGCCAATGAACATCTAAATGATTCCTAGAAGCACTGGGACAAAGTGTTGTGGTCCGATGAGACCAAAATTGAGCTCTTTGGCATTAACTTGACTCGCCGTGTTTAGAGGAAGAAAAATACTTATTTTACTCAGAGAATTGTAACATTGGCGTCAGTGGGAGGAATAGTGCTCCATCCTTAGCATCAGTGGGAGGAATAGCACTCCATTTTTGGTGTCAGTGGATGCACTAGTGACCCATCATTGGAGTCAGTGAGAGGAATAGTGCTCCATCCTTGGTGTCAGTGGGAGCAATAGTACCCCATCATTGGTGACAGTGGGAGATGTAGTGCCCCATCGTTGGTGTCAATGGAAGAAATAATGCCCCATCATTGGTACGAATGGGAGGAATAGTACCCTATTGCTGGTGTAAGCGGGAGGAATAGTATTCCATCATTGGTGTCAGTGGCAGGAGTTTCCCTCTGTTGCTGATAGTGGGGGGGGGATTATAATGCCCCAAGGGCCAGATAAAAGCAAGCAAAGGGCTGCAGTTTGGAGACCACTGGTCTAGAGGCATGTAAAGCAGAGGAATACTTACCTTATTCTTGGCTTCTGTAGACTTTTTTTCTGCCGGACAATTGCTTCTCTTCACCGGTTGTGTATCCTGCCTTGTCAACTTCATTATTGTACATAAGGCTTGCCTACATTCCAGGCAAGAAGAAGAGCTAGCTGTTAAGGGAGCAAGGAATAAGGTTTTCGTCTACATTATACCTCCCCTAGACTAAACAAGTATTTAACGCTTACTAGCCACATAATACTTATATTGAAAGGTTGACCAGAGTTCAAGTTTAACATTGTGAACGTTATGACTATGGCTTACGTGTCGCCTAGACCTGTTCTTTTGTCAGATTTCTTCATTAAAAAATAAGACAAACATCTTACTCATTCTGCACGTAGAGCTGAAATGTTATACGGGGAACCAGTATGACTGTGGCTCGTATTACGGCACTGAGCAGGGGAACAGTTGGTCTCATTCTCTTGCTAATCAGTTTTTTATTTCAATTGCGTCCAGATATGATTATGTTCATTAATTCTGACTGCTGTGCATTCTGTACAGTAATTTGTTTTGATAGCAAAGATGTTGCTAAATATTTTCGCTGTTATCAGTGACATATTTTATTTATGTATTTTACTAAAGAACCAGTAGACTTAAATAATAAGTCAGATTATAGAAAAGTGCTTTCTCCTTCCCGTACCTAGTAACCAGGCCTTAGATCTCAGTAATGCTACTCTGCTCCCAGTGACCAGATGACATGTACATCTAGGGAGGGAGTCAGTGCACAAACCCCCTCGCTACTGGAGGACCGGTCACCTAACCGGGTACCATGCCAAAAGACTGGGTGCTGTAGCTGTTCTTCCTTTTAGTTACCAATGGCAACTACCTCCTCTTCTTTGCCTTGTGAGTTAACCTTTTTGTAGAGGTGTTACACATACCTCATAGTGCTTTTACAGACCCAGGTTCTTTGGGATACATCAGAATCCAATATGCACCCCTTTTGAATAACTGCAGACCAGGCTAAAAGTAGTTGTAACAACTTGACTGAAAGTTAAGTATAACATGTAGTAACATCCTTTCCCTAGCTACACCTTACTGTGGCTGACCCAGGTTACCTGCACAGGTGAAGTCTCTATGGGAAAAGTCTATACTTGGCAATATTTGAACAGAGAAGTCCATGAGCTTGAGGTGTCCCGATGAGTTGGCGCTACTGAAATGGACTATAGGTCTCAGCAAACCTCTACACGTGTCTCATCCTTTCTTAAGCCACCCACCCCTAGGATTCAGATCTCTTCCCTTGTATAATTCATGGAAAGGAGACTGGACCCCAGAAAAAGCTTGCAATCACACTCAAGGAAGGTGGCAAAAGCATTAACAACTTCACCCTGATCTGGGCAGCCAAGTGCTATCAAACGTACAGTAAGCCACATGCCTACATGTTGATAAGGAGAGCTGAATTTCTGTTTGATGATATCATAGTTAAATATAGATAAATAGTGCCAGGATACAATGTCAAGTCTCCTTTAGCCTAAAATGGCTGCCAGATTTAAATGACAATTTATTTTAAGTATCATATTTTTGAAAAGATAAAACATTCAACAAAGCATGACAAATCAAAGAAAGGCATGAATATACAATGGTGTTTTATTCAAATTGTGTACATTCTTTGATGTCCAGTAATCATGAATAATATATGATATTTTTTAAATCAAACACACACTTTAAAACTGAGCTATACTCAAGTGTTTAATTAATTAAATCTGTAGCCATTTTTTCTGGTATTTGAACCTCATTAGGTTTTTATTGCTTCGAGACAGAAGTTCGGTTTTCCACCCTATAAGTTGTTAGTGCTTGATAAAAAAAATATAAATGAATGTAACAAATTGTGGGATTACCCTGCTTTCAATTATGAGTATTAATATGGCATTTTGTTGAACGCTTAAAGGAGAAGTCCAGCCTGAACTTTTTAGGCTGTGCTTCTCCCAAGGGTCACAGGAGTGCAATTCGTTTTGCACTCCTGTGACCCGTTTTGTCACTGCTATCAGTTGAGGCAGCGCAGCATCTACTTCCGAAGTTTGGATACGCCAGCTGCCTTGACTAATGGCAGTCTCAGCAACGGCCGCTCCCCGCCCCTCCACAGCTCAGTGCTCCAAGTAGCGTGGAGGAGCAGAGAGGAGAGTTGCTGACAGACAGTCAGCAGCTCTCCTTGCGGGGATCTGTGAGAACTGAGCCATCTGCAATTTTCGGTGGCTCAGTTCTCAGTGCAGAGACGCCGGGGGACAGCTGCAGCATTGGTCTGATGCTGTATCCACCGAGGTAAGTATAAATATCCCCCCAAAAAATACCCTGTACTTATTTTTTAATGTATTACAACAATATCTGTAGAAAAAATGTGTTTAAAACTAAATTTATTATAGTAACAAAAATGACCACCTTTGACTAAAAAACACCTAATAAAATGAGGTAGATGTTACTCATAGTAATCCAGATAAACTTGTATAGCCCTCTTTTGGGGAAGGTTATGAGAAATGCCCCCCACCAAGCAGAATATTGAGCTAAACCTGTAGGTAATTAAAGTTTTGTTACCCCAGCATTTCATATTCCTGATATATGCCTGATGTCCCATGTACTTGTATGAGAAAGTATCCTGTCCTCTTTGTATTGCTTCCTTTGTGTGAAATCCCTGGTGTTTCTGCCAGTTCCCCGCTTTCCTATTAGAAACTAACCATACTAAGCAGGAGAGTACACCATGGTCAATTCTTTAGCTATGCTGGGAACTCAGTGTGCTCTCCTCCAATGATCAGACATGTCATGACAAGCCCCTACTGCACAGCCACTACTCCTCGTCCCCACACAATTAACCTTATGGGAGGAAGAATTTTGTTCCTAGCATAAATAGTATTGATATCTATATTTTTTTGCTGGTATAAATTATACTTGTACCCACATCCCAGGTTTAATATATGAGGTATTGATTAATATGACCAACATGGGGCGATATTAATATTTGATATACATATATACAATTTGTACACTTTATATATATATATATATATATATATATATATATATATATATATATATTTACCACATCACTCTGTGATTACATATATTGATGCATTGTTACTTACTTACTTTCTGTTGATCCCTTTTGGGGAACCATTCAGCACAGGTGGCCTGCCCTTACCCTCTTCAGGCACTAACAACGTAGTTCCTTGCAAACCAGGCACACCAGCCCCGCCTTGTGGATGGTCGAGATGGCCTAGGAGGGATCTAAATTTGAAAAAAAACTTTGGTTTCAATACTGTTTCCCATCTGCTAGAGGTAACTATACCTTGTAAATCCATATGGATATTCTTTGTAGATTGTGCAATATTGTGTAATCATAAAGCCTAATATATTTTTGGATCTAGACGTTGCAGCTCCCCTGAAGAAGACTACGACTTATATTGTTGAAACATTTGTTCAGGGCAGAAATACCATAGTTGGTTGAGTATATTTGCACATTCTGTGTGTCATTATACATGATGGGTCATGATTTGTAAGCTCATATTTAAAATCTTTGTGGATTTTATTATTTGTACAATAAAATTATTTTTTCTATATATTTACCGTACTTTGTCTGACAATTTGATAGTCTATCTGCTGCAAAAAAAAACCCTGGGGGAATCTCTTGTTCCTTTTTTGTAAATACATTTGGGGTGTGCAGCTTTCTTACCACCATGTTATTATTTAAGTCTTTTAACACTCAGCACTAATAACTATTATTTTCAAGTGTTATTAAAGTTCCAGCACAATCTGGCCTTCCTAAAACAGAAATTTACTTTGTTGGAACACTATTATATTTTAGAAATCCTTTGAGTCAAATGTATGCTATCAGTCGCAGTACATGCAGCTGTTGTAACAAAATTATATATTACAGAACAGAACACATATTGCAATTAATATAGTATTGTACAGAACTATTCAAATTAAGATTATTTTACTTAGAAATTATGTAGTATAACCAATACAGAAAAATACATGAACTATGAATTAAACAATTTGTTGTTATCAATTGCAAGCTATTAGAATCCTTGTATAACCAAGCAAAACAATTTACAAGGGGCATAACTATATAAATATTTGGAAATAATGAATCTATTTTATATCTTTTTTGTTTTATTCTGGTTTATTTTTCTGAGCAATTAGACAACGAGAATGTGAAAAAGGGCTGTGGATCATCTTCAGTTTGGTGACAATTCTACTGTATAGATGGACCATGGGCTATCTGACTTATGAAATACTTATAATAATTTTTTTTCTGTTTTTAGATTTACTACATACAGCATGTTAAAGCAGAACACCAGGTAAACTTTTAAATACATAATTAAATGAAGTCATCTCTCTGTTCTCTGCCTCTGTCAGCATAGCATGCTCCTTGTCAGGAAATGTGAATTTAATACACCAAATTGGTTTCGTGATTCCACTCTCTATCCAAATCTGAGTACTGTTCTACAAAGCAATTGAAAAGACTGAACTAATACACATTCTAGTATTCATTATCAACATTTAAAATGCATGTAATACATTTTAAATAAATGCATAACTGTATTCTTGGGTGTTTTAACCACTTGCAGACCGGACCATTTTGCTGGTCAAAGACCAGACCACTTTTTGCGATTCGGCACTGCGTCGCTTTAACTGACAATTGCGCGGTCGTGCGACGTGGCTCCCAAACAAAATTGACGTCCTTTTTTTCCCACAAATAGAGCTTTCTTTTGGTGGTATTTGATCACCCCTGAAGTTTTTATTTTTTGCGCTATAAACAAAAATAGAGCGAAATTTTTTTTTAAAAAACGCATTATTTTTAACTTTTTGTTATAATAAATATCCCCCAAAAATATATAAAAAAAACATTTTTCCCTCAGTTTAGGCCGATACGTATTCTTCTACATATTTTTGGTAAAAAAAATCGCAATAAGTGATTATTGATTGGTTTGCGCAAAAGTTATAGCGTTTACAAAATAGGGATAGTTTTATAGCATTTTTATTAATAATTTTTTTTAATTTTTTTTTTACTAGTAATGGCGGCGATCAGCGATTTTTATTGTGACTGCGACATTGTGGGGGACCCATCGGACATTTTTGACACATTTTTGGGACCATTGTCATTTATACAGTAATCACTGCTATATAAATGCAGTGATTCCTGTGTAAATGACACTGGCAGTGAAGGGGTTAACCAGTGGGTGGCAGTGTAGGGGTTAAGTGTTCCTATGGGTGTGTTACTAACTGTGGGGGAGTTGGGCTTTCATTTAGTGAACACTGACCTCTGCTCCAATCACATGGAGCAGAGATCAGTGTCACTAGTTGCTAGGCAGAATGGAGAAATGCTGTTTACACGGCATTTCCTCCATTCAGCCGTCCCGTGAGACGATCCCGGGGATGCCCGCGGCGATCGAGTCCGCGGGTCCCGCGACCGGACTCAGGGGGGTCCCGACCAGCACGGGAGCGCGCTGCCGGCGGCGCGCTCCCAATGGCAGGGCGGCATTGAATATTGCACGTACCTGTACGCCAATATGCCTGCCTGTGCCATTCTGTCGACGTACATCGTCGTGCGCTGGTCGGGAAGTGGTTAATATATATACCTGGAGTTCAGGCCTAATAAAACTTTGGCTTTATCTTTCTCATTTTAATTAAAGTATATGAAAAGCCAATGCTTTTTCTTTTAGTTTTTGTCCCTTTGAGGAGACTTCACTTCTTGTCCAGTACACACAACAGGAAGTGAGAGGAAATCTCTTAAAAAGAAGTGAAATCATCTCTAATGAACACGCGATCAGAAATTCGGCCAGCAAAAGACTGATGAGAGCTTTTGGTCGTAGAATGCGACCATGTGTATGCTCCATTGGACTTTTGCTGGCCGAATTCCCACCAGCAAAAGATTGAGAGCAGGTTCCCAATTTTTTGGTCGGAAAAAGTTTTGATCGGACATTCTGATCATCTGTAGAAATTCCGAAGCGCAAAATTTCTACGCATGCTCGGAAACAATTTGATTCAGAAGCACTGAACTTAATTTTCTCGGCTCATCGTAGTGTTGTACGTCACCGCGTTCTTGGCGGTCGAAAGTTCAGCAAACTTTTGTGTGACCGGAATTCCGTCGGAAAAACCATCCAAGATTTTTCTGGCGGAAAATCCACTCGTGTGTACACGGCATATGACAACTGTCAGCAGAACACCTGTCCCCATTACAAGATTTCCTCTTTATTCCTGTTTTAGTGAAAATTCTGATTATTTTCCACTTTATATAACCGATGGCTAAACAGATAATAATAAAAATGTAACAGATAATCTAGACCTACTCCACCCCCCCCCCCCCCCAAAAAAATGGTTTAAAAATACCATTTGATTATGAACATATTTTAGCTTTCACTATCTCATCAATTGAGTATCACATTACTATTACATTATACAATCATCTGCTACAAAATACAAATACAATTGTATGAATAGGTGAGCATAACCAATTTAAACAAAGATTGACCAAGTGTTGGTTTAAAATAGTCCAGTGTCTAGAACTATTATACAATTCAATAGAGCATATTTCACTCTATTATACAGAATTTACTTGTCCCTATTGATTATGTTTTGAGAAGAGTGTATAGCGCAGTTTATGTTATGCAGACTAAATTATGTTTAGCCCTCCTAATATGTGGCAATGCTATTAGTTCTGCAATTTTAGAATCAAGTTTACAAATATGTTTCAGATAGAACTCATGAGCATGTAAGCCTGAACACAAAATAAGCTGTACTAAAGATATCATTAGAAGATCTTTCATGCTGCCAAAGAAAATTTGTTGCACGGATTTTCTTAGCAGCAAAATGGTACAAAGCTTTCCGCCGACCTTACAGCTCAATTACCTTTTCTGAGTTTGAAAGGTTCATCTGTTGTGGCTAAATTAAAATTTAACAGCTAGTGATGAGTAAATCAGCTTGCTCAAGCCAAGATCTGAACTGGATTGTGAAGATTTTCACCTAGCAAATGTTCCATCAGATGAAGAACTCATTCAGTTACTAAGTTGGCAAAGGGGTATTTTTGACCTCATGGCATATCGCTATGGGAGCTTGTGCTCTTTCTTGGACTAATGCCGCATACACACGATCTGAATTTTGGTCGGAAAAAGCTCTGATGGTTTTCCCAACAGAATTCCGAAGGGATTTCGCTCAAGCTGTCTTTCATACCCACAGTCACACCAAATTCTGAACGCCAACAACGCGGTGACATACAACACGTACGACGGGACTAGAAAAAGGAACTTCAATACCCAGTAGCCATTAGCTTCCATCTCGTAGTTGAATCTGAACATGCGTGAGTTTTTGCGTGTTGGAATTGCATACACACGATCGGAATTTCCGCTAGAAACTTTTTCTGTCTGAAAAATTGAGAGCCTGCTCTCAATCTTTTGCTGGCAGAAATTCGGGCAGCAAAATTGCGATGGAGCATACACGCGGTCGCATTTTCCGAGGAAAAGCTCTCATCATTCTTTTGCTGGCCGCAATTTCGACCGTGTGTACGTGGCATAAGGCTCACTGCATACTCCCTAACTGACCACCAGTTAGACCCTATTCACACCTCAACATTTTTCTCTCTAATGTATTTTCCATTGAGATGAAAACGCATCAAACCTGTGTTACTTAACGTGTGTTAATATGCATTGTCATACGTTTTAAATTCATATTGCTATGTACTTAGCAGTGAATGTAAATGGGCATCAATAAAGCACATCAACACACATCATGATGTGTTGGCATGCATCATGAGGAGTGTTGATGTGCATCTTAACACACACTTCATTTTGAAGTGTTTCCATTGACTTTAATTGAAAATGCATCAAGCATACAGCTTAAAGCATAATCTATTTTTAATGAGAGTAAGTGTGAGTTTAAGCATGTTTAAAAGTAAGGTTATGAAGAAAGGAAACCAAAGTTTTATAACTGTTTCTGTTAGCATGCATGCATATTTGGACTGAGAACTGACTGAAATATCTCTCGAAGTTTCTCTTTTTACAATTTCAAGATTTAATTCTTCTCTGAACAATAAAAAGATTGAGTCATTTCCCATTTGATATATCTATCGCTCTGATCAGTACGTTTTTTTCATTTAAAGCTTAAATGTTTATGAAAAAGTAGAAAAAATCTCAATGGAAGTATTTCCGGTACTAGGAAAATTTTTTTATTTGTAGCAGGGGAATATCTAATTTCATATGTCACTTTTGAAAACGTATTTAGAAAAATGTATCTTGTTTTTTAGTTTTGGAAGGCTGCCACATCTGTCAGGCTCCTGAGGACGTCAATTTTATTAAAACAAATTTGGAGGAGCTTAGCAAGCTGATGCCATCACGCCCACCGGGCGAGCAGTGCAGATTTTTTTGCTTGATTACATCAGTGTTCGTGAGTATGCATGGGTTTTAATAAATCCCATGTTATTTTATTGGATTAAACTATGTGGAGTTCTTTCTTCCCTCCTTTATGGTCCATGTTGAGTCACATTTACTAAGGTGCCTAGTAGTCCTTGGGGATCATCACAGGAGTGGTTAACCAGTACCCCAGAGATGACCTCTGAGTTTTCCATGCACCTCAGATTTAGGAGTCATAAGGAGTAAGAGGTTTGCTATCCCGTTGGTGAGCAGGCGCATATGAAGATTTTGTTTGCGATCGTCACCAGGCTTATTTTATTTCACAAGACTTATTTTTGATGTGGACTTTTCACATTATTTTGTGGATTCCTAGTGGTAAGTCTTTAAATATTCGTCACTGCCATAGAGTGGTGGTAGTAAGAACTACCCAAGTTTGCACAAGTGTTGGTAATGATACCAACACTGTCAGAAATGCTTGCCTGAATTAGATACAGATAGTTCTTAAGGGAACTGCTGTCAGAAATGTGTTGTTAGGACTAGTTTGAACTCCCCAGATAAAGTCCGTATAAACAGTAATGTCTTTTCATAAATTTTATATCATGCTACCTGTTTAAATGTACAGTATCATGTGCTGCACTCAAAATAGACGTACTCTTCAAGTTCCAAGTATTTTGTGTATTTTGCCCTTCCCTGTGTGCAATATGTTTATGTTCGACATACACTACCTAATTTTTGACTCCATGGGAGGGCTCCACTGATGAATTCATTTATGAGCTCTATCTTGTTTTTTACTCCTTAGGAGGTTTCCATAATTGAATTCTCTTGTGAACTTTTAGTAATTTTCAACATTATGCACCCCATTGGGAACAGCTAGTTTCTTCCAAGAATCTCTTATTTTGGATGAAAATATTCTTCTGAGGAATTATCTCTCCTCTGTGCTTAGTCTTCAGTCTTGGGATCTAAGCAATTTCATCAAGCCTCTTGGCATGCAGTCCTTGGAGGTGATGCTCAGTTTTCTAGTAGGTAAAAGTTGTTTGCTGGTAATTTCCCTTATTTTGTAACTCATATGTGATGTTATAGCCTGATTTCAGGATTATGAATTTTTTGAAAGACCAATGTTAATAGTTAATTATTCAGACCTTTTTGAAGTGTGTGGTTACAGTACACTACAAGGAATTTACTAAACATTGTTGCAGATTTCTATCTGTTTCTGCGCTGAAGAAAAAGCTATTTGTTTGTATATGTAAATGTGCAAAGTCAGTATTTACTTTTTTCATGATCAATCAATTCATGATTCATGATCATGAATTGATCAATTCATTCATGATCAATCAGCTCATGCACTTGCAGGGTTCCAATGAGAAAAGTTCCAGTGTCTTCTTTCCTTTAAAAGTGATTAACCCTTTGGGAATATCTCACCAAAAATTACATTTTTGTTGCAGAGGATGCCTAAAATCTGATTTGTACCATAGTGCAGACTTCTGTGAAAAACAGTGAGCCAATCACCCAAGCAGGTGGTGACGTTTTCTGCCATTATGCATTGAATTCTGCAGAAAATTACAGAGCTAAGGTTTGAAAAGAAAGGGTAGTTTTTAATAACATTCAATTACAATATGCCTTGTGTAGCATTTGTATACAATATGCTATATATGTTTTTTTTTTCATTTGCTATTTTTTCCCACAAAAGTGGAATTACAATTTGAAGCTTTATATATGTTTTTTTCATTATCGTATTTATTTGTAATCTATCTTTTAGTGTATTTTAACCGGTTCCGGACACCTACCTGTACATTTACTGCGGCAAGGTGGCTTGGCTGTGCGAAATGATATACCTGTAGATCGTTACATGCAGTAGCTCTGAGGGGTGTGCGTGCGCACACACCGCCGGAGGAGCGATCACATGCTGATTGGCCAGAGCAGGAGCTAATCAGAAGGTCCGGTGGACCCGATGTCCATCGGCCACCTGAGATCGTTCCTGAAAGAGACAAAATGGTGATCCGCCAAGGCAGATCTCCATTCTGTCAGAGTGAAAGAGAGAGATCTTATGTTTCTGCTAGGCAGCCCAGTCAAACCATCCCCCACACAGTTAGAAAGCACTCCCTAGGGACACAATTAACTTGATCGCCCCTGGTGTTAACCCTTTCCATGCCAGTGTCATTAGTACAGTAACATTGGATTTTTTTTAGCACTGATCACTGTATTAGTGTCACTGGTCTCCAAAAAAGTGTCAAACGTGTCAGTTAGGTGTCCGATTTGTCTGCTGCAATGTCGGAATAAAAATTCCATAGAAATATCCCATTGTTTGTAGGCTATATAAGTGGTTCTACCTAAGGTGTCAACAACTTCAAAAACTTTTAGATGTCTTCCTCAGGATGCAGAATATATAGAGCTATGGGAATTGTTAGAGGAAACTCACACACACATAGACTTACATAGGTTAAAACTGATGGACTGGTGTCTTTTTTTCAGCTTTATAAACTGTAACTATAAATGCAGGCTAGTGTGTTTAAAGTTTCAAACCTTGCCCACTCTCAGACCCCAATACAATCTTACCCACCCACACTATCCACTTCAGCCCCGGAAGGCCATTTTTTGCGATATTGCACTGCTTTTCTTTAACTGACAAATACGTGGTCGTTCGACGTTGTACCCAAACAAAATTGATGTCCTTTTTTTCCCATAAATAGAGCTTTATTTTGGTGATATTTGATCACCTCTGCGGTTTTTATTTTTGTGTGCTAAAAAAGACCAATATTTTTTACTTTCTGCTATAATACATATCCAAAAAAAATAACACATTTATTCATCAGTTTAAGCTAATATGTATTCAATATGTGCATATTTTTGGTAAAATAAATCACAATAAGCATATATTGATTGGTTTTCACAAAAGTTATAGCGTCTACAAAATAGGGGATAGATTTATGGACTTTTAGTTTTTTACTGGTAATGCAATTTTTAGCGGGACTTTGACATTGTGGCAGACAAATCTGACCCTAAGTGACACTTTTTGGGGACCAGTGACATTATTACAGTGATCAGTGCTGAAAAAATGCATTGGTCAATGTATAAATTACACTGACAGGGGTTAACACTAGGGGGCGAGCAAGGGATTAACAATGTTCCCTGGGTGTGTTCTAATTGTGTGGGGGATGGGCTCACTGGGACAACTCAGAGATCGCTGTTCCTGATCAGTAGGAACAGCAGATCTCCATGTTGTCCCCTGGCCGAACGGGGATCCACCTTGTTTACATAGACAGATCCCCCGTTCTGCCTCTCTGTGTAGCGATCGCGGGTGGCTGGCGGACACCGAGTCTGACGGACCTGCACACACGCTCTCATGGCACACCCACAGTATCTATTGCATGAAACAATGTACAGGTAAGTCATTTTGCGCAATAGAGCCAATCTGCCACAGTATATGTACTGTGGCTGGTCGGCAAGTGGTCATATTATGTATAGGTGGATGAACAACACAGGATCATGTGATAAAAGTTTGCAGCCCCTCTCTAAAGCCCAGTGAAAATTCTGCTAAAGAAACATTTTTTTATGCTATGGCGAATCTCCCTCTACTTTCCTCTAATATGTGCAATATGGGGGTAGATATAATAAATGCAATAAAAATATTCACTTTGCAAGGGAAGGTGCAAGGGAATGGGAATTTTCTACAGAGCTTAGTGAATGAGCCTTGATTTTGGTCATCAAATCCATGGGCAAGAAAAACATGCAGTTTTTTTTTTTTGCAAAGTGAAATTTCCCTACATTCACTAAGTTCTGAAGGGGAATTCTCTTGCAAAGTACGACTTGTCTTGCAAAAGGAACAGCCTATTTGCCTGCAGTGAATCAAATCCATGGTATATTGACAGTCTATTAGAAAATAAATGGGTGGGGGACTGTAAATATCCGATGGTGGGGAGTGCACTTTTTGACATTTTACTTATGGACACAGGGTGCTGCTGGTTATCACAAACAGACAGTTGCTATAGAAGAGCGCTTTCACGCTTTTGGATCTGTATGCACTTTGTTTTGTAAATCACTGCTATTTTTTATACATTTTAGGAATCTGCTGTCCAATACTCTTTGTAGCTGTTAAAAACTTAGCTACTAATCTCACAAGGTCCTGTATAATTATGTATCAGCACTTGTTATCACTGAGGGGCTTGCTTGGAATCCCCAGAAGAAGGAAGCGGAGAGAGAGAGAGAGATAGTGAGAGTAACTGAGACCCTATGTCTCCATTGAAGAATTGTTGTTAATCCAAACCAGAAGAAGGGGTTATTAGGCAAGTGTTCCTGTGTTATTAGTTTATAATTGTTCCCCATAGTTTCTAGGTATATTATAAAGACTGTGACAAAAGTATATTTGCCCTCTCGTTGTTACCTTACATGTACTATACCAGATAGCTGAGTCCGTGATACATTAAGAGTTTGTAGTGGTCACCTTGCTGTATGTTAGGAGGTGATTCTGTTTATTGCAATAGAGTTTATATGCAGCACCTATTATTTTCGTTAACCCTGTCCTTTCTGGTTTGGGATTCTATAGCTGGTTTTAGTTCAGAGCTCAATAACCAGCATAGGCTAGGGCCAGGTTAGGCATCTGACAATCATGTGGTAGTTAGAGGTCTGATTGTGTGACAGATTAGAAGCTATTAGGGACTAACACACTGAGTAAATAGGGTGACTGTAAGTTCCTGTATCACTCCACAGTTTCTGCTGGTGAGAAGCTGTGTTCTAGGCTCACTGGACAATGGTTGGAGGATCTCCCCATCATTGCTGATCTAGTCTTTTGGTCTTTGGCATCAAGATGCATGCCCCATTAATATCATCCTCATGGACCTCTACAATGGGACTTTGCTGAAAAATTCATCTGGAGGTATCTTTATTAATAACTAGTTATACCATGTGCACAATTGCGCCAGTATCAGGGCCCATTCTTGATATTACCTGTTTGTACATTAGATGCCTGTACTATTATTAACCCTTTTACAACATAAAGCTCATATTATTCCTATACTGGTGTATGTATACTTATGGTTAATGTTATATGCTGGTTGCAGTAGTTTCTTTTCCCTGAATTACTTTGATTACTTTTAGATTACTAGTTAATTTCCCTCTTGCTTGCCCTATCCTGGGTGGAGACACTGACAACTTTATTATCAAACACACTCTTCCACTTAGTGAAGGTTCTGGTTTTCTTATTTACATACAGGTTTAGCGCAAAATCCTGGTTGGGGTAGGCCGTTTCTCATAACTCCCCCTTGCCCCAGTAAAAAAAAGGGCTACAACAGGCTTATTAAACTTTTACATAGGTTTTACTGTTCCTAAGAGCGTTGATCAATATTATATTTGATGTGATTCTTTTATGCAATTACAGTATTTATGTACCAAATTTTTTTTGCACTAATAAACATCACTCACATGATTGAAGTAGACATACAGTATCTCACAAAAGGGAGCACACCACCCCTCATATTTTTGTAAATATTTTATTATACCTTTTCATGTGACAATACTGAAGAAATGACACTTTGCTACAATGTAAAGTAATGAGTGTACATCTTGTATAACAGTGTAAATTTGCTGTCCCTTCAAAATAACTCAACATACAGCCATTAATGTCTAAACTGCTGGCAACAAAAGTGAGTACACCCCTAAGTAAAAATGTCTAAGTTGGGCCCAATTATCCCCTTTCCCTCCCCAGTGTAATGTGACTCGTTAGTGTTACAAGGTTTCAGGTGTGAATGGGGAGCAGGTGTGTTAAATTTGGTGGTGCTGCTGGCACTGGGGAGGTGCAGTTTATTGAGGGAACCATGAATGCCAGCATGTACTGTGACATACATCAGAGCATGATCCCCTCCCTTCAGAGACTGGGCCACAGGGCAATATTCCAACATGATAATGACTCCAAACACACCTCAAAGATGACCACTGCCTTGCTAAAGAAGCTGAGGGTAAATGTGATGGACTGGCCAAGCACGTCTTCAGACCTAAACTCTATTGAACATCCGTGGGACATCCTCAAATGGAAGGTGGAGGAGAGCAAGGTCTCTAACATCCACCAGCTCCGTGATGTCATCAGGGAGGAGTGGAAGAGGACTGCAGTGGCAACCTGTGAAGCTCTGGTGAACTCCATGCCCAAGAGGGTTAAGGCAGTGCTGGAAAATAATGGTGGTCACACAAAATATTAACACTTTGGGCCCAATTTGGACACTTTCACTTAGGGGTGTACTCACTTTTGTTGCTAGTGGTTTAGACATTAATGGCTGTGTGTTGAGTTACATAGTTACATAGTAGGTGATGTTGAAAAAAGACACAAGTCCACCAAGTCCAACCTATGTGTGTGATTATATGTCAGTATTACCTTGTATATCCCTGTATGTTGTGGTCGTTCATGTGCTTATCTAATAGTTTCTTGAAACTAGCAATGCTCCCTGCTGAGACCATCGTTTGTGGAAGGGAATTTCACATCCTTGCAGTAAAGAACGCTCTAGGTAGTTTAAGGTTAAACCTCTTTTCTTCTAATTTTTAATGAGTGGCCACGAGTCTTGTTAAACTCCCTTCCGCAAAAAAGTTTTATTCCTATTGTAGGGTCACCAGTACGGTATTTGTATATTGGAATCATATCCCCTCTCAAGTGTCTCTTCTCCAAAGAGAATAAGTTTAGTGCTCGCAACCTTTCCTCATAACTAATATCCTCCAGGCCCTTTATTAGCTTTGTTGCCCTTTTTTGTACTTTTTTTTTTTTTTTTTTTACTTTTTTGCCCTTTGTTCTTGAGTGTTGTCACATTAAAAGATATAATAAAATATTTACAAAAATGTGAGGGGTGTACTCACTTTTGTGTGATACTGTATATTATCATTTATTGTAGACACATGTTTTGAGGTTTATTTTATACATATATTATTTATTGTTTATTATAAGCACAAGTACAAGGAGTTGTACTTAAGTAAGGATAACTTTAGTGTTTTAATATAATGCCTGAGACTAAAGCAAAAGAAATACAGAAGCATAAAAGATATCTCGCTCTCTGCCTCGCTTTATAACACCATTAACAATGTGATTACTATCTAATACAGAGAATTACTTTGAAAAAATATGTAGTGATTATGGCTGTCTGTGAATGGTTGCATTGTAATAGGTTGTAAAAGTAAAATATATCAATGTTCTCTGCTTAGGACGTGTTAATTGCAGCAGCAGGCAGACCGTGATTCATGTTGTAAGGCATTAGAACAATGACAGGTAGAACAGAGCTTGTAGCAAGGCTACAGCCATTTATCACTCCATATTTGTAAGTCAATGTAAAGCTCTCCTTATTAACAAAGCCCAGCAGTGATGCTACCACTATAAGGAATATCTATGTTGCTCCAAGTGGGTTTTTTAAAGGAACATCACTACAAGTCCCAGAACTCTGGAAAAATCAATGACCATTGTAACATATACATATACTTTTATGAATAATATTGTTTTTAATGATAGTAATAAAAGGAGCTGCGCTGAGTAGCTTGTGACAGATGGGTCACCAATTTAAAGTGCCCTGCAGTATTCATAGTTACATAGTTAGTCAGGTTGAAAAAAGACATCTAGTAAAAAAATAAAATAAATAAAAAAATCAGTCATACAATCCCATATACGCAATCCTATACTCACAGTTGATCCAGAGGAAAGCAAAATGCCCCAGCAAAGTATGATCTGATTTGCTACAGCAGGGGAAAAAAATCCTTCCTGATCCCTGCAGAGGCAATCAGATATTCCCTGGATCAACTTTACCTATAAATGTTAGTACCCAGTTATATTATATACAGGATTTGTTTTTTTAATAATGATGCACTGTTAATATATAGTATTTTTCCTAAAATTGTGTTTTACCTTTTCTTTTACATTTAAATAATTTATTTTGCCTGTAAAAAATAGAGATTTCCAACTATGCGTAAATCTATATTTTTTTTTATTTTTTAATAAATAACCAATGGATATTCCATGGATCCAAGGATTTTCAGTATGGCCTGTAAAGCATGTAACCACATTTCCTCCCCCCTGTTTTGTTTTTGTAATATAGATTGCCTTACATCCAGTGGAGGCCCCTCCAAAAGGGGCACCGCCCCCCTAATCCATTCATTCAGCCCCGAATCTACATGCAGGGTGCCAGACACATAGATTCCAATGGGGTTTTTTTTTTTTTTTTGTTTTTTACGTATGTGATTAGAGACAGAGCTAATTGGCTTAAAAAAAGGGTGGGCTTAGGGTGCAGAGCACTGCACCCTGAGCCCATCCAATTGTGTGACAATAGCCAATTAATATTCGCTATTGTCTTCCTGATTCTCCTCCTGGCCAAACAGGAAGCGGGTCCTGAGACTCCATTGGCCGAGAGGAGACGCGATCATATTGACCACCGAGGAGGAGGAGAAGACACAGGGGAAGCCGCCATGAAGCTGAGGAGGAGGAGACGCAGGGTGAAGTGCTGACGAGGAGGACGAGGGGGGGCAAAACCACACCACATGTAACCAGCACCAGCTGCTTACATCATAAAGCAGAATTCTGATTAAGAAAAAGACAATAGCCAATTAAAAGATCAAATGTAAAAGGTGCTTTTGCTGCAATACTTACTATTAATCAGGAGATGGCTGAATTACATCTGTAACTTTTCCACCACTAGATGCTTTCCATCTTTCTGGGTAAATGACAGCCACCATAATTCAACCCACTTCCTCTGAACCCAGCTTGTTATAGACTGCCTCCACCCTGTGACTGGAAAGTGAAAAAAGAAACAGCACAGGAGCTCATCTCTCTGCCACTCTGCTTTCGCCTCCTATCAGCTTGCTGCTTGTCAGCACATTCATTTATTTGCTTCTTGGAATGCTTTTTCCCTTTCTATCCTATGCACTCCTGCACAGATACTGCAAGAGGCTGAGTCAAATTCATGTGCTTACACTGCTTGCTATATTTAATGACATATTCACAAATAGAAAATGTAATTCATTTGTTTTATATCTGCGTAGAGTCCAGCTTAAACTGTCATGGTGGATGTGCATCGTGGACTGTTACTTACAAAACTTGTTTTTTTTTTCTTGTTTTTTAGTTAAGGAAAAAGAAAGGGTATACAGACACAATCACATGTAATAACATCGCAGGCATAAGTGAGTAACAAACCAACTATGCTGGATCATCTGTCAAGTACAGCATAACATTGAGGCTGGGTTCACACTGAGGAACTGAGCGTCTCACAGCAGGGGTCTGGTGCGTCTCCATTCACAGGTTCAGGTCCAATTTCAATCCGAATTTCTGGCTGAATTCAGACTTGAAATGGACCAGAAGACACACAGGGCTCCTATGCAATTTGCACTGGGACCGCTCCAGAGACGTGTGAACCGGCTCAATAGAGAGCTAATCACAATCTCCTGCCATGCAAATTGGTGTGAACCTGGCCTGAGATTGAAGGAGATCAGATTAGCACAAATGAAAGTACATGAGAAAAACAAATGTCATGTGGTCACAGGCCCCATGTTGGCGTAGCTAAGAAATCCCCTGCGCCTGTTATACTCCACATTTCATAGACCGATGACATTATTTACCAAAAAAGTGGAGAAAGGAAGAGGAAAGAAAGGAGCAGGAGAAGGATGAGAAGTTGGGCATGTACAAACAAGGAGAAAGGTGCTGGTTGAAGAACATGAGATATCAAAAGCCTATCATGGGGAACCACGAACAACCCCCAACTTCCTTCAGTGAGCCCTAAGGCAAAGGGTTGCAGCATGTCTTTATATGCAGATGAACACAAAAAATAGTCCAAGGATACAAAGTATTGCAGAAATATTCTTCTCTATGGTATAATAAGGCCATGACATTCTTCAGGTGGGGTGACAGGCTGCTATCACGGGGCCAGGATGCGTGCACCAGCTACATTTGGAAGATGCACTGTTCGAGAAGATTTAGATTGGGCGAAAGGGCATGCCATTGATGTGTAATAAGTAGCTCATAGGCTGAGGACCTAAATAAACCGAGGTGAGCTGGATCACCTCAAATTAGAAGTTTGTGGAACAATCTGATGGAGGACGGCTGGGATCCTGCTTCAAGCTGTAGAGGGGGTTACAATAATAAAAGGATCTCTACATTCTGCAGAAGAATATTATCACTAGGCAGGCTTAGCTTTCAATGATTTGCACTTGCTACGCTTTTTCAGAGGCTTAACAAATTACAGCCCTGTCAGCTATATGACCTCATGCAAAATATCACGTTGGTCAGGCAGATGAAAGGGCAAACCTCCAATGACCTCTTAAGTCATAGCTCATAATTCCTCTGACTCTCATAGCCAAGAGTCAGGCTCAGATAGACAAAGTAGTAAAGTTAAATGGAAGGGGCAGGTGGTAGTTATACATTTTTGCATGTAAGCCTGTAGATTTGTAATAATTTTAAACTGAATATTCAGACTCTTTCATTAACCCAACTGTGATAGGTTTTGTTTAAATATAAGCTACCATGTCTACAATTAATATATTGATGTCATGGTCAATGATTCTAATTATTATTAAAAGAGAAGTATGGGATGAGAAAAAAAAATAAACAATCATACTTACCTAGATGGCTGCAGTACTGATCCGAGCTACAGCGGTCGCCCATTGCTTCTAAGACCAAGAACTGAGTGATAAAATACTGTTGATTGCTCAGCTTTCAGTCTTCATACTGCAGAATGCTGGTGACTGTCAATCACTGGCTCTGTGCTCTGTCCCTTCAGTGCTCACTGGATCACCAGGCTATGCAGGGGGTGGGAGCAGCTTTCTCAGGCTCTCCATAGCTCACTGAGAGGCTAAGCCTGCTGCTGGACAATGCTTCTGGGTGGATCCCAATCATGTGGTCAGGATCTTTTCAGAGCCTGGACTGGGTCTGTGGTATCAGCTGACAGTGCCTGCTGAAATCGCCAGCTAAAATCGGGTCACAGGAGTGTAGAACTAACTGCCCTCCTGTAATCCATAGAAGAAGTACAGTAAAGCCAAAAAAGCTTTACTTCTCCTAACCACTTACAGACCAGCCGCCGCCGTTATACATTGGTATGTTGACGTAGAATACCAGGGTTATGGCAGCAGATAGCTGTCATAACCCTGGCATTTTCTTCAATGGCGGGCAATCCTCTTTTAGATAAAAGTGGTCAATTTTTGACCCCAGATCTCATATTAACCGATTCAGCCCCGGAAGATTTTACCTCTTCCTGACCAGAGCACTTTTTGCGATTCAGCACTGCGCCTCTTTAACTGACAATTGCGCGGTCCTGCGACATTGCACCCAAACAAAATTGACGTCCTTTTTTGCCACAAATAGCTCTTTCTTTTGGGGGTATTTGATCGCATTTTTTATTTTTTGTGCTATAAACAAAAAAAGAGCAACAATTTAAAAAAAAGCAATATTTTTTACTTTTTGCGATAATAAATATCCCCCAAAAATATATTTAAAAAAAATTGTTTTCCTCAGTTTAAGCCAATATGTATTTTTCTACAGATTTTTGGTAAAAAAAAAAAAAAAACGAAATAAGTGTATATTGATTGGTTTGCACAAAAGTTATAGCGTCTACAAAATAGGGGATAGTTTTATGGCATTTTTATAGATTTTTATTGTGACTGCGACATTATGGCGGACACATCGGACACTTTTGACATTATTTTGGGACCATTATCATTTATACAGTGATCAGTGCCATAAAACTGCATTGATTACTGTGTAAATGACACTGGCAGGGAAGGGGTTAAACACTAGGGGGCGATGAAGGGTTTAAGTGTGTCCTAGGGAGTGATTCTAACTGTGATTCTAACTGTGGGGGGATGGGCTACAACTCACATGACAGCGATCACTGCTCCCAATGACAGGGAGCAGTGATCTCTGTTATGTCACAACACAGAACGGGGAGATGCCTTGTTTACCAAGGCACTTCCCCGTTCTGCGGCTCCGTGGCACAGTCGGCAGGAGACCGGCGGACATCTAGTCAAGCATGGTCATGCTGTACATGGTGGGTGCACGCTGTACGTGGCGGGCGCACGCTGTACGCGGCGGGCGCACACACACCCGCTGGCCCCCCCAATTAAAGGTACTTCCATTTGCCCACCGCTGCCATTTTGCCGACATATTTCGGAAAGTGGTTAAAGAGGTCATGTCATGCTTTTCTTTTCTATTACAAGGGATGTTTGCTTTCCAGTGACCCAAATCTTTTTTTTTTAACCCCCCTGACGGTATTCCCGAGTCTGACTCGGGGTGGATTTTTTATACCAAAAGCGGTATCCCCGAGTCAGACTCGGGACAGCGTCGCTGGATCCAGGAGGAGGTTTCCTTACCTTCTCCTTCGAATCCAGCGATGTCTCCCCGCTGTACGAGCGAGCCGTGCCTCGCTCGATCTATCACATCGGCGATCTCCGTGCCCTGCGAGCGTTGCGACGCACGGGCACGGAGATCGGCGCCAAATTCAAAAAGTGAAATAAACAGTATACATACAGTATAATGTAATCTTACAGATTACATTGCTGTATGTAAATATTTCACATCCTCGTTGTCCCTAGTGGTCTGCCCAGTGTCCTGCATGCAGTTTTATATTGTAAAAACTGTTCTTTATGCCTGGAAACTGGAGATTGTCCATAGCAACCAAAACTGTCACTGTACATCAAAAATGATTTTAGACCAGCTAGAAAACAGTGATAATAAATTGGAATCACTCGCAGAATTGAGCGATAGCGATTTGTGGGGAGATCCGTCATCAAATACTGAAAAGTAATGACAGTGACAATTCTGCAACTCAGCAAATTTCAGTGTTTTTGATTAGATTACATTATTGAATAATTTTTATTATTGTTATATTATTATTTGGTACAATTATTTATAATTATTTATTATATTATAATTTATGATTTAATTTTTCAAACTTTATCATACCCGGGATGTCTGCTAGACTCTGGTTTGGACAGATTTAAGAGAGTTATTCCTAAGAATTGCAGGACTACAATATAAAACGCCAAATTTTCATGCAAAATAATGGTACCGCTTTTAGCACCTAAAATCCGAAATAATGGTACCGCCAGGGAGGTTAAAAGGACAGTGTAAAAGTAAAAAATAAAAAGTAAAATAAATAAGAATTTTTTTTTTTAAAGTGACCATCCCGCCGAGCTCGCACACAAAAGCGAACGCATACGTAAGTTTCGCCCGCATATAAAAATGGTGATCGAGCCACACATGTTTGGTATCACAGCGATTGTTAAAGCAAGAGTAATAATTCTAGCAAAATACTTCCTCTGTAACACAAAACTGGTAACCTGTAGAAATTTAATATGCGTAGCCTATGGAGATTTTTAAGGGTCAAAGTTTGTCGCCATTCCATGAGTGGGCGAAATTTTGAAGCATGACATGTTGGGTATTAACCACTTTCAGACCGGACCATTTTGCTGGTAAATGACCAGAGGTCTTTTTACACTTTGGCACTGCGCTGCTTTAACTGGTAATTGCGCGGTCATGCAATGTTGTACCCAAACAAAATTTGCGTCCTTTTCTTCCCACAAATAGAGCTTTCTTTTGATGGTATTTGATTGCCTCTGCGATTTTTATTTTTTGCGATATAAACGTAAAAAGACCGCAAATTTTGAAAAAAAATGATATTTTCTACTTTTTGTTATTAGAAAAATCCAATAAACTCAATTTTAGTCATACATTTAGGCCAAAATGTATTCAGCCACATGTCTTTGGTAAAAAAAAAAGTCAATAATTGTATATTTATTGGTTTGCGCAAAAGTTGTCACATCTACAAACTAAGGTATGTTTTCTGGAATTTACGCAGCTTTTAGTTTACGACTGCCTATCTCATTTCTTGAGGTGCTAAAATGGCAGGGCAGTACAAAACCCCCCCAAATGACCCCATTTTGGAAAGTAGACCCCCTAAGGAAATTGATAAGAGGCATGTTGAGCCCATTGAATATTTTATTTTTTTGCCTCAAGCGATTGAATAATGACAAAAAAAAAATATATTTTTTTTTTTTACACAAAGTTGTCACTAAATGATACATTGCTCACACATGCTATGGGCGTATGTGAAATGACACCCCAAAATAAATTCTGCTGCTTCTCCTGAGTACGGGGATACCACATATGTGGGACTTTTTGGGAGCCTAGCCGCGTACGGGGCCCCGAAAACCAAGCACCGCCTTCAGGCTTTCTAAGGGCGTAAATATTTGAGTTCACTTCTCACTACCTATTACAGTTTTGAAGGCCATAAAATGCCAAGATGGCACAAAACCCCCACAAATGACCCCATTTTAGAAAGTAGACACCCCAAGCTATTTGCTGAGAGGCATGTTGAGTTCATGGAATATTTTATATTTTGCCACAAGTTGCGGGAAAATTACAAACTTTTTTTTTTTTTTTTTTTTTCCACAAAGTTGTAACTAAATGATATATTGCTCATGCATGCCATGGGCATATGTGAAATGACACCCCAAAATAAATTCTGCTGCTTCTCCTGAGTACGGGGATACCACATATGTGGGACTTTTTGGGAGCATAGCCGCGTACGGGGCCCCGAAAACCAAGCACCGCCTTCAGGCTTTCTAAGGGCGTAAATTTTTGAGTTCACTTCTCACTACCTATTACAGTTTTGAAGGCCATAAAATGCCAAGATGGCACAAAACCCCCACAAATGACCCCATTTTAGAAAGTAGACACCCCAAGCTATTTGCTGAGAGGCATGTTGAGTCCATGGAATATTTTATATTTTGCCACAAGTTGCGGGAAAATTACAAACTTTTTTTTTTTTTTTTTCACAAAGTTGTCACTAAATGATATATTGCTCACGCATGCCATGGGCATATGTGAAATGACACCCCAAAATAAATTCTGCTGCTTCTCCTGAGTACGGGGATACCACATATGTGGGACTTTTTGGGAGCCTAGCCGCGTACGGGGCCCCGAAAACCAAGCACCGCCTTCAGGCTTTCTAAGGGCGTTACAGTTTTGAAGGCCATAAAATGCCAAGATGGCACAAACCCCCCCCAAATGACCCCATTTTGGAAAGTAGACACCCCTAAATTTAGGGGTACACTAGTGAGACTAGGTAATAAATGGCGGGTGCCCTGAAACTATAAAAAAATAACTAACCAACCAGCGTCACCTGTAACAGTTATATGGTGATCACTGGTGAAAGGGTTAACTAGGGGGCAATCAGGGGGCTTTATGCGGTAGTATATGGGGGTCCCTGGCGCTATAAAAAGCTGCAGCGAACCTAAATACCTACCTGCCTAACTAGCGTCACCTGTGACACTAATACAGCGATCAGAAAAACGATCGCTTATTAGGCTGGGTTCACACTGGAGCGATGCGGGAACGCCACGAATGCGCGGCGGGTTCCCGCATCGCATGCCTCCCGGCGGCAGTTCACACTGCCCTATGCGAACTGCTGGGAGTGTCAGTGAAAAGTTACTGACACCCCCAGATCAGTTCGCATATCGCAGTGCGATCTGCAAACTCGGATCGCATGGTGTGAACACCCATGCGATCCGATTCTGCTGCGGGCCAAAAAAAGGGTCCCGTGCGAATTTGCGGCGGGTGCGGCGGGTGTGGCGGGTGCGGCGAATGGCTGAACTCGAATCGCACAGAGATCGGATGTGATTTGCACTGCAGTGCGGTGCGAATCACATCCGTTCTCATAAACCGCTGCAATGTGAACCCAGCCTTAGTGACACTGGCGACGGGGGGTGATCACGGGGTTAAACCTTTATTGGGGGGGTTAGGGGGGTACCTTAGAACTAAAGGGGGCTAACCCTAACTGCCCTAACAGTTATTAGTCACAAATGACACCCGCCGGGTGATCAGGGGGTTAAACCTTTATTAGGTAATAAATGGCGGGTGCCCTGAAACTATAAAAAAATAACTAACCAACCAGCGTCACCTGTAACAGTTATATGGTGATCACTGGTGAAAGGGTTAACTAGGGGGCAATCAGGGGGCTTTATGCGGTAGTATATGGGGGTCCTTGGCGCTATAAAAAGCTGCGGCGAACCTAAATACCTACCTGCCTAACTAGCGTCACCTGTGACACTAATACGGCGATCAGAAAAATGATCGCTTATTAGGCTGGGTTCACACTGGAGCGATGCGGAAACGCAGCGAATCCGCAGCGGGTTCCCGCATCGCATGCCTCCCGGCGGAAGTTCACACTGCCCTATGCGAACTGCTGGGAGTGTCAGTGAAATGTTACTGACACCCCCAGATCAGTTCGCATATCGCAGTGCGATCTGCAAACTCGGATCGCATGGTGTGAACACCCATGCGATCCGATTCTGCTGCGGGCCAAAAAAAGGGTCCCGTGCGAATTTGCGGCGGGTGCGGCGGGTGTGGCGGGTGCGGCGGGTGCGGCGAATGGCTGAACTCGAATCGCACAGAGATCGGATGTGATTTGCATTGCAGTGCGGTGCGAATCACATTCGTTCTCATAAACCGCTGCAATGTGAACCCAGCCTTAGTGACACTGGCGACGGGGGGTGATCACGGGGTTAAACCTTTATTGGGGGGGGTTAGGGGGGTACATTAGAACTAAAGGGGGCTAACTCTAACTGCCCTAACAGTTATTACAGTCACAAATGACACCAATGCAAAAAAAAAAAAAAAAATGACATTGGTGTCACTGTGACTGGGGGGCAGGGGTAATTGGGGGGGGTGATCGGGGGGTAAAGGGGGGGTGTAAGTGTGCCTGGCATGTTCTACTGTGTGTGTAGGGTGTTGGTGCAACTCACCGATCCGCTCTCCTCCGTGTCGGAACGAAAAATACCGACACGGAGGAGAGAATACATCACTTCCTCTCCTGTGTTTACATTACAGGAGAGGAAGTGATGTCACGGGGGATTTCTATTCGTCGGGAGCGATCGCGAGGGGGTGGCCATGAATGAATGCCCGCCCCCTCGTCCCGGATCGCTCCCGGACGAAAACCGACCACCGCAGGCACCGGGCGGGGGCCCGATCGGGCCCCCGACCCGCGGGAGGCAAGGGACGTACATGTAAGCCCTTATGCCTGCCCGTGCCATTCTGCCGACGTACATCGGCGTGCGGCGGTCGGCAACTGGTTAATTTACTTGGCGGAACATTATCTTTCACAATAATAAAAAAAAAAAACTGGGCTAACTTATCTTTTGTTTATTTTTTACATCAAAAAAGTGTATTTTGTCCCCAAAAAATTGTGCTTGTAAGACCGCTGTGCAAATACGGTGTGACATAAAGTATTGCAACGACCGTCATTTTATTCTCTAGGGTGTCTAAAAAAAAAAAATATATATATATATATATATATATATATATATATATATATATATATATATATATATATATATATATATATGAAGGCCAGTATGGTGGCCTGAATTTATGGGAGGAGCCTGGGGGGTATTTAACCAGCCCGCTCGCCTGTGGTCTTTGTCGGTTTCCTGTGCGCAGCACGACGTCACTAGGCCGACTCTTCGAAACTCATTAGCGTCCGTGAGTTACCGTTTCGTAGTTGTTCGAGGTCCTTGTTCCCATTTGCAATTCACGTACTAACGCTTCGATTCGGCTGTCGCAGGTAGGGTTTTTTCGGTTGACTTGTCATTTCATACATTGTAAATGTCTTGTCACTAAACCTCGATATCAAACTTACGAGTTATTCGTAAAACCCTACACACAGCCGCGACGTCTGTCTACTACTCGTAACGTTATCATACCAAACATTTCTTTTATGTTTGTGTACCTCACACCGACGCATAGACACAGCTTCGTTTAGGCGTGTCTCACTGTTTTATGCTCCACAGACTAATCGATGTTTCTCGTGGATATATATATATAATGTTTGGGGTTCTATGTAAGTTTCTATAAAAAAAAAAAAAAAGATTTTAACTTGTAAACAACAAGTTTGAAAAATAGGTCTGGTCCTTAACCACTTGACTACCAGGCACTTACACCCCCATTCCTGCCCAAGCCATTTTTCAGCTTTAAGCACTGTCACACTTTGAATGAAAATTGCGCGGTCATGCAACACTGTACCCAAACACATTTTTTTTATAATTTTCTTCACACAAATAGAGCTTTCTTTTGGTGGTATTTAACCACTTTCAGACCGGACCATTTTGCTGGCTTAAGACCAGAGCACTTTTTGCAATTTGGCACTGCGTCGCTTTAACTGACAATTGCGCGGTCGTGCGACGTGGCTCCCCCAAAAAATGTACGTATTTTTTTCCCACAAATAGAGATTTCTTTTGGTGGTATTTGATCACCTCTGCGGTTTTTATTTTTTGCACTATAAACAAAAAAAGTGCGACAATTTTGAAAAAAACACATTATTTTTTACGTTTTGCTATAATAAATATCCCCAAAAAATATATAAAAAAATTTTTTTTTCCTCAGTATTCTTCTACATATTTTTGTTAAAAAAAATTGCAATAAGCGAATATTGATTGGTTTGTGCAAAAGTTATAGCATTTACAAAATAGGGGATAGTTTTATGGCATTTTTATTAATAATTTTTTTTTTACTAGTAATGGCGGCGATCAGCGACTTTTATTGTGATTGGGACATTATGGCAGACACATCAGACATTTTTGACACATTTTTGGGACCATTGTCATTTATACAGCAATCAGTGCTATACAAATGCATTGATTCCTCTGTAAATGACAGTGGTAGTGAAGGGGTTAACCAGGAGATGGCAGTGTAGGGGTTAAGTGTGTCCTAGAGGCATGTTGCTAACTGTGGGGGGCATGGCTGTGTTTTCCAAATCACTGATCTCTGCTCCAATCACAGTCGGGAAGCGGTTAATCACTGCTGGGTTTTTTAGTTTTTACAAAAAAATATTTTTTACTTTTTTTTGTCAGGAAATTTTGTAACTAAGTAATTTTTCACCTTCACTGATGTGCGCTGATGAGGCATTGATGAGGTTGCACTTATGAGCACTGATGAGGAGGCACTAATATGCCACACTTATGGGCACTGATAGTTGGAACTGATTTGCGGCACTGACGGGCACTGTTGGGTGGCACTGATGGGCACTAATAGGTGGCACGGTTGAGCACTGATAGGCAGCACTGGTGAGCACTGATAGGCAGCACTGGTGCGCATGGATAGGTGGCACGAATAGGCTTTACAGATGGGCACTGATGGGCATTGATGGTTGCACTGATGCGCAACACTGATGGGCATTGATCGACAGCAGTGATGGACATTGATGGGTAGCACTGAGAGGCAGCACTGATTGCCAGCACTGATTGGCATTGCTATTGGGCACTGATTGGTGGCACTAGTGGGCAGTGGTGGGCACTGATTGCTGACACTGGTGGGCACTGTATGCTGGCATTGGTGGGCAGTGGTGGGCACTGTTTTGTGACACTGTATTTATTTATTGTAATCAGGGCGCTGATGATCAGTGCCCTGATTACATCCCTAGATGTCCCTAGATGTCCCCCTGTGAGGAGGTGCCTCTGATCGGCTCTCCTTTCCTCACATTCTGTCAGTGTGAGGCAAGGAGAGCTGATTACCGGCATCTCCTTGTTTACATGTGACCGGCTGTCATTGGACACAGCCAATCACATGGTTGAAGAGCCGCGGGCGCGTCATATGACATTGTCCCAGAACGAGAGCTGCACCGTCCCCTCATTTGATGGCGGGGCGGGTAGCAAGCAGTTAAAGGGATTGTAAACCCTTGATAAATAAATTGATGTTCCCACAAATCCATTGTGAGGTTGCCATTGCATGGCACAAAGCTTGCCCTCATGGCTGTGCCTTTCATTTGATGATAGAATTGACCGTCAAAGTTGAAGAAGTCATGTTCCAGGCAGAACTTAGTGGCCTCCAGGATAAAACCTGCTTGTTTGCGAAGAATTTGGGAATGATTAGAAAGAAAAAAATTCGACATCTTTCAGCCCAGTCTCATGTGAAATTGAAGTATAAAGATAACTGACAACAAGTTAAATCCAACAGTAGAATGACTCTAAGGAACAGTTAGCAAGGACGTTCATGAGACACGCAGAGTCTCAAGTATATGGAGGTAATTCCTGCACTAAGTCCTGGAGGTTGACATTCAATGTTCATTGAGGAAGCCACAGTAGGTGTTGGCTTCTGACCACTTGAACCAGTTTCTGAGTGTGCAGAATCTCATGGGGATCCACTTTTATTTAGGAGCAGAGGAGCAGAGTTGTGGAGACTGATCCCCTACCATACATTTTATAATATACCTATTAATAAAATACTATGCTTCACAAGGATTGTGGAATCCCATTTGATAATTCCCTGCACCTACTATAAGTTCCATTGGATCTCATGCACTCATACACTAGAGGTCCATAACTCAGGGACTTACATAGTGCCACAGTTCTGCTTACTACTTACCCTCTTGTCACCATAAACATAAACATGCAAACCTTGCTCATAACGCAATTTATGCTTGTATCAGAATTTTTTTAAAATCCCAAAATAGTCCAAGTCAGATCCCATCCTCTTCTCTAATATAAATGCTCATGTTTAAAAACTAGGAGAAGTAATACTGTAATAACTGTAAATTACTTATATACTGTTTTATTATGTATGCCAGGAAACAAATGAAAACATTTGGGGTTAGATATACTTTAAGTGATTTGCTATAAAAAAAGGTGAATGGAGACATGACAAATGCCATATCTATGTATGCAAGAAAACATATAAAAACATATGGAGTTAGATACATTTTGAGTGACTTAATATAAAAGAGTTTAATGGAGACAAGACATGTTCATTTGTACAGTGTTTATGCCAGAAAACCAATAATAAATATGGGATTAGATATCCTTTAAACGACTTACTATAATAAAGGTTAATGGAAACAGGACATCTTCACAAGATTATGAGTTTTGGATAAATACTTATGTTATCCTTTTCATTGAGTGTTTAGTTTATGTGTTACTGTCCCAGTAGCTCTCCTTCAATTCCCATCACTCACTTTAAAGTATTAAACTAGATTGAAGACCTTTATGGCAGATACTCAATATGCCAGTATTTCTCCAGCTCGTACACTGAAATAGAAAATCAATAAATGTTAATATAGCTCATAAAAATCCATCCCTTTTCATCATGCATCACATCCACATTCTGTATGTTTCTCACGTGAAACAGATAAATAGGCCACATCTGTCATAATGTCAATAGCCATACAGAAAGGGAAATTTGTGAGAGACAGTTTTGTCACTTAAGCCATTTTAGCCTCTAAAAAAACCCTTGTTTAAACAACTAGAAAGCTAGAAGGCTGTCATAAAATATATTGGAAGACTTTAATAGTATTAAAGATTGTAAAATGACAACTAATAATAGAGCCACGGTCCGTCATGTTGAATAGAAATAAATTTGTAATAATATTTGTATATCTCAAAAAATGAAGTCCCCAGCAAGAAGAATAACGCAAATATGTCATAAATGCCATACTATTAAAGGGTCAGTTCAATCAACTAAATAAATAAGAATGAATTTCGGGAGTAACTAAATAAATGTATTTTTCGGACAAAAACAAAATTCGGAAACAAAATATGCGTGCACATATCTATTTTTTATATAGATTTTTAGCCTTTTTACCTAAGAACAATTGTAGTATCTGTTCTTATCAGTGTCCAGTCAGGGTGCTCTGCTGTTATTCTAACCCTTTGGCTGCAATGTCTGGCTATATAGTATTGCTGCTGGTATGATCGGGGTCCTGAGGGCTCTCCCCGTGGAAAAGAAACTTAAGCATTCATTGTGTAAGTTGGGGGTCAGGAGTATTTTCCTGGTGTGGAGGGTTTGGAGGGGCCCATTGCCTCCTAATATGAACTATGCTAACATGTCTAGCTGAATTTATACTGATACACATGCCACCTCTATAAATATGCAGCTGCTGACCCAACCAATTAGGTGATACAATTTTCTTCAGTACTGTCAGGAAGGGCACACCAATAATCAAGATGGCGGTCACAGTTGTTCCCCTGTACTGCACATCCCACTGAGAAGGGCTGCACGGGCACACTTGTGTGCACCGATGCACACACGCATGCACGCTTACACAGAATGGAAAGCCCACAGGTGCGTGTTAATACAGAACGGAATGCCAACATGTGTGCGTAGGAACGCTCGCACACCTTGTGACAGTTTTTGGCACCAAACAGACTATTTAAACAGACTCCTTCCGCATGATGAGTGCTGTCTGGTCTACAGTGTTCCCTATGATTTCTGATATCCATTTGTCTGTACCTGTTCCAGATGACCTACCTAGCTTGTCACTGACTATTCCTGATATCTGCCTGCACCCAAACTCAGCTTGCCTTTGTCTACGCTTCTGCCTGCTCCTTCTGCTACCTTGCTGCCAGCCTGTTGCTGAACCTGTCTGCACCTGACTCTGCTCCTGTAGCCACATCTGTTCTGGACTTGTTTACCAGTGTCTCCAGCCTGACAGTTGTTCCTGGTCCCATCCCGGCTCTACCATCATTTTCAGTCCAGCTCCACTGCTAGAAACTCTGCCCGACACTCGTGCGACTCTGCACTCCCATGCCTCCTGTTTATTCTACCAGGGGGCCTCAAGTCAGAGGTATAAGAGAGGCCTCCCTCTGCATCTCAGACTCTACCACCAGGTACGTGACAGTACCAGACAGCTATGTCTGAGTCTGCGCAGGGAGCCTCTCCCATGGATAAACTTTGCCTACACCTGCGTGCCTTACCCTAGCTGTCAAGAACTTACCAGAGGGTTACAAAGTGCCACCACGGAAGCAGCACTACATACCCTCCAGCAAGGTCGCAGAGTGGCCAAGGACTATGTTTCAGGCGCTAGAGTTCCGACACTAACTAGAATGATACTGCTCTCTGTCGCCAATTTTGCATGGGCCTTTCTGCACCCTTGAAAGATGAGTTGGTGTCCCCCACTCCCTGGACGCTCTGATTAATCCGGATAACCAAATTGATCACCAGTTACGGGAATGGAGAACCGAAAGAGAACCAGGTCAATCCCATCCAGTATGGATGTTACATTGGGTCTCCAGCTCCACCAGCCTGACGTCACCAGTCCCTGCTGCACCTACGCCTGATGTTCCTGAACCAATGCAGCTTGGCTTGCTCCATCCCTCACTTTCCACTAAAGAGCGGCAACGCCAATGTCATAAAAATCTCTCTCTGTATTGTGGGTACCAGGACACTATGTGAGATCATGTTCCCCCAAGATCCGTAAGTGCCTAACCATTTCTTCTGCCTGCATACCAACTCTGCCAACTCACTCAACTCACTTGGCTCTTCCCATTGTATTGAGGCTTCCAGGAAGGAGTGTCCCATTTCCCGCTATAATTGATTCCGAAGCCTATAGCTGTTTTATGGACTTATCTTTCATCATGGAACATCAAACCCCTTTGCAACCCAGGGCCCAAGGACTCTCATCTGGTTGACAGGTCTGCCATCAAATCTGGACTAGTAACACAAGAAACTATGCCATTATCTGTCATCATGGCTGATAACCATAAAGAACTGTTATGCCTGGATACCATTGCATCCTCTCTATTTCCTGTTATCCTTGGCATGCCGTGGCTACAGGCGCATAATTCTCTTATCAACTGGGCCACAGGGGAAGTCAAGTTCCACTCTCCCTACTGCCTCCAACACTGCCTGCAGGAGTTCCCATGTGACCCGCCAACCTTGGTGTGCTTGGACTCTGACACTGATACTTGCCTATCCATACCAGTTGCATATCACGATTTCTTAGATCTGTTCAGCAAAAAGGGGGCATAGACGCTTCCTCCCCAATGGCCCTATGACTGCCTGATTGAACTTCTCCCTGGGGTCCAAGTCCCTTTCAGAAGATTTTCCCTCTGTCAGAATTGGAGCTTGCCACTTTAAAGGACTACATTGATGACAATTTAAAGAAGGGCTTCATCCGCCCATTTACCTCCCTGGCAGGAGCGGGTATCTTCTTTGTCAAAAAGAAGGATCATTCTCTTCAGCCTTGTATAGACTATTGTGAACTCAGCAAAGTTACTGTCAAAAATCATTACCCTCTCCCCTTGGTGCCCAAACTTTTCCAGAGGTAGGGAGCTGCAACCATATTCACAAAGCTGGATCTCTGAGGGGCTTACAATCTGGTTCGTATCCAGGATGGTGACGAGTGGAAGACAGCCTTTCGCACCCGATTCAGGCATTCTGACAAAGCGGTCTATATGCTAAACCCGAGAAATGCAAGTTTGAAAGGCAAAGCTTTCAATTTCAGGGACTGATTATCTCTACCAAAGGTGTTAAAATGGATCCCAAAAAGGTCACTGTCATTCTGGACTGGCCAGCCCCAGTGGACAAGAAAGGCCTTCAATGCTTTGTCGAGTTGGCAAAGTTCATCAGGGGATTCTCAGCCATCATCTCTCCTATTACGCAACTGACCAAGCAAGGCATCCAGTTTCAATGGTCCCCCGAAGCTCAAAGTGCTTTTGAGACCCTCAAGAAGCTGTTTACATCTGCATCAGTTCTAAGGCACCCTTAGAACTGATACATCAGAAATAGCAGTCTGGACAGTACTATTCCAGAGACAGGGGCCCAAGGCCCTGTTACATCCAGTCGTTTTCTTTTCCTGAAAACTGCCAACCTCAGAAAGAAACTAGGATGTTGGGGACCGTGAACTTCTAGCCATCAAAACTGCACTGGAGGAGTGGAGGTACCTCTTGGAAGGAGCGGCACACCAGATCTTGATCTATACAGACCATAGAAATCTGGAATACCTGAGGACAGCAAAGAGATTGAAACCAGGCCAGGCCAGATGGGCACTCTTCTTTTCCAGGTTCTCCTTCCATATAACTTACAGGCCGGGATCAAAAAACGCGAAAATCTGACACACTTTCCCGCATGTTCAGTGAATCTGAAGAATCTGCATCACCCGATACTATCCTGTCCTCTGGGAACTTACAGGGAGACCTGCTCTCACAAATTAAACAAGCTTCTGTGGATGTTCCCTTGCCTCCAGAAATAACCCTGCAGAACAGGGATGGCCTGCTGTGGCACAGACAAAATATTTGTGCCAGGAGACCTATGTGTTCCTATCTTGAGATTGTGTCATGACCACACGTTAGCTGGATATTTTGGGGTTAGAAAAACAACTGAACTTGTGCAAAGCACATTCTGGTGGCCTCAAGCTGAAAAGAACTGTAAAAGTTATGTGGTGTCCTGTATCACATGTATTTGGAAAAAGAATAATAAAACCAAGGCATTGGGTCTGTTGAAACCACAATCTGTCCTGAAGAGACCCTGGAAGCATATTTCAATTAATTTAATTGTGGAACTTCCTTCATCAGAAGGCTTTACCACCATCTTTGTGGTGGTGGACCGGTTATCCAGGATGGCCCACTTCCTACCAATGAAAGGTACACCATCTGCCCATCTGGAAATGGCACAAATTTTTGTGAAAGAACTCATAGGACTCTACAGAGTTCAAGAAAACATTGTATCAGATTGAGGGGTACAGTTTACCTGATGGTTCTGGAGGGTCGTTATGTGAAACCCTAGGAATTAAGCTGTTTTTGCCTTCTGCATATCATCCCCAAACGAAGGGGCAAAACAGAGAGAACAAATCAGACTCCCAAGCAATATTTACATTGCTTCTCCTCATTTTCACAGGATGACTGGGCTGCATTGCTTCCTTTAGTGGACTTTACTTATAACAACTCCACTCACTCTGCCACAAAACAATCCCGTTCTTTGATAACTATGGATTTCATCCTTCATTTCTGACCAGTACCTTCCCGGAATGTTCAGTGCCAGCCAATCTTGTAACTTTATTTATACCAACAACAAGCTGTTACAAACAGCAAAAGCTAAAACACAAGAATATAACAAAAAGGTCTTTGATAAAAGGGGGTGAGGAGAGCTAATTCCGGTGATCAGGTATGGCTATCTACAGCAAATCTGAAATTAGCATGCCCTTCTAAAAAATGGGGTCCTAAATACAGGGAACCCTCCCCGATAAAGAGGAAGATCAATGATGTGGCCAATGAACTGGAACTGCCGGACTCTTTTATGATACATCCTGTCTTCCATGTAGCCTTGCTAAAGCCTGTTATCCCTGATCCATTTCCTGGACAGAATACGAGTCCACTTGAATCAGTATTAGTTGATGGGACAGAGGAATTTGAAGTCGAGGCAATTCTGGACTGTTGGAAGAGAAGAAATCAAGTTCAGTATCTAATAAAATGGAAAGGGTATGGTCTGGAGGAACCCGAAAATGATGTTCACGCCAACTTATCCAGGCATTCAAGAGAACCCAACCCATCCTATAAAGTTGGCCCCGATTGGGCAAATGGAGGCTGCCCATTGGGAGGGGGCAATGTCAGGAAGGGCACATCAAAAATCAAGATGGCGGCCAGAGAAGTTCCCTTGCACTGCATATACCACTGAGAAGGGCTGCGCGTGCACGCTTGCTCGCACCAAAGCACACGCGCATGCGTGCTTATACAGAATCGAATGCCAACAAATGTGCATGTGTGCGCGCTAATACAGAATGGAATGCCAACAAGTGTGTGCTTGCACCCTGTGAAATTTTTGCCGCCAAACAGACTATTTAAACTGACTCATTCTATCTGGTATACAAAATTCCCTGTGATTTCTGATATTTGTTTGCCTTAACTTGTTCCAGTTCACCTACCTGGCTTGTCCCTGACTTCCGATTTCCTGCTATCTGCCTGCACCCAAAATAAGCTTGTCTTTGACTACGCTCCTGCGTGCTCCTTCTGCTACCTTGTTGCCAGCCTGCTGCCGAACCTGCCTGCACCTGACTCTGCTCCTGTATCCATGTCTGTTCTGGACTTGTTTACCAGTGTCTCCAGCCTGACAGTTGTTCCTGGTCTCATCCCGGTTCTACCATCATTTCTGGTCCAGCTCCACTGCTAGCAACTCTGCCTGGCACTCGTGCGACTCTGCACTCCCATGCCTCCTGTTTTCCTCTACCAGGGGCCTCGAGTCAGAGGTATAAGAGAGCCTCCTATATCCACATCTGTTCTGGACTTGTTTACTAGTGTCTCCAGCCAGCCTGCCTGCACCTTCCTGAGCTCCAGTCTCCAGCTGGACAGTTCTTCCTAGTCCCATCCTGGTTCTACCGTCAGTTCCAGTCCAGCTCCACTGCTAGCAACTCTGCCAGGTACTCGTGGGACTCTGCACTTCCGCGCCTACTGTTTACTCTACCAGGGGCCTCAAGCAAGAGGTATAAGAGAGGCCTCCCTCTGCATATCAGACTCTACCACCAGGTACGTGACAAATATACACTCATAGCAATAAAACATTTAATGACTGATCAACACTTGCAAATACAGGGGGTCCCCGACTTACGAACGCCTGACTTACGAACCCCTCCTACTTATGAACAGGGCTCTGCGGGGACCCTCTGCCATTCTGCGTGGACCATCTGCCTTTCTACGCATGCGCGTCCAGACAGAACCTTGGAAAATGTCAGAAATGTCCGTAATTTGCCACGCATGTGCCGAACGGCATTCGACGGAACATCGGAAATGTCTGTAATTGTCATTCTGCGCTTGCGCGGCCCACTTACGTACATTTCCAGATTACAAACAGGAGGAAAGTCCCTAATGGGTTTGTAACCTGGGGACCCCCTGTACCAATATTCTGTGAAAACAAATATATTAAATTCTAAAAAATATAACAAATGCATAAAAAGAAAAGGAAACAAATAAGATAAAAAGTAAAAAGGTGCTCAGTCCCAAAAAGCAGGCTTCAAATTGTGATGAAAACCCCTTAAAGTGGATGTAAACCCGACTTGTGAAATTCGACCTAGGCACAAATATGTGTAGTGTTTACTTATCTCTCTCAAAAAAGCCCTAAGTGCTGTGTCTTTCTGCTGTTTCGTTCCCCTGTTATCAACTTCTGACAAGTTCTCTGACATGAAAAATCAAAAGTGCTAATTTTAAAGGCTTATATGCAAGTTAGGACATGTATACAAGGGAACATGTATCAATGCAAAAAAAAGTTTTAAAAACGAACGTTTTTTCGGGAGCAGTGATTTTAATAATGCTTAAAGTGAAACAATAAAAATTAAACATTCCTTTAAATATTGTGCATGGAGGGGTGTCTTTTGCCTGTAAAGCAGCGCCTCTTTCCCATGTTTATAACAGTGCCACAACAAAGTTAAGTTTCTAAAGGAATAAATGTCATTCAAAACTGCTTGTGCCTGTAATGTATTGTTGGATCCCAGCAATATAGATACAAATACCCAAAACACCAAAAAAAAGCCGGCGTGGATGTCACCCCCAAAATCCTTTCAGGCCTGGTATGAATAGTAAGGGAAACCCTGCACCCAAAACTTTTTTTTAAATGGTGTGGGGGTCCCCCAGGCACTATATACTCTGAACAGCAGTATATATATTATATGGCCTTCCCTATATACTATGCAGAAAATTGGCCAGTGGTGTGGCGGTGCCACAACACTGTAACCCCTCACAGATACTTTGTAATTAGGCCATGCAACTTAAGTTTGCAGAAGCATTCCATTCTGAGTCCTCTGGGTCACAAAGGATCACATGGTCCGTAACTACCTCCTCCCAGCCACGTACAACTCCTTGGGTTTCTGGGGACTGAAAACATCCCTTGAAGACTGCTGCTGAGTGTTATCCTCTACATCCATGCTGACATAATCCTCCTCCTCTTCTTCCAGTGTGTTTGGCGGGCCCGCAGGAATGCTATTTAAATAAAGAGGGCCTTGAGAGGTAAGGAAGTCCTCCTCTTCCGTGTGCTCCAACAGGAAGACTAGAAGGACAGTGTCACTAATGCATGCATTGTCACTGCTCACCACCCTTGTGGCCTCCTCAAATGGTGACAGGACAGTGCATACATCCTTGATCAGTAGCCACTGGCATGGCGAAAAAAAAGCCAAGCTCCCCTGACCCTGTCCTGGTGCCATACTCACACAGGTACTTATTGATGTCCCTCTTCTGTGTGTGCAGCCACTGCAGCATTGCCAACGTTGAGTTCCACCTGGTGGGCATGTCACAAATAAGGCAGTTGGTGGGCAGGTTGCATTCCCTTTGAATGTCAGCCAGCCAAGCACTGGCATTGTATGACTGACGGAAATGACCACAGACTTGTCTGGCCTGCCTCAGGAGATCCTGTAAGCCTGGGTACCTGCTCAAGAACCGCTGCACCACCAAATTCGGGATACATGCCAAACATGGAACATGGGTTGAAGTGTCCCTGTCGGAGGGCGGAGAGAAGGTTTGTGCCATTGTCGCATACAACCATTTCTGGCTGAAGCTGGCATGGAGTCAACCACCTCTGAGCCTGGTCCTGCAGAGCTGACAGAATCTCTGCCCCAGTGTGGCTCCCATCCCCTAGGCAGATCAACTCAAGCACCAAATGGCATATTTTAGCCTGACTGCTTGCATAGATCCTTGAACGCTTACGGAGCACCACTGGTTCAGAGGACAAATCTGCAGAAGAGGCCATAGAGGAAGAAGAAGAGGAGGGGGTGGAGGAGAGAGCTGTGGCAGAATCACCACTAGCATTTTGGAGGCGTGGTGGCAGAACAAGCTCCAACAATACTGAAACCTGTCCTGCATCCTTCCCAGCTGCCAGCAGAGTTACCCAGTGCGCCATGAAGGAAAGGTAACGTCCCTGCCCATGCCTGCCAGACCATGAGTCAGCGGTAATATGAACCTTACTGCTGACCACCCTGTCCAACGAGGCCAAAACATTGCCTTCCACATGCCGGGAGAGAGCCAGAATGGCCTTCCGTGAAAATAAATGGCATTTTGGAACCTGCTACTGAGGTACAGCACATTCCACAAATTCAAGGGGGCAGAGTCTACCAGCTGAAAAGGCAGCAGCTGCAGTGCTAGCAATTTGGCCAAGCTAGCATTTAGACGCTGAGCATGTGGATGACTGGGACCTAATTTATTTTTACGGTTCAGCAACCGGGGTAGGGAAATTTGCCTGCTAAAATCAGATGGGGATGTACTGCTAGCAGATTGGCTGCTGTATTAGATACTGTGTATATCACCAGAAAAGTAGTAGAAACTGTAGTAGAAACTGCACTACGGCTGCACTGTATTAGATACTGTGTACACAACCAAAAAAGTAGTAGAAAGTGTACTATGGCTGCACTGTATTGTATACTGTGTACACCACCAGAAGTGTAGTAGAAACTGTACACACTGTATTAGATACTGTGTACACTGCTTGAAGTGTATTAGAAACAGTACACCACAGAATGCACAGTAGATATAGGCTACACTGGATAGAATTTCTCCTAGCCCTTCTAATATGGTTTATCCATGCTTATTTATCAATCTAATCAGCACTGTTTTTATAGCTTTATCAAAAATTTTAAGTGTGAGTCCATAATAAGGCCCAGTAATTCTGCAAGTGTATTTTATGCAGAACTTTCTCTACAGTTATACAAAAAAAATGCATATATCACATATTACTGGAAATGCTATCTGAAATTTTTGCACAGCACTTTCAATTATTAAGTAGCATATTTCATTGCAATCCATTCTTCAAATAACTGGCAAGTTCCCAGCCCATGTTTATGCAATGGCTTCTCAGTCTCATCAGGTTGTCATGTTCATGTGACAAACTATATCCCAACATTGCTTTGTCTGTATTAAACTAGAATATTGCAGATGTTTGATGCCGTCTGGCGCTTATGGGTTTAATTTCATATGGCATACTAATTTATTCATGAAGTATCATAAATATGGCATGATCTATTGCATGAGTGTGAACAACATGGGCAATAATACAAATATATATGAGCAAAGTTTTTTTAAAATCTGTTGGCAGCTTGCCAATCTGGACATATTAAATTTAAAAAATGAAAAGGAATTTAAAATTAAAAAAACAAGAGTAAATGAAGATTGAGCAGTCTGCTTTTACCATAGCTAGTACAAGTTAGTCTTTTGTATTTTTGTAGCTTACCCAAACTAATTATTTTGTTTCTAATTCGTGTAAGAAACATACCTCAGCATTTATATCCACACAGGTAGCACAGTCAGCTTTATCCAAGCACCACGGAATGTGTTAAAGCAGATTTGTCCAAGAATAGGATGGGAGTTGTGAAAGTTGTGGAACCATCCTGTTGTCATTACATAAGCCCACTCTTTTTACCAAGGTAGAGATATTAAAACAGCATTCTATGTGGAAGATAGATGTGTCGAAGCACCCACATCTGTTCAGGGATGGTTGCTTTTTATGTAGATGGCCTCTTTCATACGTCTTGTGAACCAGCTTTCCTTTCTGTTCAAAATGTGCACTTTACTGCCCTTGAAAATGTCCTTATTCTTCAAAATGTAGGAAAGATGCTGAATGTTAACTTTCAGACTTTGCTCTCCTATGCTGAGCCATTCATTTGTTGAGAGGTTGTTTTGCCCCCCCCCCCCCCCCCCCACAGGTCTTTGAAGTGTTCAGTGCACTGGAATACATATAGCAAGTTACTTTGCTTGTGTTTGGATGAAGGGTTCTTTGGATGTACAAACTTCTGACAGCTGAACAGATCTAAAACCAAACCAAGTATGTTCCTTGCTGAACCTTTCCTAGCCACCTATTTCAAGTTAAATGATAACCTCTACAGACCAAAAAGATGGCTGTGCTATGCAGCTACTAGGCAAACTAGGCAGGGGTGCAGGGTGCACTGTCACTGTCACCTAGGGCACAGCCACGGCCACTGGTTTCCCTACTCTCCACCCAAGGCTGGCACCAGCATAATCCTGGTTTCCCACAGACCCACCGCCAGTTCCAGCACAGGATGCAAGAATGCAGGCACCAGCAACTGATGTTGATAACAGAACTCTCGGCTACCACTCCCCCAAACCACTCCCCCGTCATCACAGATCTTCAATCACTGCTAAATTATAACAAAATGACTCCTGCTTTGGATTTCTGACCTTTATTCTTCTCCTTTTCTCTCCCTCCCTTCTTCTTCTCCCCCCTCACCCTTTTATATCTTTTTTTTCTATTCTTTTTCCCTCTTCTTTTTTCTCTTTTATGTTCAATGATTTACCTTATGGATGCAAGTGGAGAGTCCTGGAGCCTCTCATTTCTTGATGCCAATGTGGGAGCTACGTAAAGTGACTGCAAGTACCGGATCCACTTTGGTGATCAGGGCCCTTTACAGAGAAGTTATAACTTTACAGAGAAGTTATACTTATTATGTTCAGGCCCAAAATAGTTTTTTATATTACAGTCATATAGATCAGCCACTTTGTCACCTTTTGAGAGTGCATGGATCTTTCTGTATTAATATACTGTTTGTATCCTAAGAAATGTGATAAACTTTTGAATAAAAATCTATTGCAAACAAATTCTAACAAAATGAGCATTCACCTTGTATGTTACTTTCTAAGCCACGCCTCTTCAATTGTCACTGGTCATCTGCTTCATAAACTTGCTGTTGTCATTCACCAGATCAGCCTACCTTAACCTCCTGCAGTACAGGAATGGGGAGGGGAAGTGTGTGCAGGAAGGGGGGTGCAGGGTTTAAAGGGAAAAGTGTGTACAGGAAGGAGGGGGGTTAAAGGGGGGCAGTGTGTGCAGCAAGGGGGTATAGGTTTAAAGGAGGCACTATGTGCAGGGGAAATGGGGGGCAGTGTGTGCAGGGATGTAAGGTTAAAGGGGCTAATGTGTACAGGAAGAGGATGTAGGGTTAAAGGAGAGCAGTATGTGTAGGGGAAATAGGGGGGCAGTGTATGCAGAAAGGGGGCAGTGTATACAAGAAGGGGTTTTGGGGGTAAAGGGGGCAGTGTGTACAAGAAGGGGTGTGTGGGGTTAAAGTAGGATAGTGTGTACAGAAAGGGAGGTGTAGGGTTAAAGGGGGCCAGTGTGTACAGGTAGGGGGGTGTAGGGTTAAAGAGGGGCAGTATGTGCAGGGAAAATAGGGGGCATTGTGTGCAAAAAGGGGGCAGTGTGTACAGGATGGCAGGTGTAGGATTAAAGGGAATTATGTGCAGGAAGAAGGGCAGTATGTACAGTTTTTTTTTTTTTGGGGGGGGGGTGCAAGTAGCTGGTCTTGCCTAGGGCACAAAATAGCGCACCAGCCCTGGTGCTATGGGTAGGATCACCAGTACTTCCTAATACATGGAGGTGGAGAAAAGAGTCTTGAACACTTGCAGTGGAATGACACCAATTTCATGTTGGATAATTTATTAAGTTAATCATTTTGTTTCATCATATTCATTATGTTAGAATGATTTGTATTGGGAATTTGTTTTATATATTTGAATTTATTTTGTATATTTGGATTTGTTTTGTATATTCGTTGTTCTGAACCGATTCATATTTAAGAAGATTGTCTAAATTTATTTTAATGTGTTAATTTGTTATTTTTTTCCACTTGCAGTGTAATGACACCAATTCATTGGTACAGGTATGTATATTTCACATATAATGCTGTTTTAATATTGGTATCCCAGCGATTTAACAATAATTACAACCATTAGCTATGTAAAATAAATGATTAACACCTATGAAGACTTCCTAACACCAAAGGATGAGATTGTGCAACTAGAACACTTGAACTATCAGCTTTTCATTTGACACATTACATGGTAATTGGATTAAAGTGACTGTGCTACCAGTTTGAATAAAAAAACTGACGTAAGTCCCCAGCACTCATTAGCACTGAAGATGTGACTTGAATAAGCTATGAAACATTTTCAACATTACAGAACAAGTCTGGTTGAATGTGACCAACTACTACTACCCTGTTTCCCCGAAAATAAGACCTAGCGTGATCGTTGGTAATGGCTGCAATATAAGCCTTACCCCCCAAATAAGCCCTTCCCTTTTTCCCCGAAAATAAGCCCTACCCTGAAAAGAAGACCTACAAGGACTTAAACTAGGGCTTATTTGGGGGAGTAGGGCTTATATTGCAGCCATCACCAACAATCACGCTAGGTCTTATTTTCGGGGAAACAGGGTAGCTAGAGATGTGCACCACAGAAAAAATGGTTTTGTTTTGGTTTCATTTGTTAAGTTAATCATTTTGTTTCATCATATTCATTATGCTAGAATGATTTGTATTTGGAATTTGCAACAATAACAAAAGTAAGGTGGTAATTTGCAACCACCATACAATACACTTATACCATAAATCATATGCAATGCATATAAATGTCCATGGCCTGAAAAATGATAAAACTCTCAAAAATAAAAAAAAATAAAAAAGTAGATCTTAACAGGGAGTCCAACTCCTTATCTGTTGGATCCTTAAGCATATGTGCATTGTCTTCTGGACAAGTTAGGCCTTTATTCACATTGGAAATCCCAGTGTCAACTGCTGGTATTTTCCATCTTTTGGAGAATTTCTCCTCCAGGGGATAGAGAATTGCAATTTTCTTAGGCAGGAGAAAATGCTTATCCGGGTGATCCCATTCAGCAAAAATAAGCTGTTCTAGTAATGCATGTGCAAGAAAAGCATGCAAAGGTTGAGAGGGTTTTAAAGAACCCAAGGAAGAAACCAAACTTTCAGGAGACATGAATGTAGCATGAAAGTAGAACGAACCATCTCCGTAAGAGATTGTATCAGCAATTTCTCAGATTTGAGAGGCTGAAAAAGGCTAATCTACCATTGTTATCTCCACAGATGAATCATCATTGGTTTGTTTTTTCCCCCTGATCGACTGAGGGTAACACCTCATCCTGTGCCCACTGTGCCCCTTGCAAAGGTTCTGAAATGAGGGAGGGGGGTCTAGCACTCTTCCTATCCATCTGAATGGAGGATGCGATTAAAGGCACTAATCTTTCTTCTAGACACTGCAGGAAGGGACTGAGATGTGAGAAGTACATCAATTTGTTCCAATGGCTCACCCTGGCTTGCCATAACTGTTAATTCAGGTGAGGATGACAACATAGAAATGCTAGCACCTGGGGGTGAAACCTTTACTTTTTTGTTTTTTGTGGTGTCTATTTTGGTAGGCATAGTCCTAAGTACAAAACAGAGGCACTATACAAATTGCACTTAATTGCTGAAAATAGTCATGACATTTAAAGCCACTATAAAATTCAGCTTAGTGCTGGGAAAAAAGTGTCATTCCTGTATCAAGAATGCCACTTTGCAACCCTAACATGTCCCACAGCTCTTGTGTCCTTGTGTTGCAGGCTGCTTGTTTTCTCCTTGTCAGCCAAGGAGAGACTGTCACAGCTGTGTATTATTTTGTTTTTAGCCTGCCACGTGTCCTCGTGGATGTTCATGTCATTGTGATTAGGCCCCGCCCCTCCGAGAAAAAATTCTGCCCCTTTTTACTTTTAAAATGATCCTGCGCTTGTGTGCAGTGTTTTAGGGTTCAGTGACTCAACACGAGGGGGGGAGCAGGGACCCATCCAGCAGCAGGCACACAACACACATCACAACAGTAAAAACAATTAGCGGTATTAGCAGGACCTCGGCACCCTCCCCCCCCGCGGTGGGGGGGTAAAGTAAGGGGGGTACAGTGCTGCTGCCCCCCTAACCCCCCTAATCCTATGGTCCCATCAGGGGGGAGAAGAAAACATTTTTGCAGATTTATTTTACCTTGGAAAGTCTCTCTCCACATGCTGCTGTAGCCAGGAATGGACTGAGCTTACAGTGAAGACAACTGTGCATAGACTTCCTCTAGTGGAGAATTGAGCCGTGACAACATTTTTTCCCTAATGGAAGAGAAAATTGAGAGCTATCCGTGATACTTTTTTTATTTGCACTAACACATCATTTTTCATGGACAAGCTCTCGGGGTGTGTCCCCTTCTTCAAGGTCTAAGCAATAATGATGGAAGACATACATAGATGTTTTTAATACCCAAGTTTCTTCCCTTACCTTATCCTCGCCGCAGGATTTGCTGAATTAACAGACAATCCAACCTTCACCTATCACGGTGGGCTGCGTAGCAAACCTTCAAGGACTGGGTTCCTAAAATGGGGTTCCAACTGCCTTGGACCTGTAAGGAACACCCCATTGGGAAGTTTAGGTAATGTAAAAAGACCTAAGCCCTACAAAGAGAGGCGTTACAGGCAAAACCTCATGCTTTGGATATGAGGCCCCAGGTACCATCCCTTTAGGCCTCAATGGCACTTTGGTTGGATCTGGTCTTTTTGGAGGCTATTTAAATCCAGCATGGATCCCTCCAGTGGAGCTCCTCAGAGCATATCTTCACTCGTGACCAACACCTTAGACACTAGTCAAAATACTGATGTGCTTCTGGAAGGAGGAGGGGTTATATAGGGCGTGAACTTCCTTAATTGGGTATAACCAGTGTCAACACCTGAAGGTGGCCTATAACCCATTAGGTAATTACTTAAGGCTCTGTGTCCCATGATGTACAATAAAGAAATGTTAATGTTATATAAAAACAAAATGGATCCGAAACGATTTGGATCATTCCTTATTTTTTTTTTCATTATTACAAATATTAACCAAAGGCCCAAACTATTGCATCATGTCATCTGAATGAAACAAATTAATTTGTTGTTTTGTAATAATTGATTTTTGATTAGTTTAAATTCATTGCTATTGGGATTTGGACATTCGTATACATCCAAATCTCAGAAAAAGGAAAATTTCATCTGAATTTCGTCTCGTAATGAAGCGAATCACACATGACTTTAACCACTTGAACTCCAGAAGGTTTTACCCACTTCATAACCATTTTTTATGATATGGCACTGCGTTGCTTTAACTGACAATTGCATAGTCATGCAACGCTGTACCCAAATAAAATTGATGTTATTTTTCCCCCACAAATCAAGCTTTCTTTTGGTGGTATTTGATCACCTCTGCGATTTACATTTTTTGTGCTATAAACAAAAAAAGACAGACAATTTTTAATTAAAAACAATATTATTTACTTTGTGCAATAAAACATTCCCAATAAAAAAATTAAAAAAATCAAATTTCTTCATCAATTTAGGCCAATATGTATTCTGCTACATATTTTTGGTAAAAAAAAAATCCCAATAAGCATATATTGATTGGTTTGCTCAAAAGTTATAGCATCCAAAAACTATGGGATAGATTTAGGGACTTTTTATTTATTTGTTATAGTTTTTACTAGTAATGGCAGAGATATGCGATTTTTAGTGGGACTTCGACATTGCGACAGACAAATTGGACACTAAGTGACACTTTTTGGGTACCAATGACACCAATACAGTTATCAGTGCTGAAAAAAATACACTGATCACTGTATAAATGACACTGGCAGGGAAGGGGTTAACACTAGGGGAAATCAAGGGGTTAAGTGTGTCCCTGGGAGGTGCTTTCTACCTGTGTGGGGGATGGACACACTGGAGTAAAGGAGAGATCATGTTTTAACTTAGCTGAAACACAAAGATCTCTCCTTTGCTCCCTGGCAGATCAGTACATTTACATAGGCACACTGCTGATCCGTCTCTCCACAGAATGTCCAATCACAGCAGAAGCGACACACGCGCCCCCTACACCACGTGCACGAATACAGGTATATGATTTTACGCACCCGGGCCACTCTGCCAGAGTTTATGTATGGTGGGTGGTCCAGAAGTGGTTAATATACATTTTCCCTTTCTAGTCATTATGCTTTACATTTTAATCGCTTTAGAAATGCAGTTTGTAGATCAATATTCTGGAGCTGTTGCCCTGTGTCAAGGGAATTGTAGTCTGTATCCTATTATGGAACTAACAGCAACCCACAGCAGTGCTGGTTTCTAGTTATTATTATTATTATACAGGATTTATACAATGCCAACAGTTTACGCAGAACTTTACAATATAAAAGGGAGACAATACAGTTATAATACAATAAAATACAAAAGGATTAAGAGGGCCCTGCTCAGAAAAGCTTACAATCTAATAGAACGGGGCAGGTGGTACAAAAGGTTGTAACTGGGGGAATGAGCTGATGGAAGTGGTAAAAAATTCATAGGAAACGTGATAGATTTCCCTGAAGAGATGAGTTTTTAGGGATCGCGTGAAGGTAGCAATAGTAGGGGATAGCCAGACAGGTTGAGGTAGCGAGATCAAGAGGATGGAAGAGGCTCTGGAGAAATCCTGGTGAGGAGCATGGGAGGAGATGAGGGAGCTTGAGAGTAGGCGGTCTTAAGAAGAGCGGAAAGGATGGTTTGGGTGATATTTGGAGGCAAGGTTGGTGATGTAGCTCGGGGTTGTGAATGGCTATGTATGTTGTGGTTAGTATTTTGAATTTAATTCGCTGGGCGATTGGGAGCCAGTGTAGGGATTGGAGGAATGGGTTTGCAGACACTAAGCAGTTGGTAAGGTGGATAAGTCTGGGAGCAGCATTCATGATAGACTGAAGAGGGGATAGCCTATGGAGAGGCAGGCCAATGAGAAGGGAGTTGCAATAGTCAAGGAGAGAAATAACGAGGGAGTGAATGAGGAGCTTGGTGGTTTAATTTGTGAAAAAAGGGGAGAATTTTAGAGATGTTACTGAAGTGAATTCTACAAACTTTTGACAACGATTTGATTTGAGGCTGAAAGGACAAGTCAGAGTCTAGGATTACACCTAGTACCCTGGCATGAGGGAGGGAACTGATGGTTGCATTGTTGATTTTGATGGAAAAGTCATGGAGGGGGCACAGGCGTTTTGGGCAATATTAATAGCTTGGTTTTAGAGAGATTTCGTTTAAGGAAGTGGTGTGACATCAATGCTGATATGTCAGTTAGTAGGTTAGTAATGTGTGAGGAAACTGAAGGAGTAAGGTGAGGAGAAGTCACATACATTATGGTGTCATTGGCATATAATTGGTATTGGAAGCCATGGGCAGTATCAACTGACCAAGGGAGGAGGTGTAGATAGAGAAGAGAAGGGGTCCAAGAACAAAGCCTTGGGGGACCAATACAGAAAGGGGCAATGGAGAGGAGGAGACAGAGTTGTAGGTAACACTAAAGGAGCACGTTGATAGGTAGGCAGAGAACCAGGGTAGAGCAGAATCTTGGAGGCCAAGGGAATGGAGTTAATTGAGAAGGAGTGGGTGGTCAAGAGAGGTCAAGTAGTAGGAGTATGGAGTAGTGGCTGTTGGTTTTAGCAGTTAGTAAATTGTTAGTGAGTTTTAGTAAGGCAGTTTCTGTGGAGTGCTGCGAGCGTTTTTAAGTATGGGAGTGATCTGAGCATTTTTTAGAGGGGAAGGGAAGGTGCCACTAGAGAGGGAGAGATGGAAGATGTGAGTGAGGGAACATAGGATAGAAGAAGAGGGTGACCGTAGTAGTTGTGAGGGAACAGGATCCAAGGGACAATTGGCTAGGTGGGCATCTGAGAAAGGTTTTGTAACTTCTTCAGTAGTAGCCAGTTCAAAAGAGGAGAGTGTTGAATGTGTTATGCAAGGTATGTTGGGTAGGGAAGATGTATGTACAGTGGCGGTGTCCTCACGAATTGCATCAATCTTGTCTTTGAAGTGTTTGGCAATCTCTTGGGCAGTGAGTGAGTTAGTGGGTAGAGGGGGTGGGGGACAAAGCAGAGAGTTAAAGGTTGGGAAGAGCCGACGGGAACGGGATGACAAGGTATTAACCACTTCCGTACCAGCTGCTGCAGTTTTACTGCGGCAGGTTGGCTCAGCTGGGAAAATTGGTGTTACCTTACATCACTTTTCCTTTTGGCCACTAGATGCACGCGCCTGTAGCATGTGCCCAGAGCCAATGCGAGTTCCCGGAAGGCACGATGACCGTCAGACACCCACGATCGTTCATGACAGAGCGAGAATCGGGATCTGTGTGTGTAAACACAAATCCCGGTTCTTTCAGGGGAGTAGAGACTGATTGCATGTTCATACCAAGTGTGAACACCGATCTCTCTCTCCTCCTAGACAGTCCCATCACCCCTACAGTTAGACCACACCTAGGGAACACAGTTAACCCCTTGATCACCCCCTAGTGTTAACCCCTTCCCTGCCAGTGACATTTACACAGTAATCAGTGCATTTTTATAGCACTGATTGCTGTATAATTGTCAATGGTCCCAAAAATGTGTCAAAAGTGTCCAATTTGTCTGCTGCAATATCGCAGTCCTGATAAAAATCGCAGACAGCCACCATTACTAGTAAAAAAAAAATAATAATAAAAATGCTATTAATCTATCCCCTATTTTGTAGATGCTATAAATCTATATACGCTTATTGCGATTTTTTTTTACCAAAAATATGTAGTAGAATATATATCAGTCTAAACTGAGGAAAAATTTTAGTTTTTTTGAAAAAAATTGTGGGATATTTATTATATCAAAAAGTTAAACATATTGTGTTTTTGTTCAAAATTTACGCTATTCTTTTGTTTATAAAAACCGCAGAGGTGATCAAATACCACCAAAAGAAAGCTCTATTTGTGGGAAAAAAGGATGTCAACTTTTTTTGGGTACAGTGTCACATGACTGCGCAATTGTCAATTAAAGCGACGCAGTTCCGTATCCCAAAAAATGGCCTGGTCATTGAGTAGCCAAAACTTCCGGGGCTGAAATGGTTAATAAGAAAGACAAAGTAGGCTTGTTTGGCAGCACGGAGGCAGGAATTGAATTTTAGAAGGGCAGAGTTATATAGAGTGAAGTCCTGCAGGCATTTGGTTTTAAGTCACAGTCATTCAAGAGCACGGCAATGTCTCTTGAGATTTCTAGTGTTTTCAGTTTGCCAGGGTTGTAATGGTCAGGGCCTGATTCTGCATGTGGTTAGAGCAGCAAGTACATCTAGTGATGATGAGAGGGAACTGTTGTAGACAGAGGTGACCAGGTCAGGTCAGGCCAGGACAGGGGACAGATTATGTGATATATGGTCAGTAGCAGAATAGAGAAGAGAAGGGTTAAAGTGGCAAAGGTTTCTACAAGTAATTGTTTGCTCCTTGGAGGGATGGGTGGTTGGAGGCAAGGATACAGTGAAACTGATGAGGCTGTGATCATAGAGAGGAAAGGGGGTGTTGGTGAGGTTGCCAGGATTGCAGAGATGGGAGAATACAAGGTCGAGGGTATTACCATTGGAGTAAGTGGAAGTATATGTCCATTGGGTTATGTCAAAAGATGAGGTTAAGTTGAGAAGTTGAGCTGTAGCTGGGCTGTTAACATTGACAGGAATATAGTTGAAAATAATTCATGTCACTGAGAGCACTGGTTCCATACTAGATTCCATTTCTGCAATCACTATGATAATCAATCATAGTGATCACATGGATTTGTTTAGAAAATAAACCTACTGGCCTAGATGTCATTGTAACTAAATACATGTTAGGACAAGGTACCTATTCGTCTGCCAGCGTATTCAGCTGCCTCATACTGCTAGACCGCTGTCTATATGGTTATGTAAACAATTGCCTTCTTGATAGCACTTCCTTTCTGTATGTACAAGTAAAGTAAGCTGGAATTTCACCTGGACCATTGTGTAACCTGCTGTATTTCAGTTGTAATTTGCCTTTTACATCTTAAAGCTACGTTAACCAGTTGTGGACCACCCACAGTAGATTTACTGCGGCAGGGCAGCCGCTCTGTGCCAAATCACGTACCTAGTATGTGATCTGGCACTTCCGGGTCTAAGTGCACCCCGCGGTGACCTGTGCGATGTTTATTGTTTTTTTTTTTTTACAATGTTACACATCCGCATACCGTATTTATCGGCGTATAACATGCACCGACGTTTAACACGCACTCCAAGTTTAGGAGGGAATTTAAAAGAAAAAAACTTTTAGGAGGGAAGCTTAAGGAAAAAACTTATATTTAAATGCCCATCAATGCAGCCTTGTCCGTGTCATTTGCAGCCTTCCATTTAGCCGTGTCAGTCATTTGCAGCCTTCCATTTAGCCGTGTCAGTCATTTGCAGCCTTGCATTTAGCCTTGTCAGTGTAATTTGCAGCCTTCCATTTAGCCTTGACAGTCGTTTGCAGCCTTGTCTGTGTGTTTGCCATTTAAAAATGGTGCCACCGAGATATAGAGCGGATGTCCTGTGTATCTCAGCGGCGCTCGGTAGTTCTCGACCGTTCTCGGCGGCTTTCGGGTATTGTCGGCCGTACTCAGCCGTTCTCGGTTATCTTTGGCAGTTCTCGGCTATTTTCAGCCACATTTGGCCGTTCTCGGCGGCTTTTGGCTTTCCAAAAGACGCAGAGAACGGCCGAAAATATCCGGAAGCCGCAGAGAACGGCAAAAGGGCTTACAAACAGCGGGGGATATAACATGCACCCCCAATTTCCCCCTTTTTTAGGGGGAAAAAAGTGTGTGTTATACACCTATAAATATGGTAATTGTCAGTTAAAGTAATGCAGTGGTGTATCACAAAAAATGGCCTGAGTTTGAGGGGGGGTAGATCTTCCTGGAGCTGAATTGGTTAAAACAACCATGTGGTATTTACACATCCACACTTTGGAGGCCCAGCCAACATGCAGGCTGTTATCAGTGTTTCCGCTTGCTTTTGGCTCTTATGTCTGGTGTACTGAACCAGATTTTATTTTAATTTTTAACTATCAAATTAAAAATAATGGATTGTATCTGGGTCGCTCTAACTTAGACCAATTCAGGACTGATCTGAATTTGCACAACTCTGTTTGGTAATACCTGTACAGTATGTGGATACTATGCATTTACCTTAAATCAGGGTCAGTAATGTGAAGAAAAACATATGTTCAGCCTTAGAACTGTAATTTGGACAATAGAGTAAAAATTGGATGATCATTGCCGTTCCAAATCAATGAGCAAACTTAAGGTCAGTAGGGTTAATAGGTCAGGCAGAGAAAATGGATAAAACTCAAAGGTCAGGCAACAGACATCAAACAGTGTTTGGTAATAAAGCAAAGGTCAGATTAAGACATACATTATAACAGGTGATCAAAGGTTCTGAGTTAAAATCAAATCACTGATTTAAAAAGCCAAGAGGTAATATATACAATGCAGTAATAGAGGGTGACCAATTCAAATTCATCTCTCGCTGTTCCAAACTAACGAAATGCCTGGAATTTCTATACCATTAGATGCACTAAAGAATCCATTTGGACGAGTGCTGAAATGCTATCAGGAATTGCTATCAGGAATTGTGCTTGATATTTATACCATCAGACACCCCAAAGATAACTGAAAACCGAAACAAATTTATATTTGTATCCCATTTCAAAACAGTAGACATCAAGCAGAAGCTACCACTGAAGTAGAAAAGGTAGATTATGCCAGGGAGTGATTCAACCTACATCTATCTATAACTAAAATGTTAAAGGAAAAGTATAGCCAAAGCTCATTTGTCTGTAATAAGGATGAGCTCAGACGTGTTCGCATGCTCCACGTGCAGAGCCCGCCAGGAAGTCGGTGCAGAGCTGTGCTAATCACAGACAGTGAGACATTGCCCGATCTCTGCAGCCGTGCATCGGGGCAATGTCTCACTGCCTGTGATTAGCGCACCACTGCGCCGACTTTCTGGCGGGCTCTGCACCTTAGTCTGTGCTTTTCTTGTAGATCATAGGAGTGCAGTTTGTTCTGCACTCCTGTGACCTGTTTTCAGCAGACAGCGGGCCAAAGGTGATGTCACAGAGCTGGTTCAGGCTCGAGCAAGATCATCACAATGAAGTCAGGATCGGCCCACATGCCTGGACCAGCACCCAGCTCAGCCTGTCAGTAAGCTGCTGAGAGCCTGAGCCATCAACAGTGGTGACTTATGCCCCATACACATGATTGGACATTGATTGGACATTCCGAAACTCCAATGATTCTTTCCGATGGATGTTGGCTCAAACTTGTCTTGCATACACACAAAGTTGGTCGGAAATTCTGAACGTCAAGAACGCTATGACGTAAAACACGAACGACGAGTCGAGAAAAATTAAGTTCAATAGCCAGTGCGGCTCTTCTGCTTGATTCCGAGCATGCGTCGGAATTGTGTACACACTATCGGAATTTCTGACAACGGATTTTGTTGTCGGAAAATTTGAGATCCAGATCTCAAATTTTGTGCGACAGAAATTCTGATGGAAAATGTCCGATGGAGCCTACACACGGTTGGAAAAAAGCTCCCATCGAACATTTTCAGTCGGAAAATCCGACTGTGTGTACGGGGCATTACAGTCACTGGCTCTCTGCTCAGGGAGCCCTGAGAATCAAGCAATCTGCGGTGTTCGAATGCTCGGTTCTCAGTGTTAGATGCGGCGGGGGACAGATGCAGCATTGGACCGATGCTGCATCCACCTAGATAAGTATTATTCTTAAAAAAAAACATGCTTCTCTTTTAATAACAAGTGCTCTCACTCTTTACATTCATTTTTATATGTCTTGTTTATGCTAAGAGCAAGATCTCCATTTCCCAATTCCTGATTTTTTTTTCCTGTTCACCTGGGGGTTTTGGATGTTCCTGCCCAACTTTTGTTGGTTTCAACTTCTCATGGTACATTCTTCATGTATAAAGTAAATGAAAATCCAGCAGAGAGAGTGAGACCCCCATAACAGTTACAACAAGTATGCAAACCCGCAAGGTCAAGGTCAGATATATTATCAATAAAATTCCATAAAGACAGAAAATATTGTCAGTTTTTTTTCTAACTCTCCACTGCCTACCAGAAGAGGAAATATACAGTACATTCAAAGGTAAAACGCCAAAATACACCAAAGGATGCAATTATCAATTGAGTAGTCAATACTCAAATGTATTTTTTAATGCAGCTAGTGTGATACCTGAAATGAACTTGGTATGAGCCTCTTGTAACCCCTTGAACAGCAGCACACAGATTGAACGAGGGAGGCGAAGAACTACAAGCCAATCAGGCTCTGCTGCATGCACATATAATGATACCTGCTAAGACATGCTGGCAGGAGGAAATAGTAAAGTGGTGGAGAAACTGCTGCTCCTTCATTGTCCAATCACAGGCTGGGGGCAGGGAGCAGAGAAAAGTCAGGTCACCAGCCTTGATGTGACAACTGGTAGGGTTATATAAATCTTAGGTGTGCATGGGCTTAGGGATAAGTTTGCCTTTCCTAACATGTTACATATTACGAACAGACCGGTCCCTGCACCTCCATGTTCCCCGCTGTGACAGCCAGTGGGCTTTTTCTCCCTTCCCACTAGCTGTCACAATTTTTAAAAAAACATGGCTCCGCCCCTCAGCAGCGTCACTGATTGACAGGGCTCCGAGCATGGAAAACTACAAGGTCCAGCAGACTTTGCGGCTGTCGGCTTGTAGTTTTCAATGAACTATTATGGTGCTGTAGAGCGGTGTGGTAGTTCATTCATGCTTTCTGCCAGATTGCATCTGCTTACTAGATATGTGCATGATGAAAAAATTTGTTTTGTTTTGTTTCGTTTAGATTAGTTAATCCAGGTGTTTTCATTTAGTTCAATTTGGTTGCTTCATTCAATTCATAACTAAACGTTGTTGCTGACCAAGTATACCCCTTTATGGAAATTATATTCCCTGATGGCAGTGGCCTCTTTCAGCAGGATAATGCACCCTACCACACTGCAAATATGGTTTAAAAATGGTTTGAGGAACACAACAAGTTGGACTCCAAATTCTCCAGATTTCCATCCAATATAGCATCTGTGGTGGAAAAACAAGTAAGATCCATTGAGGCCCCACCTTGCAGCTTACAAGATTTAAAGGATCTACTACTGATGGCTTGGTGCCATATACAACAGCATACCATTAGAGGTTTAGTGGCATCCATGCCTCCACAGGTCAGAACATTTATGGCTGATACATGTATGTATTTAAACAGTTTATTTATCTATTCGCCTGGCTTTTACTGTAGCTTTAAGTAAAAGAAAGACGTGTACATTAAATACCAGAAGCTATAGTATAGTATAGTATTAAAGAGGAAGTAAACCCTGATGAGTTTACTTCCTCTTTCATTCCCTGCAAAGGCAAAGCATAATGGACTACTATGCATCGCATAGTAGTCCATTATGTGTCACTTACCCGACACAGGAGCCAGCGAAGTCACCGCTGTCCCCTGTAGTCCGCCGCATCCATCTTCTTGGTGGGGTCTCGCAGCTCCGCCGCTGTCATTCGGCGAAGCCGCGATGACGTTACTCCCGCGCATGCGCACGGGAGCCAACACGTGCGGCAGCTCCGTCGTTGAGAATGCCGCGCTCAGTGTGCCTGCGCGCCACTGTCTACGGCGCATACGCCGTAGACAGCAGTGCCTGTTTTCGGGCAAATATCTCCTAAACCATATAGGTTTAGGAGATATTTCTTGGACCTACAGGTAAGCCTTAATCTAGGCTTACCTGTAGGTCAAAGTGGTTTGTAAGGGTTTACAACCACTTTAAAGGGAAGTAAAATAAGGTAACAGGACAAAATTACTTTAATGAATATAAGGAAGAGACTACTAATAAGGAATGCTGGGTAAACAAAATCAATCGGATGTCCTTGTGCGTGGGCTTTAAAGGATTTTATTTTTTATATTCTGAAGATCCACTCTTTTCCTTCGCTCTCACATAGGAGTAATTAAGTGTCACACTTAAAATTTGGCTGCAGGAATCACTGAAAGATTTATTTAATTAGCTAGAGCAGATATGGTGCAAAACGATCTCCACCCAGGAGTGTGCTTTGCACATAGCACATCTTAATAAATTACAACTTTTTAAAATAAACCTGATTATTTGAAGATCCGGTGCTGTGGAATTAATTCACAATTCTAAACATTTAGGTTATGCAGCATTAACCACCAATTTAACCAGCAGCAGAAAATTAAATTAAGGTGATTGAAAAATAATAAGAGCTCTGACTTTTCTAGTACATCCCTGATTAAAATTGACATCTGTGATATCTATATAGATTTTATTACACCATTAACTTTTCAGTGTTTGCAAATAGTAATGGAGACTGCTCACCTGTTCAATGAACACAACAGCAATGGGGCTTACATAATAATTATATATAATGTAGCAACTTGTAGGATTAGAGACGCAGTATGTCAGGAAGTAGAGCAAAGGCACTAATATTATAAATGGGTTGCTAGTTGTTTGGGTATAATTAATGAAATGGCTTGGAACATGTTTATTGAACACTTATCCCCTAAACATGTTTAAAGTTTTTTTTTATGTGTCTTTAATAATTGCTGATATGTGCTAACTGAACCATCTCCACCCAAAAACAGAAACACTGCTATCTGCTTTGCTTATGTGTCTTTAATAATTTCTGGCATGTTATTTTTGCTTAACCATCCGTAGACCTGTCCACATTAAAATGCTTTATTATCTCCCTTGTCTTACCCAAAATTATGACCCGCTAACTTTAGTGCCCTCTTGCTAGTCTGTTTCTAAAGTAAGAATTTTGCCCTGTTAACCAGCCAACCTTTATCACCTCTTGATTGCTAATTGAAATCCACCCACTACCCACCCCTATCAGTATAATTATAAGCTTCTTTTGGGGGGGGGGAAGCATTTGCAGGGGGCACATTTGCAACTGGGGCCCTTTCTCAAAGTGGGGCTATTTCTATAAGTGGGAGCACTTCTGACTCTGCACTCCAGCGAAGGCACAAAGTGAAGGCACACAAGAAAATACTTTGAAAAACACCACAAAGACATCGGGTGACCTTGTTTACCCCTTCAGCTGTTTCTCCTTGTAACTCCTGCTAATTCTAAATCCACACACACCAAAAATCTCCAAGACCTTGGGCCATGCCCCTTCATATAAATTCCACTCCCATATTACCTCCCTCACCCTCCTGCTTCTCCTAACCTCTGGAGATATATCCCCAAACCCCCGGGTCTCCAGCATTTAACTGTACCCTATGCACCCATCACCCTGCACCCTCTGGTAGCAGCCGCAATCAACACAATTTAATTCCCATTTCTATTCTTCCCAAGACCAGACTCCCTTTCTCATGTGCCCTTTGGAACTCCCACTCTGTCTGCAACAAACTCACCTCTCTCCATGACCTCTTTATTGCTAACTCAGCACCCTCTGGTAGCAGCCGCAATCAACACAATTTAATTCCCATTTCTATTCTTCCCAAGACCAGACTCCCTTTCTCATGTGCCCTTTGGAACTCCCACTCTGTCTGCAACAAACTCACCTCTCTCCATGACCTCTTTATTGCTAACTCATTTAACCTACTCGCCATTACCGAAACCTGGCTCCATGAATCCATGAATCCATGAATCCGACACTGCGTCTTCTGCTGCCCTATCCCATGGTAATCTTCTCTGGACTCACTCCTCCAGATCCAGTGGACATAAGGGAGGAGGTGTCGGAATCCTTCTAGCCCCACATAGCACCTTTCAGGTACTTCAACCACACATCTTGACACATCCTGATCCTACTTTGCTTTTTTTTTTTTTTTTTTTAAACAAATTTTTATTCTGAAAATGTAGCATTTGACATAAAGGCGAAATACACGTAACATCTACAGTCATAATCAACTTCGGAACATATTCTCGGAAAACTGGACATTATATCTTGAACATACAGCAGTTTCTGAGAGATATATACAGTTTCAAACAAACAGGAAACATATTACAGTATTCATAACATCACCAGTGTTGTGAAATTAAACAAGAAAGTTTAACTGACTATTAGTCTCTCCAAGCCAAAAAGGCGACATATGAATGTTATAATAAAGGAGTACTTCTAGTCTGGACTTAGATGGGCGACAGGTAGTTCATATCTCCCTACACTCACCCCTACAGGGATCACACTGTGAGGGTAAGGAGACCTGAAGCAGGATCACACACCTAGAAGAGCCCTGTCTACTATACGTGCCTCCTCTGAGTCAGCTCGATAACGTGATGCTTCCTCAATTAAAGCCTATGCATAGTTGCCAAGTCATAGCGTTCTAAAGCTCTGTGAGAGTATTAGGATAGAGGGACATTGGGGAAGGTATAGGGGTGAGGATAAAGGGGTAAGACAGGGCAGGGGATGGTTGCGTTATCCGGAACGGGCACCATGTGTATACAGGAGAAGCTACCGTTATCGGAAAATTAGAACAGTCAGTTTAGCAGCTATTTTCCTATTATTTCCAATTATGTTCAGTTAGAATCCCAGGTCAGGCTATACCTCGCCCAGCAGTGTCTTGCATTCTGTGGACGCACGAAAATGGATCCAACAAGCCCATACTGTAGTAAATTTTGGCGTGGTATCATTAAGTTGGTGTACAAGTTCTTCCATTTCCATTGTCCGCCCTACCCGACGGATCCAGTCTCCTACCGTGGGGGGCGTGATTGATTTCCAGCGACCGGGCAAACACATCTTTGCTGCGTTCACAAGGTGCAAGACAAGAGATTTCCTATACTGCTTCTGTGGTATCGAGGCGTGATGAAGTAAATATTGTGCGGGGGTATATTCCAAGGTGTAGGTAGTTATTTTAGAGATCAGTTGGTGTATGGCTGACCAGTACGGCTGTATTGCGGGGCAATCCCACCAAACATGTAATAATGTCCCCTCCATAGTCCTACATCTCCAGCAAGTGGGCGATGTGTTAGGGTAAAATTTATGCAATAAGTCAGGTGTTCTGTACCACCTGGAGTACAGTTTATACCTGTTCTCCTGAACCGATACATTTCGTGAGCCCTTGTGGATATGTAGCAAAATGTTTTCCCACTCTTCTCGTGTGAGTTCTAAGTTCAGTTCCTCTACCCATCTGGTATTGGCAGGATCATTTAAGCTGTTGGCAGATGGGAAGAGGAGCGCGTAGAGCTCAGAGATTAAATGCCTTTGGGGTTCCTGACTGTTGCATAGGTTCTCGAAACTCGTAAGTTCTCTATACCATTGTGACTTGAGAGGTGTACTAGATAAGAAGTGTTTAATCTGGAGGTAATTAAAAAAGGGAATGTATCTGTCCGGAAATTTTTCGGGGAGGGAATGAAAGGGGATTAAGTTTCCCCTATCATAGAAAGATCTGGCTCTCAATATATCTTGCGGGGTCTGGTCTGTGAGCTGTCGCGAAGAAATGCCAGGAGGAAAGTCTGGGTTATATTCCAGTGGAGAGAGTGGGCCTGGAGTAGAGGAGAGTTAAAATTTTTGGCGTATCGTTCTCCAAGTATGTAGAGTCGCCCCTATCAACGGATGAGATTGAAGCGAATATGAGATAGATGAGGGGTCTAGCCATGGAAGGAGTTTGACCGGGATGCCAGCTGTTGTTTCCTCTATGTCTACCCAGGCTTTTGCTGGCCTGTGAACATGCCAGTCCACTATTCTAGTGAGCTGGCAGGCCCAATTGTACTTTTGTAAGTCGGGGACTCCCAACCCGCCTTGCAATTTGGGTAAAGTCAGCTTACCCCATCTTATGCGAGGATGCTTGTTGGCCCATATGAATTGAGAGCTGAGAGCTTTGTATGTGGCGAAAAACGCCAGTGGTAGTTTGATCGGAATGGTTTGCATGAGATACAAGACCCTGGGGAGGACGTTCATCTTCAGGATCGAGGATCTCCCAAACCAAGATATCATGCGTTTATTCCAAATTTGTAGGTCTTGCCTAATAGAATTCAACAGGGGTAAAAAATTCCGGGGGTAGAGATCAGACAATTTCGTTGGGAGCTGTATACCCAGATAAGTTAAGGCGTGCTTCTCCCACCTAAACGGGAAGTTTAATTTACATTGAGTCAGTACGTTTTCCGGAAGAGTAATATTAAGGGCCTTCGATTTAGTGTAATTAATTTGCAAGTTAGCTATCGATTTAAAAAATGCTAAATCCCGGAGTAGATTTGGTATCGTGATGTGCGGTTCCGTTAGGAACAGGAGCACATCATCAGCGTATGCTGCCACTTTGTACTCATTGTCTTTTATCCGGACCCCTTTAATGTCACCGTTCAGTCGGAGCTTACGTAACATTGGTTCCAGTGTGAGGATAAAGATGAGGGGAGACAAGGGGCAGCCCTGTCTGGTCCCGTTGGACAGGGAGAAGGCATCCGACAGGTGGCAGTGATGAATTGCATTGTGCGTTCTTTAAAACCCATTTTGCAGAGCGTAGCCATCATGTAATCCCACGCCACCCTGTCAAATGCCTTCTCCGCGTCCAACGAGAGGAGAAAGCCTGGTTTTCGGGATGTGGACAACCAGTGATGTATGCTTATTGCCTTTAAGGTATTATCCCGTGCTTCCCGTCCCGGGACAAAGCCCACCTGGTCCAGGGATATCAGTGACGGGAGTAAAGGGAGCATGCGATTAGCCAGAATTTTGGCATTGAGCTTCATGTCAACGTTGATAAGTGAAATAGGTCTGTAGTTTGTCACTAGAGATTCTTCCTTTCCTGGTTTGGGGATCACTGTTATGTGAGCCTCAAAAAGGTCCGTGTGCTTCACAGGGGAATTTGGGAGATTGTTAAATGTGTCTAAGAGGTGAGAGAGTAAGGTGTCAGAGAATGTCTTATAATATAGGGTTGAGAGGCCATCAGGGCCCGGGCTCTTACCCGGTTTAAGTTGTTTCAGAGCCGCCTGTATTTCTTCCCCAATGATCGGTCTGTCTAAGTCAGCTGCCGCTTCAGCAGAGATGGGCCCGGGGCAGTAATCCGTCAAGTCCGCAATCAGCCGGCTCCTGTCAGGTTGGGATCTAGCTTGATGAGTGGGTGGGAGATTATATAACTTTGAGTAATATTGTTTGAACTGATCTACAATACCCGAAGGGGTTTCTATTTTGGTACCCGAGGGGTCAGTGATATAGTGTATCCTCGACCTTGCTTTCTTTTTTTGAATCGCTCTAGCTAGTAATTTCCCCGCCTTATTGACGAATTCATAATATTTCCTCTGCATGAGTACATATTTACGTCTGATCGGCTTACCAAGTTCCTCCAGGAGGTCTCCTCTAGCTTGCAAAAGTTCAGCTAGCGTGCTTTCAGCTAAAGTGTGCTTATGTTGCTGTTCTAAAAAATGAATGCGTTGGGACAACTCATCTATACTTTTAAGCCTAGCCTTCCTTCGCTGCGCCGCCATGGAGATGAGTTCCCCCCTAATCACGCATTTATGCACCGCCCATCTAGTGGATGAGTGTATTTCCTCCGCAGTGTTCTCTTGGAAGTATTGCATCAGGCATGTTCTAAGTCTGTGGACATTGACCAAATCGCTTAACAGGGAATCGTCCAAGCGCCATGTATAAGGCTTCGTGGGCTGAGTGGGAAATGAAATGGTAACCGTAATTGGGTGGTGATCCGATATTAGCATCGGGCCAATGTCTGCTGCTAACAGAGACTCTAAATTTGCTTGTGTCAGGAAGAAGTAGTCAATCCTTGTATATTTGCTGTGTGGGGGCGAATAATAAGTAAAGTCCTTCACTGTCGGATGAAGCGTCCGCCATGTGTCATGAAGGGTCAGTGTGGAAAGCTGCTTCTTGATGGCACGAAGTGCCCTATATGATATTGAGGAAGAACCCGACGAGGAATCTAGAGTAGGGGACAGGGCTAGGTTGAAATCCCCCCCAACTACCAACATGCCTTTAAAAAAGGAGGTAAGTATTCGCATAGTGTTTCTGAAGAAGGGCACTTGATTTTTGTTTGGGGCATACAAATTTGCTAACGTGAGATCTCGGCCAAATAGCTTCCCCTTCAGAAAAATGTAACGGGCCTCTATGTCAATGAGCGTGTCTTCTACTTGGATGGGGCAGTTTTTGGAAATAAGGATCGAAACCCCCTTGGTCTTTGCGGATGGGTTTGTGGCATGGAACTCTGTAGGATACTGGGGGGAGCGAAATGTGGGGGTTTTGTCCGTTTTAAAGTGTGTCTCTTGAAGAAAGACAACATCCGCTTTGGCCTTTTTGAGGAGGAGCAACAGTTGCGATCTTTTTTCTGGTGTATTAAGCCCTTTAGTGTTGAGTGAGTACAGCCTGACCTGGGGTGAATCAACAGGAATACGAGTTGACTGCATTTCGTATGAATGGTAATTGGGTACGCAAGGTTAGAGTGTTAGATTTGAGGGGGAAGGGAAAGGAGAGTAAGGAGAGGAAGGGGATGTGAGGGGTTAGGGAGGAGTGGGAAGGACGGATGTCAAATAGACTACCCAACGGCAACCGTAGGGATAGGAGACCAGCTCCTTCCCAGGAGTATCGGTGCCACTATAGGTACGGTGCTGAGACCGCAGGAGCCCTACTAACAAACGGGCCCCTCAATCTGAGTCACAGTGATGGGGTTGAACCAGGGTCCCCGGGAGAGTCTGGGATCAGGTATCAAGGTGGAGAGCCGACGTCCAGCCCTATGGAAGGTTCGTAACTCTATGAGATAACACGAGGGCCTGACACCTGTGAAATAAACATCAAGTAACCACACGGATGCAGAGCGAAAGGTACCTTCGGGCCTCAAAATACCATAACAGTCAAAACTCAAAAAAAAAATTAAAAATTTTTAAACCATAAGCTATAAATCCTTACTAGATACCTTTTAACAATAGCTGCTGCCATAAGTTGACCGAGCTACATAAGATTAAGGAGCTAGATGGGGGTAAGAGACCACTGACATCTGCACACAGGTAATGACAGGTAATGACAGTGGATAAGATTAGTTAACCGTTAGACCACGGGCATTACAGGCTATCTGTTTGGATTAGCATCGTATCAAGAAATGATAAACTGAAACTTAAAAAATAACCAACTAAAATTAACTAAAGTTGCCCCTCAATGAGTACCCCTCCCTACAACTGCAGGCGTCTTATACATGTGTACTCCCCCCTGGACCCCCCCCCCCCCCGTGCACGGAGGGTGCCCAGAGGTGAGGGTCCAAGCCTGAACACCGAGAGTTCTCAGGAATGCTCAATTTTTGCAGCCCCAGCTGTACGAGTCATATCTGCTCCAAAATGAAACAGAGTGGGCGCCCGGCTCCGCTGGCCCGGAACCGTGGCCCTCACTCCTCCTGAGGCACTGTTGAGGCTAACTAAGCAAAATTCCGGTGCGACAACATGTCGACCGCACAAGTATAAATGCCTGCTTTCATAGGTGCATGCCAGCCTTCCATGTTCCCTGCTACCTGTCAGGGGCCCAAAGGCCACTCCGGGCGTGCTAAGGTATCATGGATGCAAAATAAAAAATCTGAAAAATACACGCTTTGCAAACTAAAGTCCCTTATATGGCTAGGGCAACTATCTCTATGCGGAGAGGGCATGCCAGGAGAGTAAACTAAACGGTCGTCGCTAGCGACCAAGCACTTACTCGGGAAGGACAGGAAGGCAGAGGAAGAGGATTAAGGATCCCTGGCACATGAAACTGTCCATCCCACCTCTCGTGGAAGTCCAATGAGGTACTCAAAAAGTGATATTAGCGAGGATTGGTTAGTCTAGTTTTGGAGCCTACTACCTCCACTTTAACTTTCTCCGGCATACCCCCTCCTGTTAACCATCACATTTCCCCTCCCCCCGAAATGCAGCAGAGTTCTACAGGGACGTGCAGAATACAACCATAAGAGAAACAGTACATGGGTAAACCTGTGCTGATGCTAATCGACTTCTGTCTTAGCCATGGTACCTCAATGTTTGTAGAAAGCTGCGTGGGTTCAACTCAAATAGGCACCAAACCCGGCCAAGTAGGTTTTGTACCCCTGAAAAATAGCAGGGGCTCAGAGATCAAAAAGTGCATAGTCGCTAAAGGTAAGGGCGTCAAAAAAGAAAAAAGAAACTGATGAAAAGGTTTGCGGATCCAGCGGAAAAAAGGTGGAAGGGTGGATTCACTTATCTGCGGAATTCTGTCACAGGTCCGGTGAATGTCTGCGGTAGTCCACCCGGTCTCGTCGCGCCCTGCGGGAACGCGGTGAAGCAGAAGGGCTATGCCCGTTGCGGGAATCTCGCCTTGTACGGTGGTTTCCGGTCCGGGAAACTGACCGATGCCTGCGGTGCCTGCTGGGTTGGGCATCCATCTGCTCCTCACGGCCTCTCTCTCTGCTGGGTGGAGGTCTGGGACGAAATGCTGCATACCAGTTGGGCACGTCTACCAGTGGAATGTCTAAAGTGGCACAGAAAAAGGATAATTCCTCAGGGACACGCAGGACTGCAGTGCGGCCTTGATGTGAGGCCGCAAGGCCAAAAGGGAACTTCCACTTGTACTTTATACCTTTGGCCCGCAGAGCATCAAGCAATGGCCTCAGGTCCCTTCGGTGTTGTAGCGTGATTCCAGATAAATCTTGGTATATGTGAATGGTAGCACTGCCATGCGATAGCTGGATTTGATAACGTGCCTTTCGCAGAATGTCTTCTTTCAGTCTGTAATCCACCAGACAACAGACTACATCACGAGGGGGGTCTGTTTCACGACCCTTAGGCCGCAGCGCCCGGTGTATTCTCTCTATAGCCACTGGCGTCTGCGCTGGTCTGTCTAGGAGATCATTAAATAGGCCCACAACCGTTGCCTCAAGTTGGTCCGCATCCACTGTTTCTGGTAGGCCTCTCACCCGTATGTTGTGTCTCCGTCCTCTGTTATCTAAATCCTCCTGATGGCGTTGGAGGTCCCTCAATTGTAGTGTATGGGCATCCAGTGTATGAGTGACCTTTCGGAGGACATTGTCATGCTGCAGCACTTTCTGCTCTGCGTCTTGTACCCGGTCCGCAATGGCGCCTATGTCCAGCCTCAAGTCTGCTATGGCTGCAGAGAGAGTTTCTTTTATGTCTGCCGCCACCGCCCTCAAATCCAAGAGGCTCGGATGTTGTTGTGCACTCATGAGGGAACCCTGATCAGATATTCCCTCGCTACGTGGGGCACTCGGCGGTGAGGAGAGCGGGGCCCTCGTGAGCGTGGCACGGGAAGCCGCCATGTTGTCCCGCTGCGAGCGGAACATGTCGGGCAAGGTCTGGCTGAGGGTACCTCGTTGCCGCCTCGGTGAGCGGGAGTGGGATGTCGATGAGGTCCGGGATGCCGTGCCCATCTTCTCCGGTGCTGTGTAGCGGTGTCAGGCGTCCGTGAAGGCAAACGGGCTGGATCGTGGCAGGAGCTCAGCTCTTAGGCAGCCATTCACTCCCGAGGTCAGGCCACGCCCCCCCTACTTTGCTTTTTATCCTAGAAGTTGATACTTCTGAGACTGGAGTTAACACCCTTCTGTCTCAATGTCCTAACTCTGAGAGCGCTATGCATCCGTGTAGCTACTTTTCCAAGAAATTGTCACCTGCTGAGTGCAATTATAAGATTGGTGACAGAGAGCTGTTGGCGATCATTTTAGCTCTGAAAGAATGGAGACATCTCCTTGAAGGTACCACTATGCCGGTTCTTATTCTTACTGACCATAAGAATCTTACATTCATGTCTGAGGCTAAGTGCCTCTCTCCCAGAAGGGAACGATGTCGAGTTTCTTTCTTGTCTAGTTTTAATTACATTGTCTCATTCTTACCCGGTACTAAGAATGTAAGGGCTGATGCCTTGTCATGACAATTTTCCTCCACTTCCAAGTCGGAGTCGGTTCCGGTTCCTGTGATTCCTCCTGATCGTATCTTTGCACCAGTCTTACTTCTCCTTTGGGTGACAAAATTCTTGCTGCTCAGGTCCATGCTCCTCCTGAGAAACCTTGTGACCGCTGCTTTGTCCCAGAGAGTCTCCATACTGCCATGCTCCAGACTTACCATTCTCCCAAGGCAGCTGGCCATCCTGTTAAGGATCAACTAATTTGAGCCATTTCCCAACAATTCTGGTGGCCTAGTCTATGAATGATGTTACTGCCTTCGTAGCTGTCTGTTCCGTGTGTGCTCAGAGTAAGACTCAATGACACCTTCCTGTGGGCCTCCTACAACCCATACCCAATGGAAAAAGGCCCTGGACCCACCTGTCAATGGATTTCATTGTGGAGTTGCCCAGCTCCAAAGGCAACACTGTTATCCTTATGGTGGTTGACTGGTTCTCAAAGATGTGTCATTGTATTCCACTTAAGAAGTTGCCTAATTCTAAGGAACTGGCTTCCATTTTTGCTCAGGAAATCTTTCGCTTACATGGGCTACCCAAGGTGATTGTCTCAGACAGGGGGCCGCAGAGCGAGCCAATCATTCCTTGGAGCAATTCCTACATTGCTATATTTCTGACTACCATAACAACTGGTCAGACCTATTACCATGTGCAGAGTTTGCTCACAACAGTGCCTTGAATTCTGCATTCCGATTGTCTCCATTAATGGCAAATTATGGTTTCCAAGCTTCCATGTTGCCTGACTCGTTTGTTCCACAGAGTATTCCTGCATTAGAGGAGCATCTCCGCGGTCTTCGTTCCACTTGGGTACAAGTCCAGGAGGCTTTGCGTCATGCTAATGATAGGTACAGACTCCATGTTGACCGCAGACGCCTGCCTGCTCCTTCCTACCAGGTTGGGGACAGGGTCTGGCTGTCATCTTGCAACCTCTGACTTTGTGTTCCCTCACTGAAGTTTGCACCTCGGTTTATTGGGCCTTTCCATATCCTTTGCAGGATTAACCCAGTGGTTTACGCATTGGACATTCCTCCTAGTATGCGCATTTCTCAAATGAGTTTCATATCTCCTTATTGAAACCGTTGGTCTGCAACCGATTTACCACCTCGGTGCCACGTCCTCACCCTATTCAGGTTGAGAACCATGAGGAGTATGAGGTACAATCCATTGTTGACTCCCGTAGGTTCCATGGGCACAATACCTGGTTCATTGGAAGGGGTACGGTCCGGAGGAATGCTCCTGGGTTTCATCCTCGGAAGTGCATGACCCTGTCCTCCTCCGTGAGTTCCATAGACATTTTCCCCTCAAGCCCGGTGGCCCTCCGTGGGAGAGGGGTCATTGAGGAGGGGGTACTGTCAGGGCTGGCTGCTTAGCTGTCGGCTAATTACCAGCTATCATCTCTCTCCACAGTTACCACCTGTTCCTGATCTTGCTCGCCTGACCTGCCTACTTAAAGTTGTCCAGCTCACTTCATCTCTGCCTTGGTCACATCACAAGAAACCATCTCCTGTGGTTCTGTTTTAAGACTGGCTTGCTGGCATCCCTTCTGGCTCCTTATCCTGCTTGCTGTTGCTCCACTTGGATCCCTAACTTCTGGCCTGGCTGATTACCCGATCCAGTTATTTATCTCTGGCCTGGCTGACTACTCGATCCGGTTACTGGACTCTGGCTATGCTTTGACTATGCTTTCTCTATTTACCTTTTTAGCGGCGACCTCAGCGGCGACTTGCAGAGGACTTCTGTATAGAAGTCAATGCAAGTCGCCCCCGAAGTCGCCCAGAAGTAGTACAGGAACCTTTTTTCTGAGTCGGAGCGACTCGAGTCGCTCCTCTCAGAACGGTTCCATTGTACAGAACGGTGGCGACTTGCGGGAGCGAGGCGAGGCGAGTCGTGTCGCCTCGCATCGCCCGCTGTGTGAACCGGCCCTTAATTGTACTTCTGTCTCAGTCTGATTCATGGTTTCTGACACTAAGTTGGGAATAGAGGGTATCAGGGTAGAGTTTAGCTCAGGTGCTTGGAACTGTTGACTTCAATAAAAGTCTCTCTCTATGTACACAGTCCAGGGAACAGCCGCTCGCAACTGGATTCTTTAACTGTTGGATAAATCCTTAAGTTTTGGGTTTAGCAGCCAACAGGTAATTCTAACTTTTCAAAGTCTCTCACGCAGACTTGGTTGGAAACTTGGAAACTTAGTTACAACTGGAAGGGTAGAAGTCTTTCAGCCAGTCCGGGGATGCCGTAAGAATTGTGGATTCAATTAATGTCCATGGCAGCTCAGCTTCCAGGCTCTTACTGAGCAGCCAGCCTTGTGCGTGGCTCTCTTACCGAAGAGTCCTCCCCTGGTCGCATGTAGAGTTGCTGGGCCTCTACAAAACCCGAGGTGGCACCGGAACACCTTAGAATCCTCCTTCCAGTCACTGCACATCGAACTAACCAGTTCTGAGGCTCGGAAACTGATGGCTCCACACCCCAGGTCATGAGGGCCCCTGGGGGCTGGTCAGGAGGACCAGGACCATGGAGTCAGCAACAACTTCTGGACCGGAACCCCGAACCACATGACCTTGGCACATTAAGCACTCCTTTCTGGATTATGTAGTGAGACAAACTCCCACTGATTGGTTCCGAGACAGAGATTGGTACCCAATACGTCCAACCAGACTGTGTTCTATAGCCTCCCACAGGTGTAATTGATGGGCACAGTGGCTGCATTTGATGGGCATGATGGCTCTGCATTTGATGGGGGGGTCAGTATTTTTCAGTTTGTGTGCACCCCCCCCAAAAAAATTTGAGCATCAGCCGCCGCTGGTTTACAGCACCCTTTGTGAATACCTCCAAATGTCTTTGGCTACCATGTGCATTGATGTCACTATTGAGGCGATAAAGAGTCCCTTACTTTTAATCAGACAGACCTTCTTATATGATAGACACGTATAGCTGTGTATATACATATACATATAGAATGATATCAATTATACATAAAGATTTTTAAAATATTAAACCTATAGACTTTTAATATTTTTTAGATAGCATCATGTGTTGAACTGTGTCTAAAATCAAAACTTATTTTTTTTGGTTTTGAATGAGGGGATTGAAGTGCCTGTTAGTGCCTGTTAGATTATGGCACACTTCCTGAATTCAAAGTCCCTTAGTTTTCTTCGTATCTACCCACCCCCAGGTGGGTTTTTATTGCTATCTGTTTCCCCATTTTGGAGAGTCACTCTCTATTTGCTCTGGTGATCATTGTTGCCAAGACTGAATATGTGGGAAGAGCCAAAATTTTGACTTGTCCCCAAAACAGGAATATGGAGAAATCCTCCAATGGAGACAATTGTTGTGGTGACAGTAGTCTAAAAAGAGATTTTTCTCACTTTGGAGAGATTTTCTCTAATTTCCCACAGTAGTTATAGGACAGGAAGTAAGGAAAATATTTTTTTTTTCCTCCCTGTCCAAAGTTTTGGTTTAGATATACTTTAAAGTGTAGCACTTAGTTTGGAAGCTTCCCCAGTCCCTCGTTCCATTTTATAATTACCTGTCTCCAATCCATCGAGATGTCAGCCTTTTGGTTTTCTCTGCACCACGCAGCCTCTTGTCAGAATGTAAAATGTAATGTCAGGTCTGCGTGTACACCTCAATTACCATTCAAACCTATGGAGAGCTCACACATCATATTCTATTATAATATCATACAATTCAATAGAGATTGCAGCACGTATGTGGGGGGCCAACAGAGACAATTTTAATAATAGGCCTTGGGGCATCAAGCAGAACAATTTTGGCATTTCACAGTGAAAACCCTATTTTTTTCTCATTGAGCTGCATAGGTAAAAAATCATAAAAAGGAATGAAAATATGCTTTTTATTTTATTTAGCAGATGTGGTGAATTTGGGGTAGTTTAGGTTATTTAATTTGTTGTTCTGTGTGTTTTTTTTCCATTTCTGGTGTGAATTTAATCATTTATTTATATACTGTTACTTTTTGTCACTGTTTGTGCACCCTTATAAAACACCTTTTACAACCTTAATTTTTTCATTGACTTCAATACTATTCACCAAAAATGCCAACATTTTGGAATTTATTACTTATTTTTGGGGTAAATGAAAATGTTCAATTTTGTTCAGCCCTATGCACTTGGGAGCCATTTTATTGCAACATTTTAAGAAGCTACATATTTAGGTATCAAAATGGTTACATACTTACTATATTCCAGCTGCGTGTTGTGATTTTTAATTATGTCTATATAATGGAAAATTGTATCAAATACTTAGCTTTACGATCTAGCTTGCCAAGGTTCTTGAGGTAGCCTCCTTTCCTTTGTGTTTTCCCATTGGAAATATGAAGAGCTTATCTGAGCATCTGAAGGGAGTGGTAGCCAACAGATATTTCCTTGAAACAGCCAGCTCATGTAGTCTGCCCAAATCTTCTTCCCAGGAAGTTTGGTAAAGCCCAGACGCCTGTTTAATGAAACTTAGTTGCTACTTTTGGCACAAAATGGTCTACTGAATGAAGTTCCACTCGGTCTGGGAAAAAGATAATCTGATACCCCAGGGCCTAAAGTTCAGAGACTCTCCTGCCTGAGGGGATGGCTGTCAGAAAAACAGATTTTTGGGTAATGTCCCACAAGGAACACTGCTCAGTCGGAGCAAAAGGATGGTCAGAAAGAAAGTCCAGCAGCACAGACAGATCCCATTGGGAAAAGACTCTCTTCCTAGGTGGTCTGATTTTAATGATCGCCTTTAGGAACTGTACTACTAACGGGTCTTCAGCCCATTTGATTTTTGTCAATGCTGAGATGGCCGACACTAGCACTTTGAGCGAGCTCAGGCTAAAGCCCATGTCCAATCCTGATTGTAGGAAATCTAGGACAGCTTAAAGTAGAGGTGCAGAAGGATCCAGTTCCTGTCCCACCAGGAAATTTGAAAACTTGTTCCAAACCTTGGCATATACTTGGTTCCTGGAAGCTTTTTTGGATCTTAATAGAGTAGAGACTACCCTAGAGGAGCATCTTAGGCTCTCCGTCGTCCTCTTCTCAACATTCATGCTCGTTGCTCTAGTCTGTGTATGCCTGGATGCAGGAAGTCTCCCTGAATCAGAAGGAGTGGGAACACTGGGAGGGGTACTGGTTGCTGTACGCTGTGATGGATCACCAGCAGAAACCAGGGTCTCTGTGGCCAAAATGGAAGAATTGACCATTATTTTCTCCTTCGGCAGCCTCAAGAGGAATCTCATTAACAGAGAAACTAGGGGAAAGGCGTAGGCTAGGGCACAATTCCAAGGCACAACTAGAGCATCTGTCCCCTCCGCCTGAGGATGTGAGAACCGGGATAGAAATCTCAGGAGTTTGCAGTTTCTGGGAGAAGCAAAGAGATCCATTTGGGATTTGCCCCATATACCAGCTGGGTAAAGGCCCGGGGGTGTAGAGCACAATCGTGGTCCGGAAATATGCGAGAGAGGCGGTCTGCCTGCAGATTCAGCTTCCCAGGGAGAAAGACTGCCCTTAGAGCCTCAATGTGATTCTCTGCCCAGAAAATTACGGGTTCTAACCCCTTCAGCAAGACACTTCTGTGTGTTCCTCCCTGGCGTTGTATTTAAGCAACCATCGCCCTGTTGTCCATCTGCATTGTGACCGGTTTGCCCTGGATCTTGTGCTGTAAGGCCTTGAGGGCCAAAAATAATGCTCGAATTTCTAGTTGGTCCTCATCTGACCCATAAAATTGTCCTGCAAGACATTTAGGAACTGGCGAGCCTTAGACGAATGCGTGGTTCCCTCCACCCAGTCTATGTCTGGATAACTAAATTCCCCCATTATGATAACACTTCCCATCCTTGCTGCTAATCCAAATTGTGATAGAAGGTCTGCCTCCCCCTCCTCCTTCAGATTAGGGGGACTATTGCATACTCCTATAAATATCTACTACTATAATTCAGTATCAGTAAATAGGCACCAGTCTGGTTAGAGCAAGAAGTGCATTATATTGTAATGATTTAAAATGGAAAGCAGCATGTGCAGATGAAGCACCTTCCTTGTGTATAACAGGCTCCTATGTACATTTAGTTTGGCTCCCATGTCATAAATGGAGCAAGGGTTGGTTACTTACAGCTAAGTGTTTCACAGGCTGCTGCTCTGTTACTTCCCCCTGTCTTCTAGAGGATTCTAGAAGTATGGTGGGAGGAAGAACAGGACAGGCAGCCTGAATATTTAAGGGACTCCAGCCATTTCCTGGGGAGGTGAGACCAGGAAAATGGTGACAGAGCCCATAAATGGTCTGATACCTGAGTAGCAAGTGCAATGTTCTTGGGTCCCATCCTGAAGGAGGAGACCCTGTGTAGGGGCTCTGCCCCCCTGGTGCGGGATCCTAGTGGAAGCCTTGAGGAAGACATCAAGGTCCAGCTAGGTATGGCTAGGGGCAAAATTTACAGATCTATGTCTAGGGATCAAGTGGGTCTAAAGAAACTCACTGGAGAGAGCCAGGAGGAAGCTGGTGGGAATGAGTCCAGCTCTCCTATGGTGTTGTGGGTCTATATCTCTCTCCAAGAAGAACCCGGTGGATCATAGCAGAAGGCAACCGATGAACCTGTGGATGAGTGAGTAGGTGACCCCCAGTGCTGAAGGAAAGTGCCTCTGTGTAGCTTTTAACTCTAGAAGGAGTAGAAGTCACCAACATAGAGATCCTGTGAGACATTCAGCAGTTTTTGCAGTGCAGCCAGAAATTGAGGCGTTGTCTTATATAATTTTCAGGGTTTCAATGCTCCCTTCCCCTATCCCAGTTCATTGTTCCCAATAAAAACTCTAGAAAGAACCCCTAGATGTTTTCTGAGCCAGAGCAGAATGAGGAAATTGCTGTGTTTCTGACTGTGTGTGCAATAGTAGGGAAATAGTATTGTATTCATGAGCAGCTCCTACAGCAGTAGGGGGTGCGCTACACACAGGGCCGGACTTCCCGGTAGGCCACCTGCCCTGGGGCCGCTTTTAGTTGTGGCTGCACTGCTCCCCTGTAGCTCCCCTCTTCCGGATCACAGCATTGGCTGGGTCTGTGTTCGGCGACCGCGCTGTAACACAGTCCCGTCCCCTCAGACCGGCTTGTGTGATAGTAGAGAAAATCAACGTTCCGCTTATCACACAAGCCAGTCTGGGGGAGGGGGACTGTGTTACAGCGTGGCCACTGAACACAGAGTCAGCCAGCGCTGTGATCCGGAGGAGGAGATGCCGCCCGTACAGCCCGCCCTGTGTGCGACAGTTCTTCCTCCCAAGAAGAGTAGATGCTTTTTTCAGAACCTTACAGGATTTTTCAGATGTAAAAACTGCCAAGTATGTTCGTTGAATGTTAATAAAAATTCTAAGATCTTTAGTTTCTCTTCCACAAGCACACAGAGGACATATGAAGTCGAACCCTTCATTACATGTTCCTCTGAAGCGGTGGTGTACCTTATACAATGCCCCTGTGGTCTCCAATATGTGGGGAGGACCAAGAGGGCCTTGAAGGTTAGATTAAATGAACATATTGGAAACATCAGACGCGGTTTTGACAAGCATCCAGTATCCAGACATTATGACGAGGTACACAATAGGGACCCTTCCAATACCCTTTATATGGGTATAGACAAATATAAACCACACTGGAGGGGTGGGTCACTAGTGAGAGAAATCTCTCGCCTCGAAATGTCATGGATTTATAGGTTAAAGACATATGCCCCGTTTGGAATGAACGTGGACACTGATGTCAACGCTTTTATCAATAATGCTTGAAAAGTATGGGGGTCTGAAGAAGGAAGAGATTTAAAATAAAGGGGCGGTTTAGGGACACTTCATATTCTCTGGTCTTGATGTTATGGGGCCCATACTGTTTTTGTAATTTTTATTTCTGACTGTTCCTTTAGTAACGTTCCATTGAATTCTAATTTTATTTGGGGTTCTGTGTTTTTAATTATTTTCAAAAAAATTTTTTTTATATTTTTTAAGTGATATATTAAGTGTATATATGTATACAATTTGATTTTGACATGTAACTATGGATATGGATATGGTTAGCCTGATGTCATGAATCTTGTAATATATGTCCTAGTGCCTCTGCTTGGATTCAATTCCTATGAGTTATGACATGTTTGGGCAGGATGTGGGTTTAAACCTCCTCCTCTGATGGTGCCATACCGCGCTCGAAAATCAATAATGTGTATTAATATATATACAGTGCTTTTGCACTGTTTTCTCCCCCTCTGACTATAATTCTAATTGCGCCCACTGGGAGGGGTGGTAATATAGGGGAGGTTCTGTTGGGATGGGTGGCATGACGGAGGCTGGACTGAGTCACGCTTCCGTCTTGCAATCGAAAAGCGAGGCTTGGCCTTTACGTATGTCCTTTTTTGATGTGTAATCGAGAGGGAGGCGTGGTCCTCGCTCCCGAATAGAAGGTTACCATCACAGATTGGCTGCAAGGCTAGAATGTATTACAACTAGCTATGCTGGTAAGGACGCTTCCGTGCTATGTCGGCCAAGACGCGTGCAGGAAGAAGAGATGGCGCGACCTCCATTAGGTGGACCGCCCATCACCCTCCCAGAGTCCCACCAGCCACCGGGAGAAACAAACCCGGGTCTAAACCCACCCGGGGGAGCCAGCGGGAGGGCAAAGGTCTGCCAACAATAGAACAGTTAGGATTAGCAAGCACAATTAAGCACATATAATAAATTTACAATATATAAAATAACAGGACCGCTGTATGTCCCAAACAGTAAAAACTGTCAATAAATATAGGCATTAGATAGGCACAGTCCATATTCAATAAGTGGCGGCAGCCCATTTAAAACACTGTAACATTATAATAGTAGGAAGGGGCTCAAATCATAGAGCCTGTCTATAGGATACCAAGGGTATCTGTGTCAATGCACTATTTAGCTGCCACCACAAATTAAAAAGGACTGTATCCCTGTTTTGAAAATAGAACGGATAGAAACAGCTGATAAGGTAGTAGAAAAACTTGCAAAAGGGTGAAAAAAGAGGCCCTTCCCTATGTGTGCTATAATAGGGAAGTTGAAGTGTGCTCAGGGGTTAAACTTGTACAGGAGGCCAAGATGCGAGGGGGGCGGGTGTGACACCCCGCAACACCCGCACATCGGCCACCAGCACAGAAACCCCCCAGGTGTGTTATCCACCTATAGTATTATAAAAATTAGGTATGGCCTCATGAGATAATAAGTTAGGAATTTAATTTTCTTGATGCACCATCATCCCAATTATATATGGAATAGATATTTGGAAATTCTGGTCTCCGGCCAGAAACATCAAAAGGGAATGCGAGCAAGGGGACTATTGCGGTGCACATTAAACATTTATATACGTTAAAAAGATAAGGTAGAAGAAATATATAGCATAAAATTTAGTCATTTATTAAAAATAAAAACATTTCGCAATGTAACCTAACAATAACTCATAGGGAAGGTGTAGTATTTCGACTAGTTTCGCTTTTCAGCTTCTTCAGGAAATACAAGCATCTAGAGATATATACATAAGTCACAATTAGATCAATAAAAACTGTGTGACATAATCTACGATAATAACATACCCAGACCTGGCGCGGTGCGGGCTCGCGCACGTCGATGTCGTGCGTGGCCGGCGCTATGCGCGTTGGTGTGGGGTGCGCATGCGCGGTAAGCTTCGTTTGCGCACGCGCTGTTGAGTCCCTGACCCCTCGACGCCAGGCGCCGGTCATACGGTGCTGGCGTCTATTAGGGGATTGAGGGGTATAAATTGGCGGTATGTTCCGCTACCCTGACACGCCGAAGGGATCCGGAGAAATTCTAGACAGTGATACAATGACCGGTGAGTGGATATAGTTGAGATGGGATACTATTGATACCTCTTTTAACCTAATTACTCGTTCATTAGATGTCCTTAATAGGACTAATTTATGACCATTGTTTATGCAGGAAAGTACTCACCCTCCAGTGTCTTGTTACACTCGAGCTCTCTCATACCACACGCCGATCACATCAAGGAGGCTAAATTCTCCACCCATCTAGCGGCGGTTAGCCCCATTTTCTTCCGGACCCTATAGACAAACTTTTGCAGCCTCATAAGGGTAACTATGACTGAACTTATATCTGACCCCTGTCCCTGCATTTTTTCACCTATATCTACCTGTTCTTCGTACCCCCTTTTTTTAACGGGCTACTTCTTGTTCATCACACTCATCATTCTTGTGCACTTATGGTCACTTTGCACTTCACACCATGCATGGATTGTATTTTGCTTCCTTTTCTATCTTCACTTTCCCAACATCTCTCACTCGGTGGTTTTATTCTCATTGGGCATCTTTATGTACGGTTCTTATCGCTGTTATTCAACATTCCTCACAATCACTCAATTGTGACAATACACGTACACTTCACATAGGGTCACCACTTGTGAAAGGTTTCGGGGTTGTACTATATTTTTTGGAAATTAGTGAGCTTAATATTTCCATATATCTAGATATCGGCTTGTGTCGGGGCCATTACCCCTCCCAGTCGCCGGGGGAGACTCCCCCCGGTATGTCTGAGCTACCCTAGGGCTAAGGCGTCTAGGTAAGACTCTGCCAAAATTTGATCTGCTTTGTATAATTGCTTTCCTCTCCATTTTTCTCTATGTTATTATCGTAGATTATGTCACACAGTTTTTATTGATCTAATTGTGACTTATGTATATATCTCTAGATGCTTGTATTTCCTGAAGAAGCTGAAAAGCGAAACTAGTCTAAATACTACACCTTCCCTATGAGTTATTGTTAGGTTACATTGCAAAATGTTTTTATTTTTAATAAATGACTAAATTTTATGCTATATATTTCTTCTACCTTATCTTTTTAACGTATATAAATGTTTAATGTGCACCGCAATAGTCCCCTTGCTCGCATTCCCTTTTGATGTTTCTGGCCGGAGACCAGAATTTCCAAATATCTATTCCATTTGTCACCATGTAGATACTGTTTCCGCTGTGGCATCGAGAGCGAGGCTTGGTCCTCGCACTCGAACGGCGGGAAACCAGATACCATTGGCCACCGGGTTCCGGCGACATGGGGATTGGTTGCGGGGGTTAGGACGTGTGTGTGCGTCACTTCCGCCACGGGATTGAGAACGAGGTCTGGGCTCTCCATAGAGGAGGAGGCTTGGGCCATCTTCTGTGTATATAAGAGAGGCAATATGGCATGTCACCCGTGCCCCGAGACGACGTGAAGTATCACGAAACGCGTAGGGCGGTGTGACGCGCTGTTTATTGCCTTGTGAACTGTACCAGCTGGAGAAGGATAGACCTGTGGAGATTTGCGTACGGCCGACGCTTCCCACCTGTTATGCCATACCTCACTGCATGTTTGTAAGTGTGTTTTTTAGTCTTTGATTTTTATTAAATAAGCGATTTTACACTATTGGAGTGACTCTTTTCCCTCTTTTATGGTGGATCATACATTATATACAAACCGGAGTTTTTTTGAACCGTGACCCTGAAGGAGGGTGGAGTCTGGAGGATTGAGGAGTATATATTAGACATGGGCGCCGTCAATAAATTAGTTTCGTTCTGTTCCGTTACGATTTGTATTAAAATTAATTCGTACTTCGTATTTCGTGTCCGAAATTCCGTTTCGTTTCGTACGAAATACGAATTTCCGTTCGGTTCGTTAATTTGTATGAACGACGTTCGTTACGATGAATTTAAAGGCAAAAATATACCTCAATATGATAGTCGATGCTGATGGAAGTTTGGTTTTTATACGAAATTCCGTTGAAGAATTTCCTATCCGAAATACGAAGTTTCATTAGATGAGAAAGAGAGAGCGGACGAGTTGTGTGTGTGTTAGCAGTCTCGTCTATCTGTGAGAAGAGAAAATGTCCGAAGGTGGGGAGGGGTACGTGGTGAAGATCCGGGGACTGCCATGGTCCTGCTCAACAGATGAAATCAAAACGTTTTTCTCAGAATCTAAAATCCTAAACGCAGCGCATGGCATCCACTTCATCTATACCAGAGAAGGAAGGCCAAGCGGGGAAGCGTTTGTGGAGTTTGAAACAGAGGATGATATCAACATAGCCCTGAAAAAAGACAGAGAGACCATGGGACATCGATATGTGGAAGTTTTCAAGTCGAATAATGTTGAAATGGACTGGGTTTTGAAGCATACTGGTCCTAACAGCCTTGACACTGCAAATAATGGCTTTGTTTGTTTAAGAGGCCTCCCATTTGGCTGTAGTAAAGAAGAAATCGTGCAGTTCTTTTCAGGGTTGGAAATCATGCCAAATGGGATAACATTGCCGGTGGACTTCCAGGGGAGGAGTACGGAGGAGGCCTTTGTGCAGTTTGCTTTCACAGGAAATAGCTGAAAAGGCTCTAAAGAAACACAAGGAGAGAATAGGGCACAGGTACATTGAGATTTTTAAGAGTAGTACAGCGGAGGTTCGTACACACTATGATCCTCCGAGGAAGCTCTTTGGCATGCAACGCCCAGGACCTTATGACAGACCAGGTGCTGGGAGAGGCTACAGTACGATGGGGAGAGGATTTGATCGCATGAGTCGTGGAGCCTATGGAGGCGGATATAGTGGCTATGAGGAGTACAATGGATATAATGAATATGGTTTTGGTGCAGAACAGAGATTTGGAAGAGTGTCGAACAATAGGTATGGAGATGGTTCTAATTTTCAAAGCACTACAGGTCACTGCGTTCATATGAGGGGCCTTCCTTACAGGGCAACAGAGAATGACATCTATATTTTCTTCTCTCCTTTGAATCCAGTAAGAGTTCACATTGAAATTGGGGCAGATGGCACCCGGGGGGGGGGGGGGGTCGGCGCGGCGCGGGGGTGGTGGGAGCCCCTCATGATAGGCATAATGACTGAGTTGTCGTCGAATCCGTCGATGCAACGACGACTGATCCAAAATTCGGAAACAAAAATTCGTATTGCGTACAGAATTCGGACACACGGCAATTCGTATTTTGGATCCTCCCGAACGAACGTGCGATTCGTTTCGTACGAATCTCAAATTCGTACGAATTTTGGGAAATTCGTACGAATTTGAGATTCGTACGAAACGAATCGCACATGTCTAGTATATATAGCCTGGCCTGATCCTTTGATAAGCAAATTATTTTGTGACATCTGGTAAGGAGCCAATCCTGACTTTTGGTGGTGGTGCACTGTGGCATGCTTCACGGCTTGGAATACAAAGCAAAGAATTACTTTTTTTAACACTATAATCAACACGTGGTGTTTTGTAATTGACTTTATAGATGGATCCATTTTGAGGACTGCTACATAAAGACACATTTGATTGTTATATAAGGACACATTTGATTGTTCATTTATATGTGTATCTAAAGTCTTTTTTTAATTTTTAGAATAATTTTGCTTATTTATGTATTCATTTTATATTCAACTCACAATTGAAATTTTGCATTATGGGTCATTGGTAGTCACATTTATCATGACTGTTTGATTATATTGCACTTCATTTAATTCAATTCTTTATATGCATAGCTTCCCGGTTGGGACATTGGTCTCAAGTAGGAGGTGTATGTATTAAGCACTTTTGAAGAGAGCGCGGTTCTTTTCGTTTTAATTTTTGCATATATATATATATATTTTTGGTATATAATAGAACTGCAGCACTGACGGGATTTGATTTTCCGATTTATATTCTGTAGCACGATTTTTCTTTTTCTTTTTCTGTGTGCGACAGTGCCTGGATAGGAGGATCGACGGGGGGTTGCATATAGAGGAAATGAGCCTTCTATATTCCTCCATACAGCCGCTGAATGCTGACAGGAGGGAGAGGAAGAGAATCAAGCATTCAGCGGCTGCATGGAGGAATTTAGAAAGGTAATTTCATCTATATGCAGCCCCCCTACCGATCCTCCTATCCAACTTATTTTACTGCCCCCCCAGTTCACCTTGTGCTCCCTGCCCCCCCCCCCCCGTGCTCTCCTCCCCCACCACACTGTCCTGCCCCCCCCCCACAATTCTCTCCACCCCTGTTCTTTTTGCCCCCCCTGCTCTCCAGCTCTCCCCATCCTTCTCTAGCCACCATCCCAGTGCTCTCCAGTCCCCCCAGGGCTCCCCCCATTCATGCTCCCCCCAGTGCCCCCCCAATCGTTCCCCCCAGTGTTCTCCACTCCCCCCATTGCTCTTCCCACCCTGTTCTTCCCCCCTGCTCTCCACTCCCCCCAGTGCTCCCCCCCCGTTCTCCCCCCTGTGCTCCCCCCGTTCTTCCCCCCCAGTGCTCTCCACACCCCTCAGTGCTCTCCCCCCTGTTCTCCCCCCCCCCGTACTCTCCACTCCCCCCAGTGCTCTCCCTCCCTGTTCTTTCCCCCCAGTGCTCTCCACTCCCCCCAGTGCTCCCCCCGTTCTTTCCCCCCAGTGCTCACCACTCCTCCCAGTGCTCTCCCCCTGTTCTTTTCGACGACACTTCATATTCATGTGAAGGAGTGTGTATCCAGGAAGGACGGGTTTGTCCGTGGGCGTCCGGCCCGGCGCAACGGACTTAAGGCTGACATTTTTCTTGTACATTGTAAGTGCAATTTATTTTATATTTGGTTCCAATTAATAAAGGGTTTTACACTATTGGAGCTTCATTTCTCTTCCATGCAATTGGCGTACACCCTCGAGTTTTAAGCACACGGGAGATGTATTGAGGAAGTGCATCCAGTAACCTATTTATGGAAGGAGTGGTGTGAGGAGAGCAACAAGGATCCATTTTGGAGTGGGGGATAATTGTATAACTACATGCTTCTTGTGACCCTCTGTAGTGGGGGGTCATGAATCTGTGGTAAGAAGTAAATCCAGACATATGGTGGTGGATCAAGCACTATTCACTTGTGGAGGACTTCATTTCTTAATTTTTATTCAATTTGGTTTAGCGCAGCTTATTTTTTCCTAGTTTTGTTTTTCTGTAATTATGTGATACAGCTAAGCCGCAGCTGAACTGGGTCCCTTTTGTGACCAATCAGTATATAATTTGTCGCTCACCTTAGCGCAGTTTCTTGTTCTATCTACCAAGTTGTACACTTGCAGAGCACTTGCACAAGTTCTAGTTGACACTTTTCCAATTGGTAGAAAATTTGCGTGACAAGTCTCTAGCAAGAACAAAATTGCACTGGTGAGTCTGCAGCAATAGCTGTGCAAGTCTACAGTATAAAAAATCAGCCACAACGACCCCTGTGGTGGGAGGAGTATTGCACAACATAACTGAACCAGAACTTGCAGAATGTTTGCGAAGAAAGTTGATCCGGAGTCATGCAATGCGGACTTGCTGCAATTGTGCAACAAACTTGTGAAGCCTGGCAATTCTAGCAATAGCTTAGCAAGTCATTCTCAAACTTGCAGTACAATTGTTCGCTATCTGAGGAACAATTCATACTGATAACAGTTAGCAGGGACAAAGAACATATGAAGTTATCAGTTTGATGTATTTCTGGCAGGATCAACAGGTGAGGTGTCTTTTTTACACTTATTGAACAGATATGGAAAATCAGTTTCAATAAAATATTTAACAGACCAAAAGAGGGCAAATGAGAGCAAATAAGAGAAGTTAATTGTTAGGATTTACATAGACTTTAACCGCTTGCCCACCGTCAAATGATGGATCTCGTTCTGGGTAGATATCATATGATGCTGCACCCAAACACCTGCTCCCGAGGCGCCTGTGCTGTGTTGCTATGATATGGCGCAACCCCGCTCTCTGTTAAGAGCCACACCTTCAACTCTTTAACTATGTGATCGGCTGTGTCCAACATGTAAACACGGAAATGCCGGTAATCGGCTTTCATTGCCTCACACTCAGGGCCGGATTGGCCTACCGGCCCGGGATACCAGGAGATTTCCTGGTAGGCCGCCTGCCCTGGGGCCGCTTTTAGTTGTGGCTGCATTTGTGCTCTCTCCTATGGATCACACACCGCTGGCTGGCTCTGTATTTCGGCGGCCGCTCTGCAACATGGCCCCGCCCCCCCAGACCGGCTCGTGTGATAGTAGAGAGAATCAACGCTCCGCCTATCACATGAGCCGGTCTGGGGGGGCGGGGCCGTGTTACAAATCCAGAGCCAGCCATCGCTCTGTGATCAGGAGGGTGACATGCAGCCCATACAGCCCGCCCTGTGTGCCTGGATAGGAGGATTAGCAGGGGGGTGCATATAGAGGAGATTATCTTTCTAGGGAGAGGAGGAGAATCGAGCATTCAGTGGCTGCATGGAGGAATATAGAAAGATAATTTCCTCTATATGCAGCCCCCCGCTGATCCTTCTATCCAACTTCTTTTACTGCTCCCCCCCCAGTTCACCTTGTGCTCCCTGCCCCCCCCCCCACAGTTCTCTCCACCCCTGTTCTTTCTGCCCCCCAACCCCAGCCTGCTCTCCAGTTCTCCCCATCCTTCACTAGCCACCATCCCAGTGCTATCCACTCCCCCCAGTGCTCTTCACCCCCCCCCCAGTGCTCTCCCCGTGCTCTTCACCCCCCCCCAGTGCTTTGCTCCCCCCAGTGCTCTTTACCCCCCATTGCTCTCCCCCGTGCTCTTCACCCCCTCCCCCCAGTGCTCTTCTCCCCCCCAGTGCTCTTCTCCCCCCTGCTCCCCCCCGTGCTCTCCACTCCCCCCAGTGCTCTCCCCCCTGTTCTCCCCCCAGTGCACTCCACTCTCCCCAGTGCTCTCCCCCCTGTCCCCCCCAGTGCACTCAACTCCCCCCAGTGCTCTACCCCCTGTTCTCCCCCCCAGTGCGCTTCACTCCCCCCAGTGCTCCCCTCCCCCGCAGGGCGCTCCACTCCCCCCAATGCTCTCCCCCCTGTTCTCCCCCCAGTGCGCTCCACTCCCCCCAGTGCTCTCCCCCTGTTCTCCCCCCCCAGTGTGCTCCACTCCCCCCTGTTCTCCCCCCCTCAGTGCACTCCACTCCCCCCAGTGCTCCCCTCCCCCTGCAGTGTGCTCCACTCCCCCCAGTACTCTCCCCCCTGTTCTTCCCCCAGTGCTCTCCCCCCTGTTCTCCCCCCCAGTGCGCTCCACTCCCCCCTGTTCTCCCCCCCCAGTGCGCTCCACTCCCTCCAGTGCTCCCCTCCCCCGCAGTGTGCTCCACTCCCCCCATTGCTCTCCCCCCTGTTCTCCCCCCTTCTCCCCTCGGTTCTCCCCCCTGTTTTTCCCCCCAGTGCTCTCCACTCCCCCCAGTGCTCCCCCCCTGTTCTCCCCCCAGTGCACTCCACTCCCCCCAGTGCTCCCCCCTGTTCTCCCCCAGTGCACTCCACTCCCCCCAGTGCTCCCCCCATTTCTTTCCCCTCCAGTGCTCTCCACTCCCCCCTGTTCTTCCCCCCGTGTTCTCCACACCCCCCAGTGCTCCCCCCTGCCCCCCCCCCCCAGTGCTCTCCACTCCCCCCAGTGCTCTCCCCCCGTTCTTTCCCCCTACAGTGCTCTTCACTCCCCCCAGTGCTCTCCCCCCGTTCTACCCCCCCAGTGCTCTCCACTCCCTCCAGTGCTCTCCGCCCTTGTTCTTCCCCCCTTGTTCCTTCCCCCCCAGTGCTCTCCCCCTGTTCTTTTCCACCGAGCGCTCTTCCCCCTTGTTCTTTCTCACCCCCCCCCAGTGCTCTCCAACTCTCCCCATCACTCTCCAGCCCCCACCCCAGTGCTCTCCAGCCCTCCATTCTCCCCACCCCTGTTCTTTCTGGCCCCCTGGTGCTCTCAAGCTCCCCCCATCACTCACCAGCCCCCTGTGCTCTCTACCCCCCCTTGCTCTCCACTCCTGTTCTTTTTGGCTTTTCCCAGCACTCTCCACTCCCCACCCCTGTAGTCTACACTCCCCCCTGCATTTTGCCCCCACCCATGTGCTTTCCAACCCTGCCAATGCTCTCCACCTCTCATAATGCTCTCCAGTCCCCCGTGCTTTTCCCCCTGTTCTTTCTGGCCCCCACTGGTGCTCTTGAGCTCTCCCTCCTACTCTTTGTACCTCCCCAGTACTCTTCAGCCCCCGTGCTTTCCACCCTTGTTTTTCTGCCCCCCCCCAGTGTTCTTCGCCACCCCACACTCTTAGCCCCCTCAGTGCTCTCAGCCTACCATGCTCTCCACCACTGTTCTTTTTGGCCCCCCAGCGCTCTCTGCTCCCCACCCCTGTGATCTCCACTACCCCCTGCTCTTTGCCCCCACCCATGTGTTCTCCAACTCTGCCAGTACTCTCTTGCTCCCCCTTCTCTCCAGCTCCCACCCAGTGCTCTCCACTTCCCCAGGACCAGAGGACAGGCCGGAAAATGGGGACGGCTGAAGGTGCAGGTGGCCAGGGACCACTCCATCTCACAGCAAACAGATCCTCTGGAAGGAGCACCGTCCCCATCCAAAACAAGAACAGACCCTGCCTGCTGCTGCCCGTCATGGATATCCTGCTGGCATGCAAGGTACCATACTGAGCATCAACAACACACCTTCCCACAGACAAGGACTGCAGACTGGGACATGGCGCACAGGAGAGGCTGCATTCATGGGCACAGTGGGCTGCATTCATGGCACAGTAAAGCTGCATTTGATTGGCACAGGGAGGCCGCAATGGTGGGCACAGTGAGACTGCATTCACGGGCAGAGTAAAGCTGCATTTGGTGGGCACCCACCCCCCTTACCTTAGTGTATTCTTTCTGTGGAAGGTGGCCCCCCACGTTCTGAGTTCCTGGGGTCCCCCTTGATGATTGTCCACTTACCACTTTTAACTGGAATTTGCATATATATATATATATATATATATATATATATATATATATATATATATATATCCCTATGTGATTTCATATCTATATATAATACGCTCTTCATCAAATGTGCTTTAAAATTTATGGTTTTCCCTTTCATAAACAAAAAAATAATGACGTTATGCTGTTGGGCTGGTATAATAATGCTGTGGGGCTGGTATGAATTTTTTTTCCAGGGCTGGTTTTTATTCCCAGTCTGGCCCTGCTCACACTGACAGAGTGTGAGGAGAGGAGAGCCGATCAGCAGCATCTCCTGGCCGGGGACATAGAGACATGTAATCAGGGCACTGATCATCAGTGCCTGATTACAATAAAGTGCCAGAAATCAGTGCCCACCAGTGCCAGCATACAGTGCCCACCAGTGCCAGCAATCAGTGCCCGCAAGTGCCAACAATCAGTGCCCATTAGTGATGCCAGTCAGTGTTGCCTATCAGTGCTGCCCATCAATTCCCATCATTGCGGCCCATCAATGCCCATCATTGCTGCCCATCAGTGTCACTCATCAATGCCCATCAGTGCCGCCCATCTGTGCCACCTATCAGTGCCCACCAGTGCCACTTATCAGTACCCACCAGTGCCACCCATCAGTGCTGCCTATCAGTGCTCATCAGTGACACCTATCAGTGCCCATAAATGCGGCATATTAGTGCCTCCTCATCAGTGCCACCTAATCAGTGCCCATAAGGGGTGTCTCATCAGTGGGCATAAGTGCCACTTCATCAGTGTCCATCGGTGTAGCCTATCAGTGCTCATCAATGCAACCTCATCAGCGCACATCAGTGAAGGAGAAATTTACTTATTTACAAGATTTACTGACAGAAACTAAGAAAAAAAAAATTTCAGTCTTTTTTTTGTAAAAAATTTAAAACCCAGCAGTCATTAAATACCACCAAAAGAAAGATATATTTGTATGAAGAAAATGAAAAAAATTTCACATGGTTACAGTGTAGCATGACCACGCAATTGTCATTCAAAGTGTGACAGCGCTGAAAGCCGAAAATTGGCCTGGGCAGGAAGGGGGTGAAAGTGCTTGTAGGCAAGTGGTTAAACTAGCTGTATTTAAAATACATTCATTGATTTTATAAGGAATATGGAGTTAATTGTTGATCTTTTTCTAACCAGCTTGGAGTTCAGCTTTGCATAAAAAAAAAGTGACTGCATCGCTTTCCGTAAATCAACATTTTGAAACACCACAATGAAGTGAAAAAATATTTTGCTATCATTATTACCAGTTGTTTTCTCAATGCTTGAATTGTTTTTCTCTTAAACAGAGAAAGACATTCATTGAGCATATTAATTGGCATTGGTCCATGTTGAAAGGCGCGGATCCACAGCATGAAAGGAAAGGTAAGCATCACAGAACATTGTAGCAGCCCCTTATGATTCGCTCTGTATTTTTAATAGGCTGATTCTTAAACTCATTAAAAATGTTAACACTTGTTGTTTTTCCAATTACTGTAACTCTCAGCAATATTTTTCTTAGTGTTCTTGTTTCTATGCTGATAATCACATTTCCTCTCTCTGAAATTCCTGTATTGAAGCTTTTATATACAGCGCATCTAATTATCTCTGAACTAAACCCAGCAATTACAATCTCTCCTTATAAATGAGGCTGCAAGACAAGTAGGGCCTTCGCTTTACAGTATATAAACCCATTCGCAAATGTAACACTATAATCACTTGTTTAAATGAGCAAAGAGCACAGTTTTTAGGGAGCACCAACTTTTTACTATGTAGTGTTTACCCTTGAAGGGGCCACTGAAAATAACCCAGAGTACACTGACAAACAAAAACCCAATCTAGCAGTGTCTTTTTGAAAGTTTATTGCAGTACTTGAACACAAACGGTAAAGTTGTGTTCATAAGTTTACATACTCTGGCAGAATTTATGATTTTTTTGGTCATTTTTCAGAGAATATGAATGATAACACAAAAACATTTCTTTCACTCATGGATAGTATTTGACTGAAGCCATTTATTATTAATCAACTGTGTTTACTCTTTTTAAATCATAATGGCAACAGAAACTACACAAATGACCCTGATCAAAAGTTTACATACCCTGTTGATTTTGGCCTGATAACATGCACACAAGTTGACACAAAGGTGTTTAAGACCTGGTTCACACTGGTACGATTTGACATGTGATTTGCCATGTCATATTGCATGTCAAATCGGCAGCAATTGCCAGCAATGGCAAAGTCCTAAGGCAAGTGCGGCGTCGCACCGATTTCAAAAAGTAGTTTCTGTACTACTTTTTGCAATTTCAGCTTGCGATTTCCATTGGCATCTGTGCAGAAACCCACACTGATGTCTGTGAAATTGCCGCTGAAATCAGAACTGACCTGCAGGAGTGAAATTGTGCAAATTCAGCTGAACTTGCATGGCTTCATTCCCGCAGCTCAGTGTGAACCTTGGCTGAATGGCTATTAAAGGTAACCATCTTCACCTGTGATCTGTTGCTTGTAATTAGTGTGTGTGTATAAAATGTCAATGAGTTCCTGGACTCCTGACAGATCCTTGCGTCTTTCATCCAGTGCTGCACTGACGTCTCTGGATTCTGAGTCATGGGGAAAGCAAAAGAATTGTCAAAGGATCTGCAGGAAAAGGTAGTTGAACAGGAATAATACAGGAAAGGGATATATAAAGATATCCAAGGAATTGATAATGCCAATCAGCAGTGTTCAAACGCTAATCAAGAATTGGAAAATGAGGGGTTCTGTTGAAATCAAACCACGGTCAGGTAGACCAACTAAAATTTCAGCCAGAACTGCCAGAAAAATTGTTTGGGATGCAAATAAAAACCCACAAATAACTTCAGGTGAAATACAGGACTCTCTGAAAACATGTGGTGTGGCTGTTTCAAGATGCACAATAAGGAGGCACTTGAAGAAAGATGGGCTGCATGGTCGAGTCGCCAGAATTAAGCCAATACTATACAAATGCCACAAAGTATCCCACCTACAATATGCCAAACAGCACAGAGACAATGCTACATTTGGAGAGGCATCAACAAGGCCTATGATGAAAGGTACACCATTCCTAATGTGAAACATGGAGGTGGATCGCTGATGTTTTGGGGATTTGTGAGCTACAAAGGCACAGCAAATTTGATTTTGTCCGACGGATTTTGTCCGAAACTTGTGTTGCATACGCACGGTAGGACAAAGTTGTCGGAAAATCCGATCATACGTAACGTGATGACGTTATTTCGTTACGACGGGTGTTGGAATCAGACAGGAATTAATATTATACATCTACACAGCTGTTTGTACAGCCGAACTCAGCCATATTGATACCATGCAGTCTCACATGTTTAAAAGCAAGGAATGTGACACAAAGACACAATCTGGATAGCAGAATGAGTTCTATTCAGCCCACCTGGAATGTACTGAACTTCAAAGACAATATGGTGCCGGCTTGTCTGCAAGAACAAAGGACAGCTGGTGAGCGGGAGGGGCGTCCGAGATCGAGCCACAAGATGGGAATCCAGTCGGAGCAGTTGCAATTCATCGGCAGACACTGCCCCCCAGAGGGCAAGTATGGCAGGACTGTCCGAGGTAATTAGCCTGGGGGAGGAAACGCCCCAGAGACGCTGATTGGTCTACGGGAAAAGTAGGATGGGCTATGGGGTGTGGTATGGCTGAGGTATGTTTAACAAAAAGGGTTGCAACCATGAGTTTGGTCTCTCTCTCACTTCCATCATGAGGCTTAGCTGCGAAGGTCTGATAAGTATGGCTTATATTGTACTCTGATTGTATGCTATGTATTATTGTAACTTGATGCACGTTTTCTTATTTCCTTGGGAAATAAATGAGATTTAATTGATCTTAGACCGTGTATTGATTTCATAGCCAATGGTGATAATATTGTGATATTAACGATAACATGTGCTTGGCGTGTTGATTGATAGCTAAACTATAGGGACTAGACAAAGTAATACATAACTGATAATAATAATAATAGAGTGAATTGATCAGTTACTTCAACGGGACTATGTTCAGGCTAGTAGCCAATAGCTTACGTCTAGGAATTTGATCTGAGCATGCGTGGCACTTTGTCTGATCGGAATTCTCTACACATAATCAGACAAAGTCCGATTGGATCATGTTGTCGGAAAGTTTTATAGCCCAGCTCTAAAACTTTGTCAGTCGGATATTCTGACGGAAACAGTCCGATGAAGTCCACACATAGTCGGATTATCCGACAACACGGTCCGATTGGACATTTTCCGTCGGAATGTCCGACCGTGTGTACAAGGGCTTATAGAAACACAGGCTGCCACCCCCCAGTGGCAGATGTCCCAGGAGAGAAAGAGAGACCTCTGAACTGGCCCTCACAAACCTTTATATTCTCCACAACTACATCCTTCTGAACTTTCTTCCCAGGGATTGACTGAGGTCAGATAGAAATTCATAACCTAGTGGCTTACCCTCCTGCTTTATTTCTGGAAGCTTGTTCCAGAGGCAGGAAGAAGCAATTAACCACCAGGCTAAGTAAGACCTGTCCAGACCTAGAACATGAATTGCTCAGCTGGGTGCTGCAGAAACAAGAAACTAAATGTATCCAGCCTCGGGCAGGGCATTACAAACTATGTTGGTGATTTCCTACAATACAGTAAGTATAATCTTGTGCCAGACTGACTGCCGTTAAGTGTTGGGGAGGAACAGTGTCCATTTCCAGGGCTGCAGAAAATAATAAAGTGTTACTTTGCATGTAAATTATCATGTAACACCTTATAGTTTAATTTATTTAGGATCTTATTCTTAACAGACATATTTGCTGCATTTTCCAGTTTTGAGGACATAGGTAAATGCATCACACCTGGGAAGTTCATTCCCACTAATGTGCTGTTTTGAGGAGTTAAGAAATCTAAAAAATTCATGCAAATGCATATCAACAATAAATGTTATGTCCACATATTACTAACATTAACCCTGATCCAAATCTGACTAATTCCACCTCTCTCTAGATAATGATCCAGCATTATTATTATTTTTGTTTACTTTAGTTAAATTCACGCTGACATTGAAAGCAGGTGTTTGAGGGGCGTTTTTAACGGTCCTCAAACACCTATGCAAATGATACTATGGACAGCACGCAGTGCTGTTCACATTATCAAAACACGAAACGCTAGGGTTGCATTGATTTTCTTCAAAATTGAAGCCTCATGGTGAGTCTGGAGGAGTTTGAAGCCTTTCAACACCTCCTATTCAAGTCTATGGTAACGCTCCACAAACACACTGGCAGACATCTGCAACATGTTTGTGGTGCGGTTGAGATGCGGTTGTGGCACCTTAAAATTAGTTTTAAAATCATGCAAGAGGAATATAATAAGTAGAAGGGAAGAAAAAACTGTGCTACAAAAAACAGACCAGAAAGTATGAGCAAAGAATACAGGTGCCCCTGGACGACATCATGTCTGACATAAGGCGTAGGAAGGAACGACGATCTGACATCACCTATCCCCTCGTGTCCCACGAAGGACAGGTCTGTTCTGTTTGTGCGCCGGCCGGCACACCAAACTTAAGGCTTCTAACCAACTTTTAATTATGTAAGTGCATTACTTTTAAATAAACTTTTTAAAGGTTTTATGGTATGTGGAGCTTTTGTTGTTTTTGACATACCATCCATTCATCCATATTAGCGAGTGACACCCCGGGACTAGGAGAACGGTATCAGCAGGAGAAAGACCCAGGCTAGGTATAATCCAAAGGCGCTGTTTGATCCCCTGTAACGGGGGATTAATGGGCACAGGTAAGCAGCTAATCTCATTATTGGAGGCGGCACTGTTCACATGAGGTGATCGAAGGTGGATCTATCACCAGGAGGAATATAATGTCCCACAATGCCCTGTAATGATAAAGGAGCGTGTCATGCAGCCACTTCCATCTATGCACTTCCTGTTTGTGCTGCTTGAAGATGGTTGACATCAGCTTCTGAAGGTAGGTGCTTAAATAATGATACAAGGCATGTAAGTGCCCTTTATAATATCTCTGAGAGACAATTAAATGTACCCAAAAGCGCCTGGATGCCCTTTTCCTCTTTCTCGGCTCAGCCAATTGCTCATACATCAGCATCATCTGCAGGAGGCCAAACATGAGATAACGCATAGTAAAGGAATCTATCCTGCTGCCTTCCCTGCTAATAGGGTATGCACAGGAAACATTCACCATGACAAGCTACATCTCAAATTGTATATTGCTTGTAATGTAATTTCCCTTAAAAAAAAGAAATAAATAGGCATTTGTTTTGCGGTTTTAATGTGCCTTAATGCGCATCAAATGAGCATTAATGCCAGTTTAACGCCTATGCCAAAGGGCAATAACCCGAGTATAATGCCCATGCCAAAGTGCATTAACATTATAGGAGTCTAGAATTGATTTGCTGGGAAAGAAATCAATGTTTGTGGTGAGAGAGGGACAGGGAGAGGTGGGTGGATAAGCAAAATTATGTAATCCAGCAAAAAGGGCTAACACTGCTGTTGGGGATATCAGTGAAACAGAGGCACTATGTTGATAGCCCAAACAAGTTAGGAGCACAGGTATTTGTCTGTCTTTGCAGCAGTCTTAAAGGGCTATCCCAAAGCACCCTCCCCATGTTGAGGGCATGTGGCCTGGTACGGTTCGTTCAGGAGGGGGGGGCGCTCTCATCCTCCCCTCTTTTCCTGCGGCCTGCCAGGTTGGGTGCTCGGATAAGGGTCTGGCATGCATTTATTTTTATTTTTTTTACATTTTGGCACGGGGTTCTCATTAAAATCCATACCAGACCTGAAAGGTATGGGTTTTGAGGGGGACCCCCCCCCCCCCACATTTTTTTTGTTAATTTTGGTTCAGGGTTCCCCTTAATATTCATACCAGACCCAGAGGGCCTGGTAATGGACTGTGGGGGAATCCCAAGGCATTTTTTTCAATGATTTTTTTGTGTATTGCTAGGACCAACAGTCACAAGTACTTTTAAATTACCTTTTTTCCTTTAGAAATGTTATTTTGTGCAGGGACTGCTGTAAACACGGGAAACATGCACCACTTTATCGGCATACTATAGACACCTCCCAGGTATGAAATTTAAAGGAAGATTTCACTTTTATTCTTTCACTTTAAGCATTATTAAAATCACTGCTCCCGAAAAAACTGCCCCTTTTAAAACTTTTTGGGGACAAAAGAAGTCGGGGAGGAGACACTAGTGCTGACGTCAGGCCACTATCCGATACCGGGTCGGCAGTGGCACCCATTGTCATATGTTTTAATGATTCATTTTATTTTGGATTTTAACATACAAATCCAATAAATACTACACTATGGAGACTTCATCTGGATCCTGGTGAGCTTTATTTACTACAGCTACATCTGAATGGTGCGAGTTGCTGAACAGCCCTCCCCACAACAGATGGCAGATTTACACTGAGTGCGTGTTTGCTGCATATAACAGCACCCAGCCTTTTTTGGTGAGTGTCCATTTCAGAGTGGTGCGTGGATGATTCTGGAGCACTGTACTGGATCACCTCTTCACTTTTCAAGTTACCACCAGTTTTTGTGCACATCTTTGCACTGAACTATTGTGCATTCACCAATAAGTTTATATTGCTGATCCTATCATGGCACTGTGCATCTACATCTATATTTTATTTTTTTCACAATATTGACTTGTCATTGTTAATTTTCATTTTAAAATTGGACTTATCTTATTTATATATATAAGGGGGCCGAATAATTTTGCATTTTATTGTGTCACTAAACTGCGATATCCTGAGCTCATGAATTACTCACAAACATTTCATAAAACGTATACCTCTCATTTCGCACGTGTTCGTTACCAAACATTGGTTGCTCCTTTGGCTTCACAAATGATTCGTAGTCGCTCGTTCGTGACACATCGGTCAATGCCACATCAGGCACTCATTTCGCAAACATGTCATTTAATTAGAATAGTTCCTAATCATTTCTAATAATTTCAAATTGTTCGAACCATTTCTAAAGTCGTGAGTCATTGCTTATCGTGTCAAAACGTTTCTAATCATTTCCGGAAAACTTGCCAATCATTTCTAATCATTTCATTCATTTTTGTTGCGTACCACGCTCCGTTTCGAATCCAGTCGCATCTCCAATGCACCGATTCGCTCCAGTGTGCCCCAGTTTTCGGTCTCATTTCAGTACATGCTCCAGAGACAGATTCACTCGCAGGTTCAGGTTCAGTCACTGATTCTTGTCTTTGCCATGGCACATCATTTCTTGTCACGGATTACGCTCCGGTACGAATCCAGGCGCATTTCAGGAATGCACCGATTCGCTCCGGTGTACCCAGTTGTTTGGCCTCATTTCAGTATATGCTCCAGAGACGGATTCTCTTGTCAAATCCTTGGCTCGGTCACTGATTCTTGTCTTTGTCATGGCATATCATATCTGGTCACTTATTACGCTCCGATTCGAATCCTGTCGCATTCATAGATGCACCGATTCGTTCCAGTGTGCCCAGTTGTTTGGCCTCATTTCGGTACATGCTCCAGAGACAGGATTCATTTGCCAATCGTAGGCTCACTCTCTGATTCTTGTCTTTGTCATGGGTATCATTTCTTTGTCACCTATCACACTCCGATATGAAAATAGTCACGTCTAAGCACTAAATTCGTTTTGGCGTGCCCCAGAACAAGCCACATTTCAGTACATGCTCCAGAGTCCGTTTCGTGCTCAGTCGCAAGCTACGGCATGGCGATCCGGGCCTCTGTCATGGCAGAACTATTCATTTCATTGTCACGTACTACGCCCCGGTTCGAATCCAGTTGTATCTTGCAATGTTTCGATTCGTCCCGGGGAGCCTTGCTTATTGGTATCATTTCACTAATTGCCTCATTTCAGTACATGCTCCAGAGTCTTGTTCGTTGTCAGTTGCATCTGCAACACTACCGAGTCGTGCCTCTGTCATGGCAGATGTTCATTTCATTCAAGGCAACATTTCATTGTTTGTTTATTTCATTTCACTTCATTTCAACTCACTGCCACCCATCAAAGTCACCGTTTTTAGTCAATTATCTGTGACAGGTATTTGGAACTTTCAATAAAGCTTTGCCTTCATATTTATAGGTCAGTCGAGTTTCAGTAGGTCCACCCTGCACCCGTTTGGACGGTGCTTCCCTAGGTAAGAAAAAAAAAAAAAGAACATGAGCAGGAGTGTCCACTGCGTTTAGGTATGTATACCATTAGGGAACACTAGCAAGTCTTGTAATCTATGTCACCCTCATTAGGTTCCACTCAGTGAACTTCAACCCCGAGGACAAGTCGGCACACCCAGGTTTAGGATAATGCTACCATGTCCCAGGCCGGCAGTGAAGATCTCACGGCCCCGTTGTCCCCGTCTCCAGTCTCAGAAAGTGGCAGCGTGCAGTCCCTTAGGGGATGGACCATCAAAAAAATTGACTTCTGAGTTAAGACGTAGAGGTGTGCCCTTTCCTGCTACAGCCAGGAAAGCAGAGCTCTTCAAGCTTCTCTTCCCTCCTCCAGCCATGGCAGGATCCAGCACCCAGCAAGCTTCCCTGGATTCTATTTCTTCTGCCATAACACAACTCCACACCTTGGTATCATCCCTGACCGCCTCAGTTTCCGAGGTCCAGAATAGAGTGGCACTTTTGGAGACCCGCCTGCCCGTTTCTCCCCCCCGACCCCGCGGTAGCTTAGGCAGTGGCTACTCCTTCTGCAGGTACCACAGGGTGGAGTTCCGTGGTATACCCTTCCCACTTGGTCGCAGCCAATGTCAGGAAGGACATCCTGGAGGGCAAGGACATCAACCTCGCCTCCCTGCTCATCTCTGTCCACGACCTGGCAGAGAATAAGGAATACACATGGGGGGACGTGTCTGTAGTCCTTAAGGCTAAATATCCCAGGTTGGATAGGAAGCTGTCAGTAATGGAGTTCACATTGGCCTTCGGCATGATGAGGGATGTGATATGCTCAGCCTCCCCCAACAGGAGAGAAGAGCTGGATCGGTATCTCCATACCGTGGTAGACCTGGGCTATAAATACGGGGGTTTTGGCTTCTACGACTACCACTGCTCCTTCTGCCAGGTTCCTACAGTTCCAGATGCCCACTGACTGGAGTGTCATGGATACGGAGCTCTTTTGTCGCCACTTTGCGGGCCTTCGTTCACCCCTCTGCGCAATCTGCCAGTCGGCCACCCACACTGCCACTTGGTGCGCCAACACAAAATCTGCTCGTCCCTCTGAAAGTCCCTCTACCTCCGGTGCAGTTCAAGGTCAGCAGGCCCCTGCACGCCTGCCTCAGTTGGACAAATTTGGGCGCCCAGTCCAGACCGTAGGAGGAGCAGTGATCTGCAATAATTTTAATTATGGTTCCTGCAACTTTAGCCAATGTCGTCTGCTGCACATCTGTACCCTTTGCCAAAGGGCTCACCCCAGGCTCCTGTGTGAGGTCAAAGAGCTAAAGAAGGCATGGCTAAGCCGGGTCAACGTCACATGGCTCGGCTTCTACCTTTCCACACACTCCACTCCCTCCCTGGCCACCTACTTCATTCAAGGTTTTATGGAGGGCTTCCACACTGGTCTCATTTCACTGCCTCACATGACCTATGAGTGCTGGAACCTTCGGTCGGCGGCCACAGACGAACAGGCAATAGACCAGCTCCTGCAAGTGGAGTTAGATCGGGACTTCATGATAGGAGTCAGCCCTATTGGGCTTGTCAAGGGCAAGTTCTCCAATAAATTACGTCTGGTGTACGATTTGTCAGCGCCTCATTTGTCTACCATCCCCAGTCTGAATTCACTTATCCCCTCCGAAGAGTTTTCTCTCAAGTACGCCTCCGTGGACATGGCCATCCAGGCTATACTCAAAACGGGAGAGCTGACACCTGGCTCTCCAAGGCCGATATCTCAGATGCCTTTAAGCTCCTAACCATTCACCCGTCTCTTTGGTGCTGGCATGGCATCAAATGGAGGGAGGCATATTATTTTGCCATCAAGCTGACCTTCGGGTCTAAAAGCAGCCCCCGGCTCTTTGACACTTTCGCGTAATCGCTTACATGGATCCTCCTACACAAAGGCCAGTGTCAAGAGGTCATCCATTACCTGGATGACTTCCTTTTGATAGACCCGCCCGGCTCACCCCCCCGGGGACCTCGGTAAGTTGAGGGAGGTGTTCAGGAATCTTAATGTCCCTATTGCGGAACACAAAGTTGACGGTCCAGCTCAGTCCATCGCCTTCCTCGGGGTTAACCTGGACACCTGCGCCATGCAGGCCAGCCTCCCCCCAGATAAACTGGCCCGCATCAGGGCGGTTCTGCGAGACTTCACCCACTCCAGAGGATGCACCAAGAAACAGCTGCAATCCCTTCTCGGGATGCTAAACTTCGCTATACGTATCATCCCCCAGGGTCGCTCCTTCGTGTCCCGCCTACTGGTGTTCTATCCCATACGCAGGATCCCGAGCAGGTCCTCAGTCTCGATTCCGCAGCGATAGCGGACCTCTCTATGTGGGAGGAGTTCCTTTCATCCTGGAATGGTATATCATTGTTCATTCCCACCGTGCCCTCCCTGTCACCCCAGGTAGTGACAGATGCAGCTGCTTCCACAGGCTTTGCAGCAATTTTTGGCCATCTTTGGTTCGCAGCTCCCTGGCCACCTCAGATACTAGCTATACCCGGCTTCACCAACACATCTTCCCTTTTTTAACTGTACCCTATAGTGGCAGCAGCACACCTCTGGGGCCACAGCTGGACTGGTCAAGGTTGAACAGATACCCGGAGCCAAGTCAATGTCAGCCGCTATCCTGGCCTGGTCTCAGCTGACCCTGGACTAGCTCCACATCTTCAATCAGCAACCTAGCCGGTGTCCAACATTTCTTGTCACTCCAGGACCCTACGAAACCCTCATTGTTTATGTTCCATGCTGTACGGGCCATCCTACGTGGTGTTCAGAAGCTCCAACCAGTGGTCAGCGCCAAACGCTTGCCCATTACGGGAGATATCTTTAGGAGTATGCCAGATATCCTGGCTACATCACCGTTCGGTCTTCTCCCTAGTATGGTCTTGCAAGCAGCCATGTATCTGGCCTTCTACGGGTTCTTACGACCTGGAGAGTTCACCTGTAACAGCCCTGCAGGCCGCATGCTACGCAAACACCACCTGGTCTGCTGTGAAGACCATTTCATTCTACATTTAGCGGTCTCTAAAACCCAGCAAGTAGGCTCAGGTACGGATATCCATTTCTATAAAACCTATAACAACTGGTGTCCAGTCACTACACTCAGTTGGCTATTGTCATTATTGCCTGAGCAACCGGACTCTAGTCCACTTCTACCATTTCATACCAAGCCCCTGAACACCGCTCGGTTCATGGAACACATGAGAATACTTCTTCGTAACCTTCATCTCAACCCTACTCAGTAATCCGGACACTCATTCCGTATCGGGGCAGCCTCAACAGCTTCCCGCTAAGGATGAGCCGAACACCCCCCTGTTCGGTTCGCACCAGAACTTGCGAACAGACCTAAACTTTGTGTGAACTTTAGAACCCTATTAAAGTCTATGGGACTCGAATGTTCACAATCTAAAGTGCTAATTTTAAAGGCTAATATGCAAGTTACTGTCCTAAAAAGTGTTTGGGGACCCGGGTCCTGCCCCAGGGGACATGGATCAATGCAAAAAAAAAGTTTTAAAAACGAAAGGTTTCCGTTACATCAGAGGGGGCGGGGTCACCCATACGTCATTAGGGAATCCCTGGCTCCCCTCACCAGCGTCAGAGGGAGCGGGGTCAGGTGACAGGTGGCCCCGCCCTCCTAATATAAGAAACGTCAGCGCTGGGATCCCCGTAGTGTCTCCGCAGTGGAGACAGAAGATGGATGTATGGACAGCGCTGGACTGAAAATCGCCCATCACTGGAACAGATCAGCCATCGCTGGACCCCGGAGAGATGAGCATCCATCGCTGGATAGCAAGAGTGGATTAGCAGTGCTGAAATCTTTTTTTATTTTTTTTATTTTTATTAAAGGAATTTTTCAAAAGTGTGTTTGTCTTATTTAACCATTTTTACACGTTCTTTGTGAAATTGTAGGGGTACTTTTCTACCCCCTTACCATTTCAACCGGGGGGGGGCGGGATCTGGGGTCCCCTTGTTAAAGGGGGCTTCCAAATTCTGATAAGCCCCACCACCCGCAGACCCCCCACAACCACCGCTCAGGGTTGTGGGGATGAGGCCCTTCTCCACATCAACATGGGGACATGGTGCTTTGAGGGGTCACAGACCCCCAAAGCATCCTCCCAATGTTGAGGGCATGTGGCCTGGTACAGTTCAGGAGGGGGTGGGGCGCTCTCTCATCCCCCCTGTTTTCCTGCGGCCTGCCAGGTTGCGTGCTCGAATAAAGGGTCTGGTATGGATTTTTAGGGGAACCCCCACGCTTTTTTTTTATCTTAATATCCACACCATACCTGAAGGGCCTGGTCATTGAATTTAGGGGAACCCCCACGCTTTTTTTTTATCAATGAATGAATTGTCGGCTAATATAGAGAACACTCATTGAGTGTTCTCTGTATTGCGGGAGCCGACAATATAGCCGTAAGTGATTTTAAAAGACTTTTTTTCCTGCAGAAATTACATTTTGTGTAGGGACAGTTCTAAGCATGGGAAACATGCACCCCTTCACAGGCATACTATAGACACCCCCCAGGTACGAAATTTAAAGGAATATTACACTTTTATTGTTTCACTTTAATCATTATTAAAATCACTGCTCCTGAAAAAACTGCAGTTTTTAAAACTTTTTTTTTGCATTGATCCATGTCCCCTGGGGCAGGACCCAGGTCCCCAACCACTTTTTAGGACAGTAACTTGCATATTAGCCTTTAAAATTAGCACTTTAGATGTCTCCCATAGACTTGTACACGGTGTTCCGGCTTTTCGAATTTGCCGCGAACAGCCCAAATTGTTCACTGTTCGCTGAACAGGCGAACAGGCAATGTTTGAGTCGAACATGAGTTCGACTTGAACTCGAAGCTCATCCCTACTCCCCGCCAAGGGATCCCGGACCACGTTATCAAAAAGCTAGGCAGGTGGAAGTCCGCCTGCTTCACCCGCTACATTCCCAATCCGCAAGTGGAGATGGCCCAGGCCTTTGCCAAACTTACACAGTGACTAAACTTGAGCCAATAAAGAGCTATCCCTACCTGAATGTTTTTGCCCCCTTATTTTGGTATACCGTACGTTAGACCAAGGCACACTTTCAGGTCCATTTCAAGTGGTAAGTTTATGTTAATCCTGTATGTCATCCTTATCAGTATCAGCCATAGGGCTCTAAACCATAAATAAGAAGGCCAGTATGGTGGCCTGAATTTATGGGAGGAGCCCAGAGGGGTATTTAATCAGCCCGTTTGGCTTTGTTCCTTGTCAGTTCCTGTGTGCGATACCCACCCTCCCATCCCCTTTTTAGGGCATTTCTCAAGGTATTCATACTCCTCACAATAGTACTCATTTCACTTCATTTCATATTCATTTAATTTAATTTCTCATTTCTTATCTAGGGTATGCCCCCTTATTTTGGTATACCGTACAGTAGACCAAGGCACACTTTCAGGTCCATTTCAAGTGGTAAGTTTATGTTATCCCTGTATGTCATCCTTATCCGTATCGGCCATAGGGCTCTAAACCATATATATATATATATATATATATATATATATATATATATATATATATATATATATATACCATATTTGTTGGCGTATAACACACACTTTTTCCCCCTGAAAACAGAGGACAAACAGTGCCTGTGTGTTATACGCCGATACTATGGGCGGGGACAGGGGGCGGGGATCGGGCAGTCCACCCCCAGGAGCCACCCATTGGGGGTGTCAGGCTGGCTGCCCCTCCTCTCCTGGCCCTGGGACAGCGCTGCCTGCATAGTCTAAAGTTGATTAAAAAAAAACACTTGCCAGCCCCTTCTCCTACACTGCTCCTCCTGTGTCAGTGTCATTATAAGCTTGTCATGATAAGCTTGTAAATATCTCAATAGCTCCGTTTTTTATGGCTGCTCTCCTCCTCTCGCTCCTCCTCCTTTAGATTGGAGGAGGATTGGAGGAGGAGAGGAGGAGAGTGGTCACATGACCACCTATGTAACATCAGGGAGAGCAGTTATGTGACCAGGTCAGTGGAAAAAAACTGACCTATTGAGGTACATGGAAGCTTCATTTTACAACATGCACAGGAGGGGCTGTGTGGAAGGGGCTGGCAGTGATTTCTTTCTTAACTTTAGAGAATGCTGGCAGCGCTGTCCCAGGAGACTGGGGGTCTCCTGGGAGTGCAGGGGGAGGGGGGCTGTATACTGGGGAGGGGGGCTGGGGCTGTATACTCAGGAGGGGGGCTGTGTACTGGATGGGGAGCTGTATACTGGGATGGGGGGCTGTGTACTGGATGGGGGGCTTTATACTGGATGGAGGGGCTATGTACTGGATGGGGAGATGTGTACTGGGGAGGGGGGCTGTATACTGGATGGGGGGCTGTATACTGGGGAGGGGGGCTGTGTACTGTGCAGGGGGACTTAGAATTGGAGTGCATGTTATACGCCTGTGTGTGTGTTATACGTTGATAAATACAGTATATATAGTATCTCACAAAAGTGAGTATTTGCAGTATTTGTAGCTGCTGACTTTTAATTTTTTTTTTTAATGGGAATCCCTCTTTAACCCTCTTGGGCATGGAGTTCACCAGTGCTTCACAGGTTGCCACTGTAGTCATCTCCCACTCCTCCATAATGACATTACTGAGCTGGTGGATGTTCGAGACCTTGCGCTTCTCCACCCTCTGTTTGAGGATGTCCCACAGATGCTCAATAGGGTTTAGGTCTGGAAACATGCTTGGCCAGTCCATATCTTTACCCTCAGCTTCTTTAAGCGCAGTGGTCATCTTGGAGGGGTGTTTGGGGTCCTTATCATGTTGGAATATTGCCCTGCGGCCCAGTCTCCAAAGGGAGGGGATCATGCTCTGATTCAGTATGTCTCAGTACATGTTGGCATTCATGGTTCCCTCAATGAACTATAGCTCCCCAGTGCCGGCAGTACTCATGCAGCCCTAGACCATTACATACCCTGCACCATGCTTGACTGTAGGCAAGGAACACTTGTCTTTGTACTCCTCACCTCGTTGCGGCCACACACGCTTAATACCATCTGAACCAAATAAGTTTATCTTGGTATCATCAGACCACAGGACATGGTTCCAGTGATCCATGTCCTTAGTCTACTTCTCTTCAGGAAACTGTTTGCAGGCTTGCTTGTGCATCATCTTTAGAAGAGGCTTCCTTCGGGAATGACAACCATGCAGACCAATTTGATGCAGTGTGTGTCGTGTGGTCTGAGCACTGACAGGCTGACCCTCCATCCTTCAACCTCTGCAGCAATGCTGTCAGCACTCATGCATCTATTTCCCAAAGAAAACAGCTGTATTCTTTGGTTGAACATGGCAAGGCCTGTTCTGAGTGAAACCTGTCCTGTTAAACAACTGTATGGTCTTGGCCACTGTGCTGTAGCTCAGTTTCAGGATCTTGCCAATCTTCTTATAGCCTAGGACATCTTTATGTAGAGCAACAATTCTTTTTTTTAGATCCTCAGAGAGTTCTTTGGCATGAGGTGCCATGTTGAACTTCCAGTGACCAGTATGAGAGAGTGAGAGCGATAACACCAAATTTAACACACCTGCTCCCATTCACATCTGACATCTTGTAACACTAACGAGTCACATGACACCGGGGAGGGAAAATGGCTAATTGGGCCCAATTTGGACATTTTCACAAAGGGGTGTACTCACTTTTTTGTTGCCAGCAGTTTAGACATTAATGGCTGTATGTTGAGTTATTTTGAGGGGACAGCAAATATTATACAAGCTGTATACAAGTATACTGTTATACAAGCTGTACACTCACTACTTCATATTATAGCAAAGTGTCATTTCTTCAGTGTTGTCACGTGTAAAGATATAATATAATATTAGGGGTGTACTCACTTTTGTGAGATACTGTATATATATATATATATATATATACAGTATCTGTATATATATATATATATATTAGTGTTTTTTTCACTTTAACAGTTTTTTTTCACTTTATTTCAATGTGCTGTCCATTTATAACACATTATTCACATTGCATCGCTATTCATTTACTACTGCCATTATATACTTTTTCTTAAGATTATTTATAAGTTTGGTGTATTACCTAACTGTCTCAGCTGTCACCCCCACCACAGCACAGAGATATGCCTTTTCTAGAGAATATTTCACTTAACATTTTCAGCAATACATGGATTTTTCTATATTCTGCAATGGAGAAATGAGTGGCAGTTTAAATGGATTCCCCACCCATTTCCCAACTCCAGTCTACTGATTGGGCAGTGGAGGAGCAGAAGCAGACTGATGAGGTCAACTCTCTGCTTTTACATCCACGCAACCTGTTCCTTTTCATATATCCGCATGCATTCAACATAATTGAATGGCTCCCAGCATTGCCCCTCCCTTCTATATTATTGTGAGTCTTTTATAACTGTCAGGAGTTTAATTTTAGCAATTCTTAGGTTTACATTACAGTACTGTAAAAAAAGCCAGATAGTAACTAAATTATCTTTCACATTGTACTATAGTGTGATAGACAGATCACTTATTGCCACTCCCATTAAATCGGCTCTTCCTGTAAACCTGTAAAAGAGAATATTGTTCCAGTCTGCTCTATACAGGGTTTTCTAATAAATTCCTCTCTGTGCATTAAAAAGCGTGCACTCTCGTTTTTTTATAGAAATGAAGAAAGCTTTTCCTGGCATAACAGCAGCACCATATCACTTTGTGATTCCCAGGAAAGAGTGCCAATTAAGAAATGTAACTTTTCTGAGTTTATAAAGGAATAGGCAGGAAGCCAAGTGTTTCATGTCCTTTATTTACATTTTTGTTGCCGCAGAAGTTATATTAGGATAAAATATAGTTTAACCACTGCAAATGGGCGTTAGAGGACACAGCAAGGAGACCCTAGAGAGCTTATGTAAGGATTAACTACAGGTGGCAGCCAAAAGCAATTAGTGCATTGCTAACACAAACTAGGAAGCAAAGCAATATTCAGAAGCACTCACTGTTTGGTGATATCTAACTTTAAAGCTGACGTTTAGTATATACCTTTTAAGAATATATACTGAACTTCGGCTTTAAAGTGAAAGAAAAGCCTTAGGCTCGGTTCACACAGGGGCGGCACGACTTGCAGCGCCGCGACCTGCACACGATCAGCGGCGACTTGCAAAACGACTTCTGTATAGAAGTCAACGCAAGTTGCCCCAAAAATAGTACAGGAACCTTTTTTCTAAGTCGGAGCAACTTGAGTCGCTCCTATTAGAACGGTTCCATAGTACAGAACGGAGCGCCACTTGTCAGGCGGCTAAGTCGCCTTGACAAGTAGCCCCTGTGTGAACCGAGCCTAAGTCTAACTACTCTTAAATATGTTCCCTCCCCTACCTAAACTGCTTAACCTGTACAAAAAAAAAAAAGATCTATAAGATTGCAAGAAATAATCAGTGCTCACTCCGTCTCAGCTCCGAGGAAAACGGCTTGTCTCTCAAAATGCGTCAGCTTTCCAACTACAGATTTCTGGGCATCCACCATGCTGGAGTTGTGATTTGATGTGTTTTTGATCTTCTCATGTTTGTATGTTTTTGTCTTTTTAATAAATTGGAAATGGTGTTGGAGGTAATGCTCTAGACGTTTGTGCTCTTCTTTGTCTTTTTTTAGTTCAAGGTGTTTAACATCAATGCTTTCACTGCAAGTCTGGTGGCATTTGGCAACAATAATTTTACCATTAATATGGCAAATCTTGCCTTTCAGGCTTCAGGTTAGGATTTGGGGTTAGGTTAAGAATAGGGTTAGTTGTAAGGAATATATAATTGTTTCTTTTATTTTTTTATTTATACTTTGTGTAACAAAGATAAGCTTGATGTAAATAAATCCATCATATTATACTGTATGTGTTTAATGCTTAAACAATATATTGTTTATCTATAGTTTGTAAATATATGTACATGAGAGCAACCATATTTCCTAAGTAATTATGCAAAAATCTTCTTATTTCTTTGGTGGTGCAAATTTGTTTTTTTTTATCTCGCCTTATTAAAAGTACCATATAAAAGTTGGCCAACAGATTGAAAGCTATGCAACTCCTTATGTATCTATCCCTACCATGCTATCTCAAGAGTTAAATTGTAACTAAAGTAAATATGAAAATATTAAAAATGACCTATATGATACAGTCTGTCATTAGCACTAACACAGCAGTTTTTGTTTTTCTGAGGGTTAAGGGATGTGGAGAAATAATGGATCTCTTGGAAGGATCAACAGGTACTAAAAATATTTTTCAGAGGGTTTCAAAAACAAAACCTGCTGTGTTTTTGTTATTCACAATGTCTTTTTTTTACTTTTATTTTGCCCACAGTGCCATAGTTTTTTTCATTTTGGATATAGTGGGGAAAGATTTACCACCCATAACTTTTAAGTTCTTGTTTGGTCCGTCGAACAGAAAGTGAGAATATATTCCCACTGAGTTCCCATACAGCAATAAAAATTTTACAGGGGTCCTGACTCTAACCCACTCTGCCAAAAATTTAAAAAAAAAGATGTTGTTTGTAATTTCTTTGTAATCAAAGGAATTTTTTAGTTGAAGATATAGTGGTAAACTGTTAAAACCCCTGTCACGTTTTTATTGTTGTCTGTTTCTCCTCTCTATTTGTCCTGGTGACTATTCTCCTTAGTAGAGAAACTGATGGGAAATCAGAAATGTTAGTGTTGTCCTAGACATAGGAAGTAAAAGGGAAACATTTTAATAGACACACCTGTTCTGGTGACAACTCTCTTCGGTGGGATTTTCTTCACTTTGAAGACGTTTCCTTACTTCCTGCTGTTACTCTGGGTAAAGAAGTGAAGAAAGCCATTCCCTACTCTATGCAAACCAAAGAAGTTCCTTCTTTACAAGCACTTTGACATATTTAACTACTTGAAATCCTGCTACATTATATAGCCTTAATGGACATCTCTTAACGTAGATGTAAACTCAATCACTAAAATCTCATATAGGCAACATGTTAATATAATTCCAAAAGTTGTTTTCAATCTTTTTTAAATTTGCAGCTTTCTAAGTTGTTTGTTCCACTCAATGTTGCAATATTCTCCTCCACATCTCTAGCACAAACTACATATAGTCCAAAGGATAAGGTGGCACTCATGGGGCTTGAAAGGTGAACACATAGGGGTTGATTTACTAAAGGCAAATCCACTGTGCACTGCAAGTGCACTTGGAAGTGCAGTCACTGTAGATCTGAGGGGGACATGCAAGGAAAATAAAAAACAGCGTTCTTTCTTGTACATGATTGGATGATAAAATCAGCAGAGCTTCCCCTCATTTCAGATCTTCCCCTCAGAGCTAAAGCGACTGCACTTCCGAATGCTCTTGTAGTGCAAAATGGATTTTCCTTTGGTAAATCAACCCCATAGTGATGTTGGTTTATTTCAATGCTTCAACTAGGCACAAGCTTGTTTTCCTCAGAACAATGAAGTGAAAACAAAACAACATATATGCCTTAAAAAACCCACCCATTTCCACCCACGTGCGATCACAGCCTCAAGTCCAAATCTCAAAGTTTTAGTTTAAAAAAGAGGTTGGACAAATGTCAAAATCGAAAACACAGAAAAACAATTGCAAAGTAGTACATACAAAATCATAATAAATGAAGCATTTAGCCAAATCCAGGCACTAAAGGCAAGTGCCAAAGACATAAAAAATGGCACGGCAGAGCACCATGCTACCTAAGCAAAATGGCTGCCAAAGCTGAATAATGGCTGAAATAGGAGAAATGCATTAAAGTTCAATGTACAGGAAAACGTACGAGGGAGGCACTGCAGAGTAACTTGCAGCATCAGAGATGCAGACCAAGAGACATGTCCAAAAATAGGCATAAACCCAGTTAAAACCCATTAAATGTGCTGAAAGTCAAAATAAACATAACTGTGTTATAGTAAAACAGCAGACAGTTTAAATGCAATGCTCTCCAAAGCTTTCAAGGTCTTGTATCGTACTGTTCCTTCCAACACAAAAACAGTAGACATTGGCCCTACTACAATCTCCTCTCTAACTAGCCTTTTGCCTGGATCTCCAACCAATACTTTGAGAGGAGAAGAGCGGAAATATACAGCTATTTGCTAGTGGAGTCTTGTTGCTTATTTGGAAAGGTTTGATGTTATAGAGTTTTACTTTCCACTCTGGCTAGGAAGTGGCAGCTGACCAATTAGAATCCCAACCACTATCAGGAAGCTCATTTGCCAACACAAATGTAACATCAAACCTTACTGCCAGATTCCCTCCTATTCCTAGCTAAGCTTCTGCTTCAGATGTATCATTCTTTCCTGTTAGGGCCATTTTTTCAGGAACCTCATGTAAATACTGAATTTTGCGCTCCAGCTGTAGAATCTGTGCCCCAGCCCTTGCATCCTCTCATATGGAGAGTGTGTTTGGGTGTTGGTTTAGAATTTAACAAGAGAACTGCCTAGGAAAGGACCTGATGCCACCCTTCTGTGTATGTGTGGGTGTAAGCTTGAATATCAGTTTTTTTTTTTTTTTAATAGCCTGTTGTAACTTTCAATCAAGCCAGCTGCCTGTGGATAGTATGGGACATGGCACAGCCAGCAGGGCAGTCTTTAATTTTGATTGGACCCAGGGCAAATATTTATTTGCCCCCCCCCCCCCCCACAAGCAGTTTCACTCTCCACCTGCTCAGAGACATACTATAAATAGCAGCTAGACTCAAAATCAGTTTACTGAATCAGATCAGGCAGGGATTGTGATTGGTTGCCAGAGGTTACAGTGTATCATTACCACTCACTGATTGGCTGCTAGAAGTTACAGCACATATTATAGCTCACTGATTATGTGCTAGAGGATACAGCACATGACTTCTGCTTGTTGATTGGTTCCTAGAGATTACTCTAAATCAATACTGCTCACGAATTGGTTGTTAGAGGTTACTGGACATCCTTATCACTCACAAATTGGTTGCTAGAGGTTACTGCACATTATTACTGCTCACTGATTGGTTGCTAGAGATTATTGCAAATCCTTACTGCTTAGGTTAGTGCACATCATTACTGCTCACTGATTGGCTGCTAAAGGTTACAGCACATCATCTCCTCACTGCCTGCACATCATGGACTGGGGAGGTTAGGGGACCCATCAAAAGACAGAAAACTCCTAACAATCCTAGGACTCCTGGGATCAGTAGCCATGCTGGGGAAGGGAGGGGGTGTGATCAGTGGCAATGCTGGAAGGTTGATGGGATCAGTGGCAGTGGAGGGGGATGGTATTAGTTAGGAGTCAGTACACTGTGTCAAATTATGAGTCATGTAGAGCAATGCTGGAAATCTTTGGCAAATATATTGTGGAGGATTCTACCACTAATGCAATGGGGAATTTACAATGATCAACAATGTGAGGGGGATTTACAATTACCACCAATGTGAGGAGGATTTACAGTGACCACCATGTAACTGGGGATTTTACGACACCCACCAAAATAAAGAGGGATTTCTACACTGGCACCAATGTAATAGGAGCATTTAAACCAACCACCAGTGTAAGGGGTAATATACAATGATCCTCATGTAAGGGGGAATTTACATTGACAAACATTGTCGAGGAAATTTGTACTGACCACCAATGTAAGGTGACACTTCTACACCGACCACCAATGTTGGGGGGGTTTATACTGACCACCAATGTAAAGGGGGATTTACACTGACCACCAGTGTAAGGGCAATTCTGCACTTACCACGAATGTAAAGGAAAATGTACACTGATCACCAATGTAATGAAGAATTAACGCTGACAACCAATGTAATGGGGGCTTTTACATCAACAACTGTTGTGGAAATTTGATTGTATAACATTTATGTGAACATTTTATTCTAGGATGTGTGTTTTTATAGATTGTCATCTGTCTCCCTGTGTCTGGTTTAATGGAGGAGCACTCCAGCTTGGGTTAAATCGAGACCGTGGTAAAAACGGTCAGTATGAAAACCTTCTCATGGGATTTGAGACGTGTTCTCTGTGTCTGTGGATGTTTGTTGGTTTGTAGGTACCAAGCACAATGCGCTGGGCTTCTTGCCTTCAAATGACTATGCGCAATAACTGTCCACATAACGAGATAAACATATTATTTTATCTCTGTGTTACATTTTCCCTTTTGGATACATATCTGCTTTAATAAGAGGACATTGGTATCTGCCTTGTTAATATACTCATACCGTATATTGACAACACCAGTAGCAATGTCCCTGCAGATTGTCTCAAGCCTGTAAGAACCAGTAGAATGAGCTTACTAGATACTGTTTACTTTGAAACAGTATTGGCTGGGCTGCATGCTGACTAAAAGGGGCCATGTGCACTTCCTCTTGTGAGTGCCCTCCCCTTTAATGTATCTCATTTCCTGTGATGTCATTTTCTGTACTGAGGAAGTGCTTGCCTGTTGTAGGCAATCACTTCCTGTGTGTCATTCTTTTGTGTCCAATGAATAAAAAGCCCAAGGGTCTGGGCCCCAAGGACAGATGCTGACCGATTGGAGAATGTAAGAATGCTGGTGATGTCTCTTTAATGGGGAACCAGAGGGGCCTAGTGGAGGAGCAGCCAGGCTGAGATGAGGATGTAGGAATGCGGGTGATGTCTGAATACTTGGATGAGTGGGTTGGGAGGTAAGCTAAAGTATTATATCATTAAGACGGAAATGTTATTATTATGGGAAACAGGAGATTTGGCTGTGTGCTCTGCGTACGGACAAAATTTCCAGGACACAACCAATAAAGGGGGATTTCTAGTGAGCTGTCAGAGCTGAGGCGCTCAGCACTGCTTTCCTAGATAGTTCTCACTGGTAACCGCTGCAAGATAGAAGTCCGCCGTGCGGTGTCAGGTATCATCCAGAACGAGGCTTGGAAGGCACGTAGCAGCTAAGTGCAGGGCTGTGACATCACAAACATGCAATGCGTTGCTGAGCTTTGGTGCTGCGAGTGGTGTGGCAGCAGCGCTCCTTTGTCAAGCATAACTGATGGGAAAGGAGAGTAGTCTTATGTAATGCACAAGGGGTGGAGTCAGGGGCGTGCATATATAATAAGTAGTGGGAATATATAGTGTGTCAAATACAATATGGGGAACACATAAAATTCATAAAAACTCTCACAATAATGCTTAACATAGGAATGGAAAAAAGGCTTATGAAAGAGTAAATCACATGAATACAAAACTAAAGAGTTAAAAAAAATTAGAAATAAATAAATAAAAAATTAAGTAGATTAAAAAAATAAAAAAAATGATTAAAATGAATCAAAAGATCAATCAATTATTCAATTAATTACATTTAATTTAATTAATCATCATCAGTAGTTGACTTAATGGGTTATAGTGGGTCAATTGAATGATATTGTAATCTTGCAACTCACTACCATCACCCCCCGGATATCTGATGTCCCAGCAGGACTCCTACTACACAAGTGAGAAGTGGACTTCACTGCAATCTGATCCTCCACATTGACCCTGCTCCTGAATGGTATCCAGCTCATCTATGTGCAACACTACTTCCTTTCATGTGAGTGGCTATTGCTTTTAGGTGTTTACCATTTATTCAGAGGTGCCCCTCTCCTTGTCTTTCTCAGCTCACTGGAATTCTGGCTTCTGGTCTACTTTGGTGGCAGCCCTGACTTGCAGACTCATTACCCTGTTAACTATTATTGGACTTATGTTTTTTTTTATATGGTCACCTCTGGGCTAATAGTGTGTTGCGCCTTTTACTAGTTACTTTTTTCACTAATGTAACATCAACCACCAATGTAAGGGGGGCCTTCACACTGGCCACTAGTGTGAATTAAAGGGTTCTACACCAAGCCCCAATGTCATGAGAAGATTTACACTAACCGTAAATGTAACTGAGACATTTAGCCTGGGCTTGTATATGTGTGTGTCGGGAACGCAAGCAAACTTGCTTTCCTGACACCACAGACACAGGCTGCCCTTTAGCAGATACACCAGAAGTGCCATTAATTATTAATGACACCCTCACACATTTGCTGAAATGTGCGTATTTACATGCACCAAAATTCACGGTGCTGTGATGTTATTTTGAAAAAGGGTTCCACCTCCATTTTTCTTACCTTTGCAGAACAGGCTGATGTTCGGCTTAATGACCACAGTTGTAGGCAGGACTTTCAAGCATGACCCTTTACCTCCCCAGTGGGCGGCATTCAGCAGAAGTGAAGGTGGATATGACCTCAGGTGGGCATGATACATTTGGATGCCACCTCTATTTACATATCAATGTTGCTGGTTTGTGGCTAATTACATATCAATGCAGTTTATTTACATGTAAACACAGGGTCTACAGGTGAGTCATAGGTACACGGCAATAGGGCGGAGCTGAGAAGCATTAGTAACAGAACTGCACACTGAGATAACTGGTAAAGTTGGCAAGTATGAGGCAGCTGCTTTGGGCCCCACAACAATGATGGGGCCCAGAGCAGCTGCCACTTTTGCCCTGCCGTAAAGATGACCCTGACAGCCAGTACACTTCAGAATCTTTGGCCCACTGTTGTACCGTTGCTCTGGTGAAGTGTGAGCTGTTATCACGGTGGGACAGTGTCAGGGAACTCACCGTACTTATGCCCGCTCCCGTATAGCAGTAGTTCCCGTTCGTTCCAGGCGCCATGCGAGGTGTCTCCGTCAGAGGCGTACGAATTCCAGGACGAACGGACGTATGCTAATCCGAACACGTGGCTGTACGCCAATCCGAACACGCGAAAACACCCGCGCAAACTGAACGGATGTACGTCTTCACGCACGGACGGCCACTTCCACCAATCCTGGCTCACTTCCCTCTATATAAACAGGGTCCTGGCCTGACACCAATGCTGGATCGTCTTCAGCTGTTCCTGTAAGACTTGATCATTGCTCCTGTGACCTTGTTCCTGAAACCTTGCTCCTGTGACCTTGCTCCTGTGATCCTTGCTCCTTTGACCCGTTCCTGATACCCACTCTTGGATTCCTGGACCACCTCTGACCTTGGCTTGGACTTTTGACTTCGGCTTGTCTCCCGATTCGGTACCTCGTTTTGCCTGCATGTTACCAGACCCCTTGCTTGTTCCTGATTTCGCACCTGTCTCCTGTCATTGTGCCGCATTGCCTGCCAGTTGCTGATCCTACCTGTTTCAGACACGTAGTGTTCCCTGCACACCTGCTGGTCTTCTGGTGCCTACCTACGTGACCAATCTACATCTCTTCTACCGTGAGGACCCAGCATCTTCAAGGCCTTCTACTTCCATCTGCAGGCACCTGCACCCTTTCGTGTCCTCACGTTCCCTGTTCCCATCTCCAGGGGCGTGGTGACCGGAACCGTGCGAGAGGCCACCCTCAGCAGTCTGACTCCGCTGTAAGGTACGTGACAGTACGATCCAGCCAGAAACATGGAGTCAGACAGGGGGGCCTCACCTCTGGACGCTTTGTGCCAACAGATCTCTGCCCTTACCCAAGCAGTTCAAGGCTTGCAAGATGGTTACCATCAACTCGAGCAGAGGGTGGAGTCATTATCTCCAAACACTACTGCCTCCCAAGGGGCTACAGCGTCTCGGTCCGCCAGTCCGGCAACTCCAGCATCCATGCCTGCAATAGTGGTGCCATCCCCGGAGCCTCGAGTTCCTATACCAGAGCGGTTTTCCGGAGATCGCAGCAAATTCCGTGCTTTTCGTAATGCATGCCAATTATACTTCCTGCTACAGCCTCGCACCTTCTCCTTGGAAAGCACAAAAGTTGGGTTCATCGTCTCCTTGCTTCTCGGGGAACCTCAGACCTGGGCCCATCGCCTCTTGGAACAGGCCAGCTCCCTGCTTGATACCACGGACTCTTTTCTGAATGAGATGGCTAAATTATACGATGATCCTCAGCGTGCCACCACTGCTGAGGCCAGTCTCCATGCTCTACGACAGGGTCGCAGACCTGTAGAGGATTACGTGACGGACTTTAGGCGGTGGAGTTCTGACACTCAATGGAACGACGCCGCCCTACGTTACCAATTCCGCATTGGACTGTCCGAACCATTAAAAGACGAATTAGCCCGCATCGAAGTTCCCAGTTCTTTGGAAGACCTCATACAGGTATCAATCCAAATTGACCGCCGTCTTAGGGAACGGAGAGCTGAAAGAGTTGGTCAGTTTCGCCCCACCTGGATGTTACCCAAGGTTCCTAATTATCCTCCTACCTCTACACCTGCTCCCATCTCCGAAGCTCCAGAACCAATGCAACTAGGATTACTTCGCTCACCATTGTCTTCAGAGGAGAAGCTACGCCGGCGTCAGAATAACCTTTGCCTCTACTGTGGGGAAACTGGTCACTATGCGAATGCATGTCCCAATAAAAATCGTAAGTTCAAAGACTCACCTCTTGTATCCAATGCATTACCTCTGACGAAATCAATTCATATAGCTGTTCCTTTTTCCTTACAGCTGCCAGGAGGAACACTACAGGTCCAAGCTATAATTGATTCGGGCGCCTGTAGTTGCTTCATTGACCATACTCTCGTTCTGCAACACAACATTCCATTGGCACTCAAGCAACGCCAACTTTCTATACGGTTAGCAGATGGATCCAACATCAGATCAGGTCCCATTACCCATGAGACTCAACCACTGCTCGCCAACATTCTATCCGGTCACCAAGAATTAATCTGCTTGGATGTCATTTCTTCACCACTCTTTCCAATCATCTTGGGAATGCCATGGTTACAAGCCCATAATCCCCAAATAAACTGGATAACCGGTGAGGTAGTGTTTCGGTCCACTTACTGCCTCCAAAATTGTGTCAGGACCTCAAACAACCTGGTTCCGGTCATTGCCTGTTCGGGTCCTACATCTGAGCTCCAGGGGTTGGTCCCAACCACATACCACAAATTCCTGGACGTGTTTGACAAAAGAAAGGCGGACACACTACCTCCTCACCGGGTCTACGATTGCCCAATCGAGTTATTGCCTGGAGCCGAAATTCCATTCGGGAGGATATTCCCTCTATCAGAACCCGAGCTCCTGGTCCTCAAAGAATACATTGATGAGAACCTCAAGAAAGGATTTATTCGACATTCATCTTCTCCAGCCGGTGCTGGAATATTTTTCGTTGAAAAAAAAGACCATTCGCTCCGCCCATGTGTGGATTATAGGGATTTAAATAAAGTAACGATTAAAAACCGCTACCCCCTTCCATTAATTCCAGAATTATTCCAGAGACTTCGATCAGCCAAAATATTCACAAAGCTGGATTTACGAGGGGCCTATAATCTAATCAGAATCCGTAAGGGGGACGAATGGAAAACGGCTTTTCGGACACGTTTTGGCCACTTTGAGTATCTGGTCATGCCATTTGGACTTTGCAACGCCCCAGCCACTTTTCAACATTTTGTTAATGACATTTTCAGGGACTTTTTGGATTTATTTGTAATTGTTTATTTGGATGATATTTTGGTATTTTCAGACTCTCTAGAAACCCATCGTGACCATGTGAAACAAGTTCTCCTGAGATTAAGGCAACATGGGCTTTACGCCAAGGCCGAGAAGTGCGAGTTCGAACGGCAGACCATTCACTTCCTGGGTCTGGTAATATCAACTGAGGGAATAGAGATGGATCCTCAAAAGGTTTCAGCCATTTTATCCTGGCCACCTCCAACTGATAAAAAAGGGGTACAACGCTTCATTGGATTCTCTAATTTTTACAGGAAGTTTATCAAAAACTTTTCCAGTGTTATTGCCCCCATCACGCAACTGACCAGCAAACAAAACCGTTTTCGATGGTCCATCGAGGCCCAAGCTGCGTTCAATAAACTAAAAGGATTATTCACATCAGCCCCAATACTCAAACACCCTGATCCTGCTCTACCTTACACTCTGGAAGTAGACGCTTCAGAAAACGCCGTAGGTGCCATTCTGTCTCAACGCCAAGGGCCTAAATCATTAATGCATCCTGTAGCGTTCTTTTCCAAAAAACTCAATACATCAGAAAGAAACTACGATGTGGGAGACCGAGAACTCCTAGCAATCAAACTGGCTTTGGAGGAATGGCGGTACCTTCTTGAGGGGGCAACACATCCAGTATTGATTTTTACAGATCATAAAAATTTGGAATATCTCAGAACAGCTAAGCGTCTCAGGCCCCGGCAGGCAAGATGGGCTCTTTTCTTTTCCCGTTTTAATTTTCACATAACCTACAGACCAGGATCCAAGAACAGTAAACCCGACGCATTGTCCCGCATGTTCTCTGAAACTGAAGCCTCATCCCCTCCAGACACTATTTTGCAAGCTGGAAACTTCCTATTAACACAAACCAGTTTTCTATCACAGGTTCGACAGTCATCCCGAGGTGCATCAATCCCTCCAGATATGAACCTTCAAGAAAAAGATGGTCTGTTTTGGCGAGGAAGCAAATTATTCATCCCTCAAAACCTTCGCGCCTCCATTTTACAGGTTTGTCATGACTATCCTCTGGCGGGTCACTTCGGGAGTCACAAAACAACAAATTTAGTTCAAAGGCATTTCTGGTGGCCAAACCTCGCGAAAGACTGCAGGAACTATGTTAGTTCTTGTTCAACCTGCCTCCGGAATAAAAACAGCAAAAATAAAGCCTGGGGATTATTGAGGCCATTACCTATCCCTGAAAGACCATGGGATAAGATCGCAATGGACTTTATTGTTGAGCTTCCCCCCTCTGAAGGATTTTCCTCTATCTTCGTGGTGGTGGATCGCTTTTCTAAAATGGCACACTTTATTCCCATGAAGGGAACCCCATCTGCAACCGAGACAGCCAGAATATTCATTAGAGAAATTGTCAGACTCCATGGAATTCCCGGTGATATTGTCTCTGATCGTGGAGTCCAATTCACGTCAAAATTCTGGAAATCATTGTGTGAAACTCTGGGTATCAAGTTAAATTTCTCTTCAGCTTACCATCCCCAAACAAACGGGCAGACCGAACGCACTAATCAAACCTTGGAACAATATTTACGTTGTTTCACTTCTTTTTCTCAGGAGGATTGGGCTTCGTTACTACCTTTAGCAGAATTCGCATTTAATAATTCTATTCATTCCGCTACTAACCAGTCACCATTTTATTCTAACTTTGGTTTTCATCCCTCTTTCCTACCAACATCCTTACCGGATTCTCCTGTACCAGCTGTCCAGGATAGGCTGAATTTCTTTGTTACCAACAATCAGGTACTTAAAGAAACCCTCTCTAAGGCTCAGGAGGACGATAAAAAATTTTTTGACAGGAAGAGAAGGGGAGAACTGGATTTAAAGATCGGTGATCGTGTATGGCTGTCAACCGCAAATCTGAAACTGGCGTGTCCCTCTAAAAAATTGGGACCCAGATATTTGGGGCCTTTTCCAATTAAGAAGAAAATTAATTCAGTAGCCTATGAACTTGAACTTCCCGGCTCATTTAAAATTCATCCTGTATTTCACACTTCTCTACTTAAGCCTGATGTACCCAATTCCTTTCCAGATCGGGAATTATGCTCTCCAGAAGCTATTTTGATAGATGGTGAGGAGGAGTTTGAGATCGAAGCCATTCTAGGTTACAGGAAGCGCCAAGGACAAAACCAATATTTGATTAAGTGGAAAGGCTTCGGCCCCGAAGAAAATTCCTGGGAACCCGAAGCGAATCTTCATGCCCAGAGGCTTATACGGGCTTTTCATCGCTCTCAAAGGTTGGTTCAAAGGGGCACCCGGAGGCTGCCCTTAAGGGGGGGGCACTGTCAGGGAACTCACCGTACTTATGCCCGCTCCCGTATAGCAGTAGTTCCCGTTCGTTCCAGGCGCCATGCGAGGTGTCTCCGTCAGAGGCGTACGAATTCCAGGACGAACGGACGTATGCTAATCCGAACACGTGGCTGTACGCCAATCCGAACACGCGAAAACACCCGCGCAAACTGAACGGATGTACGTCTTCACGCACGGACGGCCACTTCCACCAATCCTGGCTCACTTCCCTCTATATAAACAGGGTCCTGGCCTGACACCAATGCTGGATCGTCTTCAGCTGTTCCTGTAAGACTTGATCATTGCTCCTGTGACCTTGTTCCTGAAACCTTGCTCCTGTGACCTTGCTCCTGTGATCCTTGCTCCTTTGACCCGTTCCTGATACCCACTCTTGGATTCCTGGACCACCTCTGACCTTGGCTTGGACTTTTGACTTCGGCTTGTCTCCCGATTCGGTACCTCGTTTTGCCTGCATGTTACCAGACCCCTTGCTTGTTCCTGATTTCGCACCTGTCTCCTGTCATTGTGCCGCATTGCCTGCCAGTTGCTGATCCTACCTGTTTCAGACACGTAGTGTTCCCTGCACACCTGCTGGTCTTCTGGTGCCTACCTACGTGACCAATCTACATCTCTTCTACCGTGAGGACCCAGCATCTTCAAGGCCTTCTACTTCCATCTGCAGGCACCTGCACCCTTTCGTGTCCTCACGTTCCCTGTTCCCATCTCCAGGGGCGTGGTGACCGGAACCGTGCGAGAGGCCACCCTCAGCAGTCTGACTCCGCTGTAAGGTACGTGACAGACAGCCATAAGCATCAATGAGCTTCTGGAGCAATTGTAGCATTGCTGCTTGCTTGCACATTTGCAGGGATGAACATGCAAACGTCCTGACCAGGTATCCACTGCACTGTAACAATATCTCAGTTCATTGTTTCCATTGGCAGGTAACCGATGAAGTCAATCTGCCAAATCTCTGCAGGCCCCTTACCCATCTTAATTGACCCATTGAAGTACTTTTGTAAAGGCCATTGTCACACTCCCACACACACTGCACAGTGTCTATTACAGATTATTTATCATGCTCATGGTTATAGGCAACTCTCTCTTCTGTGCAAAATCATATGTTGTTTTCTGCTCTAAATGTTCTGATTGCTTGAGGGCCCAATTAGCCAAGTTCATCAAAACATGATCAGTTGGAACAACTACAGCCATATTGGTGATCTCGTGTGCCACTCTCTTGTAGTTTTCATAGTCTGGAATAGAGGTACTTGGGTTGTAGGATGACTGTGGCAGCTGCAGTTACCCTAGTGGTCAGTTCATTATCTTTCATCTACACTGTTATTGGCAATGCATTAGGGATAGTAAATTGGTCCTTTCTTGTAATGGTCTCTACATGCTGAAGTGCTGTGTAGGCCACTAATAGGCACTTCTCATGGGGCATGTATCTGTTCTGTGCCCCTGCCAGTTACTTAGACCAAAATCTAATCAGAATTGCCTGACATGACTCCAGGATATGGTACCATCATGCTAGACTACATCCACATGAAATGGTACTCCTGGTCTCACAGGTCCCAGTTGTTGGTGCTGCAAAGTGAAAAGACTGCAGTCCGCTGTTCCAAACCCCATGAGAATCCTCTTTTTTTATGGTTATATTGTATATGGGCCTCAGGATCAGCCCACAATATGAGATAAATGATCTGCAGAACTCCACAACTTCTGTGCCTCTTTTTTTTATTTTAAAGATGCTGTTTATTGTTTTAAACTTGTAATACAATACAATTACAATAAAAGTTAAAAAAAGATCTTGTAACAAGCAAAAGAAACATCATAGTCATGGAACATTGAATTCTGATTACAGCTGAGGTTACCCAAGCCGCAGGCCCCAGACAGGTACTGGTCCGTGGCCTGTTAGCAACCAGGCCACACAGCAGGAAGTAAGTGGTGGGTGAGCGAGTGAAGCTCCATCTGTACATACAGCCACTCCCCTCTGCTCGCATTACTGCCTGAGCTCTGCCTGCTGTCAGATTAACAGCGGCATCAGGAGCATGAACCCCACTTTAAACTGTGCAAGCTAGGGATTTAGTTTGTGCACACCTTATGAGAATCGAATGCCCGATGTTCTGTGGGGGCACTTGAATCATCCTGAAACCATCACCCCACCCCCTGGTCCATGTAAAATTTGTCTTCCACAAAACCCGTCCCTGGTGCCAAAAAGGTTGGGAAGCGCTTGATTACGTGTTCCAAAATTCAGGGATGAGGAGGTTACCCCCATATATCAGTAGTAATATATCAGAGGAGTTTAGTAGAGTAGTATCAATAATTCCCTGTAGTTTGTATGTATACAGAATTGTGTACGGGTTAAAAGGAGGACACAATGGCTGCCTCTGCTGCTGTGCAAGCATTATCTCTGGTCCCTGGTCTGAGCCAATCATGTATAGAGATCAGTTGTGCAGCCAGATAGTACAGTTGAAATCTAGGGAATGCCAAGACAGCTAGCTTGGACAGCATGTACTTTTTAGGGAGGATGGTGAAAGTGTACTGGTGGCCATCCCACATAAGGCAACCTGCTCCTGACTATCGGGATCTATTGGAACATAAAGAAACATTTACAAAATATTTCACGGTATTATATTTTCCTACCTCTTTTGCTATGTTATCAATGGTAAAGATCATATCAGGTGCAGCTGACTTTAATAGAGGTGCTATCTTTTAATATCGGGCTACTTGGGGAGGGGGTGAAATAATCTTTAAATTATGGACTACTGGGTGTGAAATTATCTATAAATTGTGCACCTCTGCGGGTGAAATTATCTTTAAATTATAGGCTGCTGGAGGTGAAATTATCTTTAAATGATGAACTACTGGAGTTGAAATTATCTTTAAATGGTGGACTAATGGGGGATAAACTATCTTTAAATTATGGACTACTGGGGTGAAATTATGGACTACTGGGGTGAAATTATCTTTAAATGGTGGACTACTGGGGGATAAATTATCTTTAAATTATGGACTACTTGGTTGAAATGATGGACTACTGTGGTGAAATTATCTTTAAATGATGGACTACTGTGGTGAAATTATCTATAATTATACACTACTGGGAGTGAAATGTCTAATTATGGTACATTGGAATTTTTGAACCAAACTTATACTCATATCTTTATAATTGTATTATGCTACCATCAACTTTTTATTTCCATATTTTAATTTCACCAAAAGTTTTTTTTTCATATTACCACAACTGTGATATATACAATAAGGACTAAAAGCAGCTGTGAATTTTAGATGAATAAACTTTCAGTTCTAACAGTGGGCCCAAGCTTGACTTCATTGTGTTAGAAAAACTCTCCACTTAATTCCTTTGTACTTGTAATCAATCAACATTATGCAACCAAGAAAAAAAAAGTATCTTTGCGGTACTCCAAAATACCAATCTCAAATCTTTGCTTGAGGACACACATTTACATGCACAGTTTTTATTCTACATCTACTACAAGTTTTTTTCTGCAGCTGCTAGAAGGCTCAGATTTATTAGTGAGTTCTTATTTTGAAGGTCATAAATCATTTAATTTATTGCCATTGTAAAATCATGTTGAGAGACAGACTTGCCCTTTTTTACTGATATGTTTGCAGATTATTTTTTTCTGTTTTCTGAGCTTTTTGCTTTGTTTTCCTACTGATCCTGATACCCTCAATCACTTAAAACGAAGTTCCAGCTGTTTTTGTGCTTATCAAAAGTCAGCAGCTACAAAAAGTGTAGTTGCTGAATTTTATAATATATACTGTATATAAACACACACTTACCTGTCCCACGATCCAGCGATGTGGCTGCCCAGACCCTAACTTCTCTCCCTTGCCTCTCCTTGGTGCTGGCATTACAAGTGTGGGCACCCAACTGTGATAGCTTGCGGCTTCATGCTGCGTCTCCTTAATGGGTGGGCAATCTTCTGGCATCACAAGTGTGGGCACCCAGCTGTGATAGTTTGCGGCTTCATGCTGCTTCTCCTTAATGGGTGGGCAATCTTCTGGGAGTTGTGTCGTGTCCCAGAAGATTTTAGGGAGGGAGGGGGGAGAGGAGAACTTCTGCTTGAGTCACCAAAGGGGCTGGAGTGGAAGTGGGAGCAGGTACCTGTCAGAACTAGGTATCTGCTCACCCCCAACATAATTACACGCCAAATGTGACATAGAAAGGGGGAGGAATGCTTAAAGCAGAGCTTCCCCTTTTGGGTGGAGCTTCACTTTAGGTGACGGGTTTCTGTGTAAGTCCTGGGACATCATAGAGCTGGTTCATCCTCCCAAAAAGATAAGCTGCTCTAGTCCTATTTATACTCCATGATCCCAAAGCAAAACTAGTCCTTGGTAAGTTGCCATACCTTTTTGCTGTCTTGTATTTTGTGTCCTGTATTTATTCACATGTAGAGACATAATACCATATCAACTGACACTTTTGTATTTTTCATATTGTATCTAATGTGAGCTTTCTTACTCTCAACTGTAGATATCTTCAAATCTCCTGGTTAATAGATCTGTGCTAATCATTCAACAATCATTCAAGATCAACAACTACAGTTCTGGCCACATTAAATGCAAGTTGCTAATCAATATTCATTTTTGTTATCACTTATGATTTAGAGTTATGGGTGTTTATTGAAGGAAAAGAAGGATTCTTGTGGAAATATGTAGTGCTATGGAATGTTTTAAATCAATTTTACAATAATCTGCAAAGGAACAGGTCCACAAAAAAAAAAGTGCAAAAAATAAATAGTAGTGATTTAAAAGGTTTAAAAGCTAAAAAAAACAGGATAACAAATATTTATAGAAAATTAGGTTATCAATCTACACACATGTAGTCAGTGCTCACTAAAAGAAAAATATAAAATATCAGTAGCACAAAAGTGAAACCGATCCCAGTGCTCACATGGAAAAATAAGTTCAGTGCACTAAAAGCAGCTATTATAAAATGAAAGAAATAATTAAAGTATAAAATAAAAGATAAAACAAAGGAGGAAATTATCCCAGCATTAATAGCGCTAAGCAATATACCTGAAGATATACAGTGCAATATATAACAGGATAAATATATCATACACAAAACATAAGTCTGTGTGTAAAAATATCCATACACAGTCTTTAAAGTAGAAGAGTTCCTTTGTGACCCATCAGAACCAAGAAAAAATATTCAAAGCCCGAATACCATCACAGAGATAGCAGCTTGTGTACTAAAGAGCCCGTTGGTAATGCACTCATCGAACACCGGCGATAAATGAGCGTTATATTTCCATATATTTCCATTGAATAGATTCCTAAACTGGGATCCGATCCTTCATAAGTCAGCGCAGGTGAAAAACACTAAAAGCTTGGTGTTTTATTAAATTGAGGGATGGACTCTCGTGCTTGGATTATAGAGGTTCAACATGCAAAAAAATAGCATAATACTGTTTTTATTTGGGATTTGCCCCACAAACCATATAAAAATATGCTTACAAGCAAGATAAGTAAAATCAGCAACACAAGTAATGCCACTCTCACTGCTCCTGATGTTACTGGGCGCGATGAGACCCAGGATGACCGGCACTGACATGAACAGACAGGGGAGCCACGTAGTCGCGACCCAACGCGCTTCATCATCACGTCTTCTTTGAAGGGTGTGGTCACGCAGCACGGTTCACTCATAATATATGCTCAGAGTCAGTCAAATTAACCCTCCAAGCAACTTAATAGAAAACATCGTCCCGGATATCATCACGGATGGCAACTGACTGCTTTGCTCTGCGACCCATAAACACCAACAAGTCAGCAATAGTGTGGCACAAAAAATACACTCAACACATGCAATGCTCCGCAAGACCACTACGGCCAATACCATACTGGATCCCGCGGGGAAAGCGTGCAACGGCGATAGTCCCCCTAAACCTTAGAAAATGTATTTTGTTAAAAAGTGCAAATAAATTAAAAGTATGAAACTATAAAATGTCAAACTATTAAAAAAAAAAATTGCTGTTTAGATTTTACAAAGCAATGTATATACCCAGTAAATCCAAACTTCTATCCAGTCATTGAAAGATAACTTAACTTAAAGTGGTTGTAAAGGCTGAAGGTTTTGTACCTTCATGTATTCTATGTACTGTATGAAGGTAAAAAACCTTCATTATGCAGCTCCCTCCTCTGCCACCCTTAATACTTTCCTAAGTCCGATCTCCCAGGTCTCTCCCTCCTGATTGGCTGAGATGCAGCAGCAGTTATTGGAGTCATTGGTTCCCGTTGCTGTCAATCACAGCCAGTGAGGCTGAGACGCGCTCTCTGTGTCTTATGGACACAGAGAGCCAGCTCAGTAGCAAGCATGCATGAGTGCCCTCACAGCAAGTGGCTTGCTATGGGGGCACTCGATAAGGGGGAGGGGCCCCGGAAGGGGACCCGAGAAGAGGAGGATCAGGGCTTCTTCTCTGATCAGGGCTTAAGTGAATCTGGGATCAACAACGACAAGCATTCTTTTTTTATCTGGGAAATTTTGACAATTCTGGAGTGTATATAGGCCATGTAGGAGAGGAAAGGTCAGGGCAGGCTATGAAGATGGTGCAGGAGATGATCACCCGAACCATGATAGAGAGCACTGACACCAGCACCGTGATAGAGAGCACTGACACCAGCACTGTGATATAGAGCACTGACACCAGCACCGAGAGAGAGCACTGACACCAGCACCGAGATAGAGAGCACTGACACCACACCAGCACCGTGATAGAGAGCACTGACACCACACCAGCACCGTGATAGAGAGCACTGAGACCACACCAGCACCGAGATAGAGAGCACTGACACCACACCAGCACCGTGATAGAGAGCACTGAGACCACACCAGCACCGAGATAGTGAGCACTGACACCACACCAGCACTGTGATAGAGAGCACTGACACCAGCACCATGATAGAGAGAACTGACAGCAGCACTGATACCAGCAACTTGCTGCGGGACCCAAAAATATGACACCACTCAACCTCTTCAAACAGGAGGGTACAGGCATATAGTACGGTGTGCTTTTTTTGTACAAGGAAGTGAGCCAAAAGTAGAAAAAAAGGTCCGTGTGCTTGATTAAATAAATTGTTTATAGAGTTATGCATATACATGGTCTACTGATCACATGTGTTGAATTCCTCTGAGATCCATCCCCCCAATTACCCACCCGAGCTCCTTCTCTCTCCAGCAATGTCCACAATCCCCTTAGCCATCCATTACACTCCTCCTGATTGGCTGAGACAGAGCAGCGGCGCTCTTGGCTCCCATGTGTGTAAAATTCAGTCAGCCAATCAGGGAAGAGAGGGGGTGGGGTCAGATCGGGGCTCTGTGTCTGAATGGATACATGAAGCTCTGACTGGACTTGGGTGCTGCCTGTAGCAAACTGCTGGCTGAGGGGCACTCAAAGGAGGGAGGGACTAGGAGCAGCAAAGAGGGGCCCGAGGAGAGGAGGATCCAGGCTGCACTGTGCAAAACCAACTGCACAGAGGAGGTAAGTATAACATGTTTGTTATACAAAAAAACAAGCCTTTACAATCACTTTAAGAAGAAAATTCAATTTTTCAATGTTTATGAAAAAATATATATTTTTAAGACTGCCTGATGGGTCAGATTTCAAAACTGGTGTTTCTGCTTTCATGCCCACGAAAAATGAATTATTTATTCATAAAATCCATTTATTTCCTACACTATATTGCTTATTTCTCCGCTGACCATCCTTATTGCTAAACAAGATGCCTCACTTTTATGCTTCCTTTTCATGTTCAACAAATGACAGTCCTGGACATGTAAACATACAATAGGGAAAGACAAAAAACTGTTTTTTTTGTAAGGTAAAAAAGGGTTAGAACCTCAGAAAGTGTTTTTATTGCTGTTTATGCACCACCGACACCCATCCCTTCAATTCTTGCCCTGGTGTCACATGGGCAGAAAGTGAAGAAACAAGCCCCAACATGGCCACAAACAACAATAAAAAACTGACAGTGGTTCTAACATTTTCAAGGTTTTAATCAAGTTTTTGCCTGGATTTGGACTTTAGGAAAAAAAAATGCACTCATATCTTTGAAAACCACAGTAATTATCAGGACGAAAGCCAACTTATTTCTGAGTGTTTTTAACTTTTGATGTGTTAAGGAGAGTTAACAGCTAATTATCTCGAAAGGATTTCTCTTCTTTGAAATAAAGGCCAACTTTCATATTTCCATTTGCAGTTGTGATTTGCTTCATCAGATTGGAATACTTCTATAACTAGTTTTATGCTTTTATTTTAAACTGGCCATGTAATTTCATTGTTTATTTCAAGCTCATATATATTTGTCTGAAAAAAAAAGAGGGTAAGCTGAGTCACAGCTACTCTCCTGCTATTATTCTCTTCAGTTACTGTAGAGGCCCAGCTACCTATAATTGTACTGACATCCTTTATGCAGTAAACATCAATCCAGCAATCAGATCTAATTGTGACTTTAGTACTTTAGTACCTGCATTGAACCACTAATATATAATGCTAGAGACTACAGTGAAGACTTTAGTTTAGTGTTAAAGAGACACTGTCACTGTGTCCATTGAGGAAATTGACAGTATCAGTGCAAAGCCCACCACCCCAGGCATGCATATTTACCCAGCTGAGCTTTCGTACTTCCTGAGCGGTCACTTCTGGGTATGAGAGAGCATGTGACCCCCCCTCCCAAGTGGATATTAACAGTGTACAGTTCTGTATATTGCATATGTGCAAAATGTATTTCCTGCTTTTCTCAGAAGTCAGCACTCAGATATAAGCCATATTTTGGCATCCCTTGCAATAGGTGTTTCCTTTTGGTGAAATATTCTATGAGCCTCATCCATTTATAAAGATTTTCTCATTACAACTCTGAGATTGTTCAGGTGATCAGGGCCAGAATAAGGGGTGGGCAGGAGGGAGGCTGCCCTGGGCACAATGGTTTACTGGGAGAGCCTTCTTTCCATTTTTCTTCAGTGCAGAGAAGGGTATGAACCACCAAAAATAGTCTTTACAGCCTCCATTGCACTTTGATTTTCAGCACACTGCCCAAGGTGATAATGGCCATCTCATTTCCTGCTTCGCATAGAGAGACAGAATGACAATTATTGCCTGCTAGTGCATGCACACTGCTGAGGGGAACATTGGTTTCCAGCAAGCTTGAGTACTGACAGTCAGGTTTTATGAGGAGTGAAAAATACAGTAAAAGTATTACAGCCAGCAACTTTTGAACTCTATCTCAGATTTTATAGTTACATAAAGTAATCCTTTATCAGATTAAAAATATAGGAACCAATAGGTTCCAAACCCATGCAAATCAATAACCAAAAAAACTAATAATCTGCAATGAAGAGCTGTGTGTTGTAAATTGTAAGGCTACTTTGACACTGAGGCACGTTTCAGGTGATGTGAAAAAGATGTAGCTGGATAGCCACACTCCAAAGTAAAAAATAGCGTCTGCAAAGCGCCATGATAGAGCCGCTCAATTCACTCCAATGTGAAAGCCTGAGAGCTTTCACATTGGAGCAGTGCTCTTGCAGGACGGTCAAAAAAGTTTTGCAAGCCACATCTTTGCAGCGCTATAGGAGCGATGTATTCACTGATCCTAAAGCGCCCCTTCCCATTGAAAACAATGGGGCAGCGCCAGCAAAGTGCCGCTGCAATTGTGCTTTGTGGGCAGTTTTACCCTTTTTCGGCTGCTAGCGGGGTTAAAACTGCCCCGCTAGTGGCCGAATAGCACCGCTAAAATGATGGTAAAACGGCACTAAATATAGTGCCACTTTACCGCTGGAGCCCATCTGCCTCAGTGTGAAAGTAGCTTTAAAAACACCTATAACGTGAAAGCAACAAAGGAACCGCGCTCTTATGTCATAAATTACATATTACCATAGCGAATAAACAAATAAATAAATAAATAAATACATCTTCATTTAAATTATACAATTATACAAGACAAGAGATTACTTGGAGATTGAAAAGATTAATAAAAGACCACATAGACGAGTTTTTGCAAGAAAAATATATTTTAAGCAACATACAGCATGGATTCATGAAAGACAGAAGTTGTCAGACAAATCTGATTTCTTTTTATGAAGAAGTAAGTAAAACCTTGGACAGAGGGGTGGCAGTGGACATGGTATACTTGGATTTTGCAAAAGCGTTCGATACAGTTCCCCACACACTGCTCATGTGTAAGGTAAAGTCTACAGGTTTGGAAATATCAGTTTGTAAATGGATAGAAAACTGTCTGAAAGACAGAATTCAGAGAGTCGTGGTTAATGATTCTTAGGCCGCGTACACACGCGGGGACTGTTCGCCCAACTTTGTCCGTCAAACAGTTTCGGCAAACAGTCCGCTCAAAATTAGCATGGACGGACATGGCCACACACGACGGACGAACAGTTTGCTGAAACCGTGCGCGATGACGTGAACGGCACGTACGACGGGACGAAAAATACGACGTCCTATACACTGCATTATAACTTTCGGCGTGTAAATCCTTTCTGAGCATGCGCGGAACTTAGTTTGACGAACAAGCCTACACACGAGGGGACTGTTCGCTGAAACAAGGTTTCAGCGGACAGTTTTTCGGAATTTCCGAAAAACCTTGTTCAGCGGACTGTTCACTGAAACTATTCCCAAATAAGCTGCGCTATACTGATCCGATAAATGCTATGTGAAGCAAATGAGTGAATAAATAAAGCATGAAATCAAAAAATATTAACAAAGTGCAGACAGGGAAATGCATATACTAATGTTCAAATATTAGTCCATCATCCCATCAACAAAAAACGTTTGCTTGTAATCTCCAACGTGTTTTAAACACACCACACCGATATAGGAAAAGTGCCATCAGAGTTTGCAGGAAAAAAGAGGACTTCCACCACCAACACTACTGCCGCTTACCAGCTACACTGATCCCATCTCAGAGACCAGATATCGCCAAATCAAAAACGCTTCCTCTGAGTCAGGACTGCATGGAGGGTGTATCCTCTTTAAGCGCTTGGTTCAAATGGTTAGAAGAATCCTACGGCCACACCGCTTATTCCAATGGTTAGAAAAATCCTACGGACACACCGCTCATTGCCCAGCACATATAATAATGAAAGGAATCGCCATAGTGTGATATAGTCACGAAATTTAATATAATAAAAAAGATTGCACTTACATCAAGTAGAAAAAACTTTGCTTTGTAAAACAAACAAATTCGCCGGCCGGCTTAGTAACGCTGCCCGTCGCTTCCGGGTCCAGCGTAGATCGCGGTGACGTCAGTACGTCGCTCCTCCCTACGCCGTTTCGTTATAGGTAACGTCTTCCAGGGGCACAGGCGGCGTACTGACTCACCGCATTAAATAGCACTGTGTACAATTAACTCCGCCCCGCTCTGAGCTTCCATTGACCATGTCAGTTAAGGGCAAGATTCCCTATAATGTGGGCGGAAATGAGATCACTTCCGCCACATGTGATCAGCTGTAATGAGATCACATGTGGCGGAAGTGATCTCATTTCCGCCCACATTATAGGGAATCTTGCCCTTAACTGACATGGTCAATGGAAGCTCAGAGCGGGGCGGAGTTAATTGTACACAGTGCTATTTAATGCGGTGAGTCAGTACGCCGCCTGTGCCCCTGGAAGACGTTACCTATAACGAAACGGCGTAGGGAGGAGCGACGTACTGACGTCACCGCGATCTACGCTGGACCCGGAAGCGACGGGCAGCGTTACTAAGCCGGCCGGCGAATTTGTTTGTTTTACAAAGCAAAGTTTTTTCTACTTGATGTAAGTGCAATCTTTTTTATTATATTAAATTTCGTGACTATATCACACTATGGCGATTCCTTTCGTTATTATATGTGCTGGGCAATGAGCGGTGTGTCCGTAGGATTTTTCTAACCATTGGAATAAGCGGTGTGGCCGTAGGATTCTTCTAACCATTTGAACCAAGCGCTTAAAGAGGATACACCCTCCATGCAGTCCTGACTCAGAGGAAGCGTTTTTGATTTGGCGATATCTGGTCTCTGAGATGGGATCAGTGTAGCTGGTAAGCGGCAGTAGTGTTGGTGGTGGAAGTCCTCTTTTTTCCTGCAAACTCTGATGACACTTTTCCTATATCGGTGTGGTGTGTTTAAAACACGTTGGAGATTACAAGCAAACGTTTTTTGTTGATGGGATGATGGACTAATATTTGAACATTAGTATATGCATTTCCCTGTCTGCACTTTGTTAATATATTTTGATTTCATGCTTTATTTATTCACTCATTTGCTTCACATAGCATTTATCGGATCAGTATAGCGCAGCTTATTTGGGAATAATTATTTGAATTGTGGGTATCTCACGGTTAAAGCTGCTGCTGCGTTTATAATTTACAATTTTTTTTTTTTTTTTTTTTTTTGTTTCATTACTTCACATTAAGTTTACATAGGAACAGCGCTGTATTTTTTAGGTTTTTATTCTGTTCACTGAAACTGTCCGCTGAAAGCCCACACACGAGCGGACTGTTTGCCGAAACACTGTTCAGCGGACAAAGTTGGGCGAACAGTCCCCGCGTGTGTACGCGGCCTTACTCTGAATGGTCTAAGGTTATCAGTGGTGTACCCCAAGGCTCAGTGCTGGGACCCTTACTTTTTAATATCTTTATAAATGATATTGGGTCTGGGATCAAAAGTAACATTTCCATCTTTGCAGATGACACCAAGCTATGCAATGGAATAATGTCCTTACAGGATGTCTCCAATTTACAAGCCAACCTCAATGCTCTGTCTAATTTGGCGACTTTGGCAGATGAGGTTTAATGTTGAGAAATGTAAAGTTATGCACTTGGGGGCTAAGAATATGCATGCATCATACATGCTAGGGGGAGTACCACTGGGAGGATCCATAGTGGAGAAGGATCTGGGGGTTTTGGTAGATCATAAGCTCAATAATATCATGCAATGCCAAGCTGCGATTTCCAAAGCGAGCAACGTCCTTTTTTGTATTAAGAGAGGTATGGACTCCAGAGAGAGAGATATAATTTTGCCCCTGTTCAAATCATTAGTAAGGCATCATCTGGAATATGCAGTTCAGTTTTGGGCACCAGTTCTCAAAAAGGATATTGGGTAACTGGAGAAAGTGCAGAGAAGGGCAACCAAACTGATAAGAGGCATGGAGGAGCTCAGCTATGTGGAAAGATTAGAGGAACTGAATTTATTCACTCTTGATACGAGGAGATTAAGGGGGGGATATGATCAACATTTACAAATATATAAGGAGTCCATATAGTGAACTTGGTGTTGAGTTATTCGCTTTACAGTCAACAAAGAGGACAAGGGGGCACTCTTTATGTCTAGAGTAAAAGAGATTTCATCTCCAAATATGGAAAGGTTTCTTCACAGTAAGAGCTGTGAAAATGTGGAATAGACTCCCTGCAGAGGTGGTCCTGGCCAGCTCAGTAGATTGCTTTAAGAAAGGCCTGGATTATTTCCTAAATGTACATAATATAACTGGGTACTAACATTTATAGGTAAAGTTGATCCGAGGAAAATCCGATTGCCTCTCGGGGGATCAGGAAGGAATTTTTTCCCCTGCTTTAGAAAATTGGATCAAGCTCTGCTGGGGTTTTTCACCTTCCTCTGGATCAACTGTGGGTATAGAATTGGGTATATGGGATTGTATAATATTATTATTATTATTATTTTTTTTTTGTGGTTGAACTGGATGGACTTGTGCCCCTTTTCAACCTGATTAACTATGTAACTATGTAAGACAACTCCTGAGATAAAACGATAATTCTCCCACTCTACAAGACTCTGGTCTGGCCGCACCTAGAGTATGCTATTCAGTTCTTGGCATCAGTCAGCTAATAAAGGGTGTGGAGGATATTAGTTATGAGGAAAGGTTGCGAGCACTGAACTTATTCTTTCTGGAGAAGAAACACTTGAGAAGGGATATGATTTCAATTTATAAATACCGTACTGGTGACTAGGGATGGCCTTGCGGATCGCCCGGCGGTTGGTTCGCGGCAAATTTTGCGTGTTTGGCAAACCGGCGGACTTCTGGCGCTGTTCGTGCAGGGGATATATGCTTTTACATTGTGAAAGAACTTTGACCCATGATGACACATCCATCAAGGGGTACAGGACAGCCCATTGAAACATTTCAGCACATGGACAATTGGACATTCCCCCTACCTTATAAATAGACCAGATCTGGTGGCCATTTTACATTCCGTCTTTTGTCAGTGTAGGGAGAGGTTGCTGTGTGGAGCAGGGACAGACTGTAGTGACACAAATCACTAACTATTAGGTCCACAAAAGTCCTTTTAAGGACTGGTATAGGTGTACAGTATATAGGATTATGGTGCACTGCTGCTGACTGCTTTGCTGCTGATTGCTGAGTGCACTGCTGACCGATTCTGCAGCTGTCTTTTGTCAGTGAAGAGACAGGATGTTGTGTGGAGCAGGGACAGTTAGTTTAATCACTAGCTATTACTCTTAGGTCTACAAAGGTCCTTTTAAGGACTGGTATAGGTGTACAGTATATAGGGTTGTACACTTATAATCTACTTTCTTTCAAATATAGAAAGCCTATTATATTTGACTGCTGACCGATTCTGCAGCTGTCTTTTATCAGTGTAGGGACTGAGGGACAGTCTGCAAATCACTAGCTACTAGGTCCACAAAGGTCCTTTTAAAGACTGGTATAAGTGTACTATTTGGTGTGCAGTATATAGGGGTGTAATGCACGTATAAAATACTTGCACATATAGAAAGCATAGTATAGTGCATTTCCACTGTGCAGCATTGTGACTGCTGAGCTGTTCTGTAGCGATACTACAAAGAGTGACAAACGCAATTTAAAAAAAAGTATTATAACTGGTGTGATAGACCAGTGGCCCCAAAAAATGACAGATTGAAGCGGGGTGTTATATACCTTCTTCCACATACATACTGCACTTCTCTAGAGACTTTTGTCACAGGGTCATTTAAAAAATGCAGAGGAAGAGGCAGGCCCTTCCTCAGGGGTGGTAGGAGTAGGGCAGGAGCAACAGACTTGAGCCAAAGTGGAAAATTGCAGAAGGTGCATGCGATTACATCAAAGAACGCACCAGACTTGCTTGAGTGGCTCACTCAGCCTTACTCTTCTGCACCCTCCTCATCCTCTCGATTTGCACCCTCTTCACTCTCTGCTGTGTGCACCCCCAAAGACACTACCACCAACACCACCACCACCATATACCTTCCGCTTGAGTCACAGGAATTATTTTCCGATCCATCACAAGACATTTTCGATGCGCAGCCATTCTTGGCATTGGATCAGGAAGAGGAGGTAGCAACAACCGCCACTCAGCAGTCTGACGACAGTACCCAGATCAGCCCAAAGAGGAGATTGGTCCCCGCTGTTGCTGCCTACTCCGAGATCTCTAATTATAGCGGTGGGGAAGGTGACGTTTATGATGATGTGTCTAGTGATGTCACGTGGGTGCCCACAAGAGAGGAAGAGGAGGGGAGTTCAGAGGGATATATGGACCAGCAGATAGGGAGGAGAAGCAGGCAGAACTTAGATTGCACAGGAGGGACAAAGCAGACTGCTAATGTATCAGGTGCAAAGTATCAACCATGTACAGTCACATCTGGCGCTCCCAGGACGCAGGCACATGGCTCCGCAGTGTGGGCTTTTTTTAACGTGTCAGCTGCTGACAATAGTGTTGCCATCTGCAATCTTTGCAGTCAACGTATAAGTCGCGGTAAGCCCAACACTCACCTAGGGACGACCACCTTAAGAAGGCACATGAGCGGCCATCACTGAGCCCAGTGGGAGCAACGGAACCCACAAAGCCACACTCCAGGCTCTCATCGTCCAGCCTCGTCTTCTACTTCTCCTTCTCCTCTTTCCTCACAATTGTCCTCCACTCCACCTTCCATCATGCCGTCCTCACGTTTTTCTGCAAAAAGGCAGGCTTCCATGGGCCAAATGTTCGAGCGTTAGAAAATGATGACGCCGGATAACCCTCTTGCCCATCGGTTGACGGCTGGCTTGTCAGAACTGATAGTCCACCAACTACTGCCATATAAACTAGTGGACTCGGAGGCCTTTGAAAATTTGTGGCCATTGGAACACCACAATGGAAGGTCCCAGGAAGGAAGTATTTCTCACAGAAGGGCATCCCAGAGCTATATGGCCATGTTCAGCGGCAAGTGAATGTATCTCTGGCACACAGTGTCGGTGCAAGATACATCTGACCACAGACAACTTTTACTGCCCACTGGGTGAACCTTCTGACGGCCTTTAAGCATGTAACCCGTGGCACCATGTAGATTTGGTTTTACCATCGTGGATTGCATGCAGGCCTGTCTCTTCTTCTCCTCCTTCTACTCCATCCTCCTCCCTCTCCTCCTCGGCTGACTCCTCCTTTTCCGCTCCTAGCGTCTCTTCCGCTGCGCCGCCCAAGCTCCCCAGAACCTATTCGACATGCCAGGTGAGACGTTGCCATGCTATGCTGCGTCTGTTGTGCCTGGAAGCCAAGAGCCACACTGGCCCTGCACTCCTTTCAGCTTTGCGTTCACAGGTAGATCAGTGGCTAACACTGCTCAATTTGACAGTTGGTAAAGTGGTGTGTGACAACGGTGCCAATCTGCTTAGCGCATTGAAATGGCAAATGCATGATACACGTCTTAAACTTGGTCGTGCAGCGATTCGTTGTCCAATACCCTGGGGTCCAGGACATCTTGCGGCAGGCAAGGAAAATCTCAGCCCATTTCAGAAGATCTTACATGGCCATGGCTTGCCTTGCTGACATTCAGCAGTGACACAATCTGCCGATCAGATGTCTTATTTGCGATTGCGCAACGCGATGGAACTCAACCTTCTATATGCTTGATAGGCTGCTACAGCAGAAACATGCAGTTAACGACTACCTGTACGAACTCTGCGGCAGAACAGGTTCTGGGAGCTTGGTTTTTTTCACCGTGCCAGTGGCTGCTCATGCGGGGCGCATGCAGACTTTTGCGGGCATTTGATGAGATCACCAAACTGGTCAGTGGCAGCCATGGCGCCATCAGTGACATGGTACCTTAAGCCCTCTTTATGGAGCGTGCATTGCATCGTGTCATTGATCAAGCCATGGAGGAGCAGCAGCAGGAAGATGAGGAAGTCGCAATGCTGGATGAATTCCCGGGGGGGCTACTCTATCCGAGACAAGTCAACAGCAGGAGTCTGAAGAGGAGTCAGAGGAGGATGGTGCCAGGGTGGATGAGGAGGAGCAATAAGAGCATGCTTTAAACCTTTCTGGGATCCCTGTTGTTGTGCGTGGATGGGGAGAAGAGAACGAGGAGGACGACATTATCCTGGATGATGAGCAGGAGCCAGGCCACCACACCGCTTCCAGTTTAGTGCAAATGGGGGCATTCATGCTCCAGTGTTTTAACAGGGACCCCTGTATAAAAAGCATAAGGATCAAAGACCAGTACTGGGTGGCAACATACTTAGACCCCCGGGACAAACACAAAATGGTGGAAATGTTACCACCGTCACAGAGGGCTGTCAGAATGGAGCACTTCCAGGCCTTGCTTCGAGAAATGCTGCATTCTGCTTTTGCGTGCGCTGGCAGAGGAGGAATTCCCACTCCCAGAGAAAGAGTTGCGGGTACCAATACAACAGCACCTGCAAAAAGAGACCGGTTTGAAGATGTGTTGGTGACTTCTGATATGAGGTCATTCTTTCAGCCGACCCCTCGACAGGTCTCATCCGGATCCAGCATCAGGGAACGCCTAGACCGTCAGGTGTCCAACTACATCGGGTTAACGGCCGATGGGGACGCTCTGAGGAGTGATGAACCCCTGGACTACTGGGTGGGCAGGCTTGACCTCTGGACAGAGCTTGCCCAATTTGCAATGGGACTGTTGGCTTGCCCCTCATACAGTGTCCTGTCCGAAAGGACGTTCAGCGCAGCAGGGGGATCGTGACCGATAAGCGCACTCGCCTAGCTCACGACAGTGTTGACTACCACACATTTATAAAAATGAATGAGGCATGGATCTCGGAGGAATTCAACACATGTGACCAGTAGACCATGTATATGCATAACTCTATAAGCAATTTATTTAATCGAGCACACTGACCTTTTTTCTACCTTTGGCTCACTTCCTTGTACAAAAAAAGCACACCGTACAATATGCCCGTACCCTCCTGTTTGAAGAGGTTGAGCGGTGTCATATTTTTGGGTCCTGCAGCAAGTTGCTGGTATCAGTGCTGCTGTCAGTGCTCTCTATCTCGGTGCTGGAGTCAGTGCTCTCTCTCTATATTGGTGCTGGTGTGGTGTCAGTGCTCTCTATCTCGGTGCTGGTGTCAGTGCTCTCTATCTTGGTGCTGGTGTCAGTGCTCTCTATCTCGGTGCTGGAGTCAGTGCTCTCTATCTCGGTGCTGGAGTCAGTGCTCTCTATCTCGGTGCTGGAGTCAGTGCTCTCTCTCTATCCCGGTGCTCGTGTGGTGTCAGTGCTCTCTATCTCGGTGCTCGTGTCAGTGCTCTCTATCTCGGTTCTGGTGTCAGTGCTCTCTATCTCGGTGCTGGTGTCAGTGCTCTCTATCTCGGTGCTGGTGTCAGTGCTCTCTATCACGGTGCTGGTGTCAGTGCTCTCTATCTCGGTGCTGGTGTCAGTGCTCTCTATCTCGGTGCTGGTGTCAGTGCTCTCTATCACAGTGCTGGTGTCAGTGCTCAGTCTCTATAATGGTGCTGGTTTCAGACAGTGAGGGAGATAGCAGCGGAGAAGCCAATCAGCAGGCAGTGCCAGCACCATGGCTGAGGATCAGCACTGGACTGGCACCTCCGGACCACTGCAGTGGAGCCCTGCATAGGTGGGAGTAAGGGCCGGGCAGAGGGAGGGGCTCAAGCACAGGTTGGCACACTGGGACACTGGCACAGGATTCACTTAATACTTTTGTTATGTCAGTGTCCATGTGGTGGGACTATGTGTGCACAGCTAGTAAGTATTTTGTGGCTGAAAATAAGACCTGTAGGTTTTTAAGGTTCGCCTGCCATTAAAGTCAATGGGGTCCGCCGCGAACTTTGCGGTTCGCAAACTTTTGGTTGCGCTTGCGGTTCGCGTTTGCGAAACGTCCCGTCGGAAGTTCGTCCATCACTACTGGTGACCCCACAATAGGGATACAACTTTTTTGCAGAAATGAGTTTAAAACACCATACACACTATCAGATTTTCTGCTGAGTTTTCCTTCAGATTTACCAAAACCATGTAGTGCAAGGGTCTGCCTGATTGCATACAAATTGAAACTCCTAAGGTTTGTCCTCATATTATATGTTTTTGGTAAATCTGAAGGAAAAAATCTGCAGAAAATCTGGGGCTTAACAAGACATGTGGCCACTCATTAAAATTAGAAGAAAATACATTTAACCTTAAACTACGTAGAGGGTTCTTTACTGTAATGCCCTGTACACACGGTCAGACTTTCCGACGGAAAATGTGCGATCGGTTCGTGTTGGTGGAAAATCCTATTGTGTGTGAGCTCCATCTGACTTTTTCTGTCAGAATTTCCGACACAAAGTTTGAGAGCTGGATCTAACATTTTCCGACAACAAAATTTGATCATTTCAATTCCGATCATGTGTAGACAATTCTGACGGACAAAGTGCCACGCATGCTCAGAATAAATTACGAGACAAAAGCTATTGGCTACTGCCCTCTTTATAGTCTCATCGTACGTGGTTTATGTCATCTCGTTCTGAACGATCGGATTTTCCGACAACTTTGTGCGACCATGTGTATGCAGACAAATTTGGGCCAAAATCTGTCGGAAAAAATCCGATGGATTTTTTCGGCGGAATGTCTGACCGTGTGTACATGGCACAAGAGTGGCAAGGATGTGGAATTTATTCCATAGGTGGTGGTCTCAGCGGGGAACATAGATAGATTAGATAAGCACCTGAACATCCGCAACATGCAGGGATATACAATGTAATACATATAATCACACATAAGTTGGACTTGATGGATTTGTGTCTTTTTTCAACCTCACCTACTATGTAACTATGTATGTAACTAAGATACAGAAAATTGTGAAGTCCATGTATAGATCCCACACATGAATAATGTCCTCAGTGAATATAGGAAAGGTTCCTCTCCACCTGCATGCAGGCACACTATGCACTCACCAGACTTAATTGACCCCTATTACATTGAGTAAATTACGCATATGATAAATTCCAAGATGTCATACATGAGGTCACAGGAATGTATTCAAGCCGCTGCTGTCATACATTCAGTATATATATATATATAAATTTAGCATATTCAAAGGTCCAGTGTTGCAGTGTTGTTGTTGCTTGTTGTTATTTTGTAAATAAATTATTTGAAATACTGCACCATGAGAGTGTTCTTTCCTCTCCCTCGTTATCAGATTGTATTCTAAATGTCATGGTTACATGCAGTGTTTTTTTTTTTTGTTATAGCCTTCTATGTGATAGTAGTGATATGAACAATGGCTATCCAGAATATACACAGTTTAATATACTGTATATGTATTATATATATATATATATATATATATATATATATATATATATATATATATATATATATTCTGTCCTGCAAATTTTGTGATTTACATACACATTCCATACTGCACAGCCAGGAGGATGAAACCCAAAAATCCTAATTAAGCAACTAATTTTCCTTATTCAGCAATAAGCCTTGTATGCCACCTCTGTCTCCAGCAGCCTCATTGGTCATTGAATCCACATTATCTCCTCTGGCTAGTGAGCGGGTGACCTGAGAAGTAATCAAGCTTAACCAATAAGGAGAAATGTTATGTATGTATGACAGAAATGGGTGGGGAAAAGTCATGTAGCTATTTACTTAGAGTTTCCCCTAAAAGTATATCTCTAGCCAATAGATATATTGTTTCATTTTAAATGGAGTGAGAAATGGTTAGAAAAACTGTTAAGGTGTTATTTCTGTCTGTGTCTCCAATGGGGAGATCACATATTCTATTTGTCCTGGTGGCCATGGCCAATAAAACAGAAAGTAATGAGCAATACAGTTATTATAAGGTTCCAAATCAACTAGTGATGTGTTATTTTAATGATTAATCAGAATAGATTTCCCCTCACTTTTTAGAGTTGTTTAGAGTCTCTGTCTGTAGTAGGAAGTAGAGGGAAAGCTCTCCAATGAAACACATACCAAATCATTTTTTTTTTTTTTACAGATACACTTTAAATACAAAGTATAAGGAAATTAGTCTGAGCTTTTCAACCAAAGTTTTTTTTGTGAATGAAGGAAGTTCTGTGGGGAAAGACATTTGCCTATGATGGGGATGCTTGCTATCAACACATGGGTCAAAAGGAAAGTTCCTTTCTAAATCCAATCCATCAGTGAGACAAATGCATTCAAGTCAAACGTAACTGGACAATGTTGTAAAATAGGTCAATGCAATCTAATTTAGTAAATTGCCTGTGTCATTCTTTGAAGATTACATAGCCCCTTATTATACATTTTTGACTGATTTGAGTTATATCTTTTACCTCTAGGTGCTGTTACAGAAATTGTGCTCAAGGGATGCACTTACCAAGCAGCTCAATCTCTATACAGATCAGCGATGCCTTTGGGAAGCATAAAAAAAAATACCTTTTATACATGTTTAGTAGCAGTAGGGAGATGCATTATACAGCACTCACAATGCCCTAATCTAAAAAGGTGACAAAGGTTCTACAACACTTATTCATCTACTGAAAATGGTGAGTCATCTCCTATAAGTAGATTTTCTAAAGCTTTCGGCTTGGACTTAATTTTAATGGCTTCTAACGTGGGATATTTTACTGAGGGAATTGTATAACACTCTGGAAATATCAATGCATTGAAAGTAACTGGCTAAGCACATACGCATAGAAATAGAACAGCATTCCATGCATTAAAGATAAGTACAGAGTGAAATATAGCACAAGAGATAGACAAAATTCTGGTTTAGTCATACCGAAAAAGACTGGAAGCCCACAAACTTTAATTCTATGAGTTGTATTTATTATTTTACTATTACATATTTATATATAAACATGTATATGTGTGTATATATATATATATATATATATATATATATATATATATTTTTTTTTTTTTTTTTTTTTTTTTTTAATTAGCTATATACTGTATTATCTTTACTACATAATTATTTATTAGGGGACAAAGCAATGAATCTCAGCATGCAAGGCACACTGGGCTTTCTATTAAGAAAGCCCAGCACTGCCTACAAATTCATGGAAGCCTCTGCAGACTACTTAAGGCAATCCCATCTCTTTTAGGAGACATAGATGGAGCATGTTCCTCATTTGATGCAATCAGTTCTCTATTTTTATCACAGGAGTTGTAAATAAGAGCTTTTAGAGAAGGCAGAATTTGCATGGAACATATCACTTGCATCTAAATCTGAACCTCAAGCAGATATAAAGGACATAAATTGATGCAGCTCTGTTTCAATACATCATTAAATGCAACCAATGTAGGTACCTAAATTTGACTTGGTGTCAGCCTTTTTCAGTCCCATGTATAGCAAAGCTTAGACTGAGAGAAGCTGCACAAGGAGCCCATCAGTTGCGCTATAGTGCTCATGTGCTTACAAGATGTATGCCAATAGCATGAAAGAACAGAGTGCAGACGGATGCATACATCAGGCTGATACTTCTCCTTTCACTGTCCAGTCATGGCCTGGGTGAGAGACAAGACCTTTATGTGTGGGCTGTGCAGTGTGCCAGAGAGCTCTGTAAATCTCAGTACTGGATGCACAGAAATGCAAATTTGTTGGTAGGTAAGACAGTTAACCTATTTGTGGTTGTGGAGGGGCCAAAAAATACATAGGTAGGAGCCATGTTTTTACCATCCCAACTGCCCCACCCTTAGGCTACAAGGCTGGAAGTGTACACATACCATTGCCGTGATGCTTTGGATCGACAAAAAATTATCCCCCTGTTAAATTTGAAGGGTACGAACACCCACCGAATGCAACCCATTTAATTGCAATGTACAGTATCTCACAAAACCCCTCACATTTTTGTAAATAATTTATTATATGTGACAACACTGAAGAAATGACACTTTACTACAATGTAAAGTAGTGAGTGTACAACTTGTATAACAGTGTAACTTTGTTGTCCCCTCAAAATAACTCAACACATAGCCATTAATGTCTAAACCGCTGGCAACAAAAGTGAGTACACCCCTAAGTGAAAATGTCCAAATTGGGCCCAATTAGCCATTTTTCCTTCCTGGTGTTATGTGACTCATTGGTGTCACATGGTTTGAAGTGTCAATGGGGAACAGGCATGTTAAATTTGGTATTATCGCTCGCTATCTCTCATACTGGTCACTGGAAGTTCAACATAGCACCTCATGGCAAAGAACTCTCTGAGGATCTGAAAAAAAGAATTGTTGCTCTACATAAAGATGGCCTAGGCCAGGGAAGCCCAATCAGTGGCCCGGGGGCCACATGTGGCCCACGGAGCCCTCTGATGTGGCCCCGCAACCTCCTGCTCTAGGATAGCAGGTTGGCAAGCCCAGCGTTGTGAATAAATCCACTGGTAGAGCTTCTGTTAAAAAAAAAAAGAGGAAGCAAGCGGCTGCAGAGCCACATAAGCCAGTGCTTCCTGTGTAGTGCCAACTCCTATCATGGGTGGAGCGATACCAAATGCGCTATGGCCTGGGACAACAGCTGGCGATACCTGAATTGAAGACTATTACTAAAGGTAAGTTTATTACTTGAATTACAATGTATAATATTGTACAATTGTACAATATATATATGGGTATATCTGTTCTGCGGTGGTTACTGGGCTTCTTTCAAACTGATCCGCAGGTGCCGTTCAGAACACCAGCGAGTTACCTGCACTGAGCCATAGACTTCTGCTATTACCTGCAAGTTTAGTGCGCTTTCAGAAAGTGCACCACACCTGCAGGATATAATAGAAGTCTATGGGAAAGTACAGCTAACCTGCAGGAAAGCCACAAGTGCACTTGTCTGCACCCTCTACGTGGGTAAGCCACAGCGCATCAGTGGGAAAACAGCCTTAGGCCCCATTGACCCTATCGGTCTGACCCTCCGTTCACCTCTATCGAGCCACAGATGTAAACGGATATGTGGCCGTTTATACCCCACCTACCTGCAATCCAATCCATCCCCTTATATCTGGGCAGATGGGATCCAAGGGCCCATAGAGTAGAGTGGGTTGTATCCGTGTCCACTTTGCATATACAGAATGGACATGGAACTGTAATCCTTCTGCTCCACTCATTGTGGCCCGTGACCGGTTACCAAGTCACTTAAGTGGCCCTCACTCTTCAAAAGGTTGGGCACCCCTGGCCTAGGCTATAAGAAGATTGCTAAGACTTTGAAACTGAGCTGCAGCACGGTGGCCAAGACCATACAGCGGTTTAACAGGAGAGGTTCCACTCCATGGTCGACCAAAGAAATTGAGTGCACATGCTCAGCGTCATATCCAGAGGTTGTCTTTGGGAAATAGATGTATGAGTGCTGCCAGCATTGCTACATAGGTTGAAGGGGTGGGGGGGGGGGGTCAGCATGTCAGTGCTTAGACCACACACTGCATCAAATTGGTCTGCATGGCTGTCGTCCCATAAGAAAGCTCCTTCTAAAGATGATGCACAAGAAAGCCCACAAACAGTTTGCTGCAGACAAGCAGACTAAGGACATGGATTACTGGAACCATGTCCTGTGGGTGATGAGACCAAAATAACATATTTGGTTCAGATGGTGTCGAGCCTGCGTGGCGGAAACCTGGTGAGGAGTACAAAGACAAGTATGTCTTGCCTACAGTCAATCATAGTGGTGGGAGTGTCATGGTCTGGAGCTGCATGAGTGCTGCCAATACGGGAGTGCTACAGTTCATTGAGGGAACCATGAATGCCAACATGTACTGTGACATACTGAAACAGAGCATGATCCCCTCCCTTTGGAGACTGGGTCACGGGGCAGTATTGCAACATGATAACGACCCTGACCATTGCCTTGTAAAGAAGCTGAGGGTAAAGGTGATGGACTTGCCAAGCATGTCTCCAGACCTAAACCCTATTGAGCATCTGTGGGGCATCCTCAAACGGAAGGTGGAGGAACGCAAGGTCTCTAACATCCACCAGCTCAGTGGTGTCATCAAGAAGTGGAAGAGGACTCCAGTGGCAACCTGTGAAGGTCTGGTGAACTCCATGCCCAAGAGGGTTAAGGTAGTGCTGGAAAATAATGGTGACCACAAAATATTGACACTTTGGGCCCAATTTGGACATTTTCACTTAGGGGTGTACTCACTTTCATTGCCAGTGGTTTAGACATTAATGGCTGTGTGTTGAGTTATTTTGAGGAGAAAGCACATTTACACTGTTATACAAGCTGTACACTGTCACTAGTTCACATTATACTGTAGCAAAGTGTCATTTCTTCAGTGTTGTCACACGAAAAGATATAATAAAATATTTACAAAGATGTGAGGGGTGTACTCACTGTTTTTAAATACTGTATGTGGTTGTGGCATGATGGTGCAGGTTTTAAAATGGTTTAAAATATGTGACAAATGCCATCTGAAGAATAATGCACCTCAGATCACTCCTCAGAGGGAATCACAGGTGTAAACAAGCCCTAAGTCATTTAGGAGCTGAGGCAACCAGCAACTTTAGGACATTTGTCAGCAGGCAGCCAAGTACACAAGATGGATGTCAAGATGAAAATTAGAGCTACTCAGCACATAGGCTCATATCCCTGAATCTATTTAAATGTAAATTTTTCATGTTTGGATAATATCTAAATTAGCATAAAACATTGTTTGAATAAAGATACACAAAAAATATGTGAGCTCATTGAAAAATTCTCTGGAACCAATTTAGAATATTTCAGATTATACTCTTACAAAACAGAATCTTCACCTTTACTTCACATTTTGAAACCACACCAGCTATTTTTTTTTTATGTTTTTCTCTGCTGTGCTGAATTTTAATTACTAACGTAAAGGGCAGCCAAGCAAAAGCTCTCATTACTGACAAATTTAACAAGGTAAAAATCGGCTGTTTTTTAAAGGCAGAAGATTATAACCACTGTTAACAGATATGCATTTTGAAAATGGTAAAGGATCCATTGTGGTTCATCTAAAGCCCACTTGAGCGTTCAGTTAAAAAGTGTAAAATACATTCCAGGTGCGTCAAAAAAGATGTGCAAAGTCTTACACTCTGATGTCTTCAGACCAAGTAGAATCCTGTCCCCTGCAGAGTGGGATCCTTGATCTCTATGTGGAAGCAGTGGGTCTGCCGAGAGCTACTGATTCACACCCAAAGCATTGTAGTCAGCAAAGCCCATGCTCCCTGATAATCAATGAGCTCTCGGGACTTACAGAAAGTAAAAATAAGCATAATGGTCAGAGGAGTCCAGGGCCGGGGCTACCACTAAGCAAACTAGGCAGCCATCTAGGGCGCAGCCACGGCATGTCCTAACAAGACAGTAGCATGTAGAGAAACCGATCTCCTGCAGATGCCGAATTCCAGCTTCTCCTTCTCTCCCCCCCCCCCCCCCCCCGCAGACATTCAGCGGCTGCAGGAGCGAAATGGAGGGAATTGGTTTCTCTATATGCTGCCCCTCCTATCCAGGTCCTGCTGCCCAGCTGTGATCTCCCGGCCCCGCTGTTTCCTCTCTCCCAGCCCTGCAGTTTCTTCTCTCCTGGCCCCACTCTCTTTTCTCCTGGACCTGTTTGGATCTCTCCTGGCCCCACTTTGATCTCTCCAGGCCCCTCTGTTTCCACTCTCCCAATCTTACTGTTTCTTCTCTTTCGGCCCCAACTTGATTACTCCCACCCTGCTGTTTCCTCTTTCCCTGCCTATTTTTATCTCTCCCAGCCCTGCTGTTTCCTCTCTCCCAGCCCCTCTTCAATCTATCCCAATCCCACTTTAATCTCTCCTGGCCCCCACTATTTCTTCTTTCCCAGCCCTGCTTTGATCTATCCTGGCTACACTGTTTCAACTCTCCCAGCCCCTCTGTTCCCTCTCTCCCGGCCCTGCTAGGATCTCTCCCAGCCTGTCTGTTTCCTCTCTCCCGGCCCTGCTAGGATCTCTCCCTGCCCCGCCATTCCCTCTCTCCCAGCCCTGCTAGGATCTCTCCCAGCCCCTCTGTTTCCTCTCTCCCGGCCCTGCTAGGATCTCTCCCTGCCCCGCCATTCCCTCTCTCCCAGCCCTGCTAGGATCTCTCCCTGCCCCGCCGTTCCCTCTCTCCCGGCACTGCTAGGATCTCTCCCTGCCCCGCCGTTCCCTCTCTCCCAGCCCCACTTTGATCTCTCCCGGCCCTGCTGTTTCCTCTCTCCTGACCACATTGATCCATCCTGGTCCCGCTATTTTCTTTCTCCTGGCCCCGCTAGGATCTCTTCCTGCCCCACTGTTTCCTCTCTCCCAGCCACTCTTTGATCTCTCACGGCGCTGTTGTTTCCTCTCTGCTGACCCTGCTTTGATCTCTCAATGCCCTGTTGTTTCCTCTCTCCTGGCCCAGCTTTGATCTCTCCCAGCCCCGCTGTTTTCTCTTTCCCAGCCCCACTGCACTCACAACCACCCCCCTGCAGCTCTGTCGGCTTGCCTCCTCTACCCTCCCACTGGCTGCTGCGGTACCAATCACTGACCTTGTTTTTTTTTTTCCTATTCATAGCTGAGGTATAGTAAACTGTGTTTAGTATGCTTCTGTTTAGGAAGAACGAGAAGCCTCTGTATAAAGTTTTTCCTGTTCATTCATTCTGTGCTGCTGAGGCTCCAGAGATAGAGATTGAGAGCCGTGTCCTCAATCTCCTTTCTCTGTCTCAAAGGTGAAACATCAGAGGTCTGTTTAGACCCCTGATGTTTCGCCAAAACCTCCCAATGGGGGTCCTAAAAAATAAATAAAAAATTCAATTGTAAAAAAAATAAAGAAAGTAAAAGTAAAATAAAGATTTCAAAAACAAAATAAAAATAAACAACTACTGACACCAATGCAGTGAAACATAATAAAATATATAAATATATAACTAAAAGACATTGAGAAAGCGGTAGTAGTCATTATTTTTCTAAGTTGGGCTGCTCATTCTAAAATGTCATTTTTTTGTCCCAGTGTAGGCCTGCTTCCCACTGATGTTCCCCAAACACTGTGTCGACATTTCGCATACCACTACGTGCTGCAGGATTGGATGATGTTAGCTGGAGAAATTTAGCAGTTTTACGTTTTGTTGCTTTAGTACTTTCTACTGTTTTTTACATTGTTTTGTTGGGGGTGGGGGGAGGGGGGTGCAAGTAGCTGGTCTTACCTATGACACAAAACAGCCTAACACCAGCCCTGGTGGTATACACAAACATTTGACTATATAGCATATTGTAGTTAAATACCAGCTGAAGAAAAAAAATTGTTTTAACAGCCCCTGTTACCCTTTGGCACAACGTAGTAGCTCCATGCTTTTCATCCTTTGCCCACCTCTTGGGGTTCATTGGGTGAAGGGGAAAAGGGCAACGTGTTGGCTCTGGCACAGAATATTTAGCACATCAGTGAAGGTTTTTCCTACTAATGTCTATTGTTTAAGCACAATATTAAAGCAGTTTTAAACCCAAAAGGAATACTGTATTATATTGCAGCTTACAATCATTATATGTGGTGGCTGCATCAGTTTTCTTTTCTTATTTGTTATTTGGCTTATTTCCTTCTGTTTTCACCTGGTGATCTGGCCAGTAACACACCTCCTATATTAGACACAGCTCTGCAGGAATGAGCATAGGAGGCACAGCAGGCAGTATAGTCAGTCTGGGGAGGAGGGGAATGTTAAATGTATTAGCAGATTTAGATGCACTGACAAATTGAAGCCAAACTGCAACTTAAACCTTATAACCAGTTACAGCAATAGTTTTTTTCCTTTTGAGATAAAGGTTTTGCATTAATAAATAAAAGCTGGTAATTTTAATCACCCCTACCAGTGTTAAATGGTTTGTCTCATCCATGTACACTAAAGCCCCGTACACACGAGAGGACTTATGTCCGACAGACTTCCGAAGGAGTTCCGTCGGAGTTCTGCCGGAGTTCCGACGGAGTTCTGACGGACTTTTCGGCGGAGCGGACTTGGCCACACACAATCACACTAAACTCCGACGGATTCGAACGTGATGACGTACGACTGGATTCGAATACGGAAGTTCATAGCCAGTAGCCAATAGCTGCCCTAGCGTCGGTTTTAGTCCGTCGGAATAGCATACACACGAGCGGAGTTTTCGAAGGGACTGGGTCCGGCGGAGTTCCGTCGGGAAAATTTGAAGCATGTTCCATATTCTAAAGTCCTTCGGACTTTGGCGAGTCAAAAGTCCGTTGCAGCCCACACACGATCGAATAGTCTGACGGACTCAGTCCGTCGGACTTTGGATGTTGAAAAGTCCGCTCGTGTGTACGCGGCATAAGGGTGCAACAGATCGGCACCGATCCGTGAACGGGTCATCCCGCTCGAATCGGCACACGCACATCCGATCTGTGAGTTTTGCACCCCTAATGTACACTGATATAGTACATTCGCTGGAGAGCTTGTGCTTTTGAAAGACAACACACTTGCTGGCTGGATCACCAGAAGGAAGATAGAAGGAAGAAAGTCTAAAAAAGAAAATGAATGCAGCCTGAAATAATAAATATATGTTTGCTTTTGGTTTTAATACTACTTTAAATGTATAATTAAAATATAGCTGCAGTGTTGTACATTTGAAACGCATTATATTGTCCAACTAATGCAGGACAGAATAGAAGAGAACTGTTGTGGTATGGTTAATGAGCTTGTTATATACTGCAGTATGTGAAACAAAGTTTCTTGGTTTTAATGAAGTGTTATGCATGTAGCAGTGTGTGATAGTTAAAGCTGAAATCTAAGCAAGTATAACAGAAACATCCTTTAATCAGCTTATGCATTTATAAAAGAAAAAAAATAAATCTTTTTAAATACTGCTAAAATAAATAAATATTGGATATTAGCTTCCCATAATGTCCATGAGACAGAGAAGGAAGATCAAAATGTGAGTCAGTCAGAGCCTGTTACTCTGGCTAAACAGCCACTGACACCAATGGAGTGAAACAAAATAAAATAAATATATAAATATATATATATATATATATATATATATATATATATATATATATATATATATATATATATATATATATATATATATATATATGTATATATATATATATATATATGTATATATATATATATATATATATATATATATATATATATATATATAAAAAACTAAAAGACATCAAGAAACCGGTAGTAGTCATTATTTTTCCAATTTGGGCTACTCATCCTAAAATGTCAATTTTTTGTCCCAGTGCAGGCCTGCTTCCCTCTTTGCATTTCTAAAAGAAAAAATAAATCTTTTTAAATACTGCTAAAAAAAACATTGTATATTAGCTTCCCCTAATGTCCATCAGATTCTGAGAAGGAAGATCAAAATGTGAGTCAGTAAGAGCCTGTAACTCTGGCTCTGTCAGTCCATAATTGGGAGCCCATCAGAAAATATAGCACAAGGATGACCTTATCACTCTGCAGCTGTTACTTCCCTGTCCAATCAGCATGCTGGGAGCAGCGAGGTGACAATGAAATCAAACATTTGGCAGCCTTTTTTCTCTAAAGTTGCACTTTGTTGGTGCCAATACTATAGTTTCAGGTGATGGGGAAGGTGTAAGGTAAGACATGTGTAAGTCGTAACATTGACATTGTAAATTTGGCTTTTGCTTTAATCAGATGCATTAAATAAATTGCAATACCCCTGCTCCCATGAACATTCTGAAGGCTGAATGAGGGCAGCAGAACACAAGAACAGGTTTTACAGCAAAACAGAATTGCTCAGAAATACACAAAAAGTAACAGCAATCTGAACGGCACAACTGTCAATTAGAGAAAAGACTGTGATGTCTGAGTGTGGCCCATCAGGATAGGTGTGTCTGGCCATATTTGTGCATGTACATAGCTCACCTGAACAGGTATACTGAACACGCATGCTTACAACAGGACACAGAGAAAAGTTTTAAAGTGGTAGTAAACCTCATACATGAAATATGAACAAAGCATATCCTTCTATAGTGTGTCTCAATGAGAATGACGTGAACGGCACGTACGACGGGACGAAAAATACGACGTCCTATACACTGCATTATAACTTTCGGCGTGTAAATCCTTTCTGAGCATGCGCGGAACTTAGTTTGACGAACAAGCCTACACATGAGGGGACTGTTCGCTGAAACAAAGTTTCAGCGGACAGTTTTTCGGAATTTCCGAAAAACCTTGTTCAGCGGACTGTTCGCTGAAACTGTCCGCTGAAAGCCCACACACGAGCGGACTGTTTGCCGAAACACTGTTCAGCGGACAAAGTTGGGCGAACAGTCCCCGCGTGTGTACGCGGCCTTAGACTGGGTGAGAGAGGATGAGGAGGATGAAGAGGGCTTGGTCATCCACTCTACCAAGTCGTTGGCATGTTGCGGTTCAACATGTCCAGCTGCCGAAAAGAAGGACAAGCGTGTCCCATGGCCACGTGCTTATGACAATGCACCGCGTCCACGACCAGCACTGTTGTCTCTAGACACAGAGCCTGCTTGCCCTCTTTTATCGGCTCGCGCCTGTCTGCCTCTCCTTGCTGGCCTTCCAGACATGGTAATGGCCTGAAGGGAGTTGGGTAAAACAGCAGTGTAATGGAGTCACACAACACCCACTAAGCCCTGCAGATGGCTCTATTAGAGAACAGCAATAAACGGTAGATACAGGTGTATATTGTGCTGGAGTCACACAACACCCACTAACTCCTGCAGATGCCTTTATTATAGAACACCAGAGATAAAGGGGTATACTGTAATTGAGTCACACAACACCCACTAAGCCCTGCAGATGCCTCTATTAGAGAACAGCAATAAAGGGTAGATACAGGTGTATATTGTGCTGGAGGCACAAAAAACCCACTAACTCCTGCAGATGCCTTTTTTATAGAACACCAGAGATAAAGGGGTATATACAGATGTATACTGTGCTGTGCTGGAGGCACACACAACTTCCAATAACTCCTGCAGATGGCAAGTGGGCTCAAATAGAGAAAAGCTATGTAGGTGGATATAGCGGTGTGTACTGGGTACAGAGCACGCAGACAGCACGCACAAGCTCCTAACACTACTGACTGCAAGCTCTGTTATAAAAGATAGATCACTAGCTATATAGGTGAGGTGAATATAGCGGTGTATACTGCGGTCAGGGCACACAGACAACAACCACTACACAACAGCAAGATCGAAAATCGGCCGAAAACGATCGGTGTTTACTGTGTTGAAGGTACACAGAACACCCACTAACTGCTTCAGACGCCAACACACTACACTAGGCCGCCGTGCTGGTGGCCTTATATAGTGTGGGGCGTGTACTACACAGCCTGAGCTATGATTGGCCACAGGCATCCTGCCTGTGGCCAATCATGGCTCTCCTCGCTGCTGGCGCTGTGATTGGCCAAGCATGCGGGGTCACAGTGCATGCTTGGCCAATCATGAGCCAGCAATGCACTGCGATGACGCAGTGCATTGTGGGCCGTGAGCGCCACACGAATTTGGCGCGAACGGCCCATAACGTTCGGAATTCGCCGAACGGGCGAACAGCCGATGTTCGAGTCGAACGTATCTTCGACTCGAACACGAAGCTCATCCCTACTAGTCAGTAGCAGTGTCTGATTTCCAGCTTCCAGAGGGATCTCACAGGTATGACACATACTATATATAATTACATTGGTCCAAGCTAGGGCAATGTAATTATGCAAGACATTGCCATACCTGACTTCTTCTTCATACAGGAGGTTCACCTGTAAAAAAAGTAGATAAATAAATAAAAGAACAGTTACCTGTTGAGGGATCCAGGGATAGTGATGGCCGAACAGTTCGGCGGACTATTGGCGTCGTTCGTCCGGCGGACTTCCGTGTTTTTACTGTGTAAAGGAACTTTGACCTGATGACACATCCATCATGGGGTACAGGACAGCCAATTGAGACATTACAGCACAAGGTCACTTGGACATTCCCCCTAACCTATAAATACACCCGATCCGGCGGCCATTTTACATTCTTTCTTCTGTCACTATAGGGAAAGGTTGCTGTGTGGAGTAGGGAGAGATAAATCGCTAGCTATTTGGTACACAAAAGTTCTTTTCAGGACTGGTATAGGTGTTAGGTGTATATAGGTTTGCTGTGCTACTGATTCTTGCAGCAGCCTGAGTGTCTTTTGTCAGTTTAGAGAAAGGGACAGAGCGCTGTGTGCTGCTATTTTAGGGACAGCCAGATTAGTCATCATCATCATCATCATCATTAGCTGTTACTATCAGGTCCACAAAAGAGCTATTCCAGTAACCACTAATCGTTCCAGTCTCCTCTTTTCTGCCACTTTGTATAGGGACAGGAAGGAAGCAGTGTGTCAGGCAGTGAGGGTCAGTTTAAAGAGTTGCTGTTACTATTAGTTCTACAAAGGTTCTTTTCAGGACTGGTATCAGTGGTATGGTAATAGGCTTGTACACGTATAGTATTCTTTCTTCCAAATATAGAAAGAATATTATACTTGACTGCTGCCCTTCTGCTGCAGTCTGCTAATCATTCACAACTCACTTGTTCCACAAAGCTCTTTATCAGGACTGGTAACTTGGTCTGTGTAGGGTGCTACAGTACATAGGGTTGAGTGCGGTACAGTCTGCTGTTCTGTAAGGACCGCTATCGGTCCACAATAGATAGGGTTGAGGTGCACCACTGCTGACCGCTGCCCTATACTGCAGCAGTCCTTCATTGGTATAGGGACTGACGTACAGTCTGCTAATCACTAACACACAACCTGCTTGGTCCACAAAAGTTCTTATAAGGACTGGTAACTTGGTCTAGGGTTCTACAGTACATAGGGTTGATTGAGGTACAGTCTGCTATTCTATAAGGACTGTTATCGGTCCACAATAGATAGGGTTGAGGTGCACCACTGCTGACCGCTGCCCTATACTGCAGCAGTCCTTCATTGGTATAGGGACTGACGTACAGTCTGCTAATCACAAACACACAACCTGCTTGGTCCACAAAAGTTCTTATAAGGACTGGTAACTTGGTCTAGGGTGCTACAGTACATAGGGTTGAGTGCGGTACAGTCTGCTGTTCTGTAAGGACCGCTATCGGTCCACAATACATAGGGTTGAGGTGCACCACTGCTGACCGCTGCCCTATACTGCAGCAGTCCTTCATTGGTATAGGGACTGACGTAAAGTCTTCTAATCAGTCACACACAACCTGCTTGGTCCACAAAAGTTCTTATAAGGACTGGTAACTTGGTCTAGGGTGCTACAGTACATAGGGTTGAGTGAGGTACAGTCTGCTATTCTATAAGGACTGTTATCGGTCCACAATACATAGGGTTGAGGTGCACTACTGCTGACCGCTGCCCTATACTGCAGCAGTCCTTCATTGGTATAGGGACTGACGTAAAGTCTTCTAATCAGTCACACACAACCTGCTTGGTCCACAAAAGTTCTTATAAGGACTGGTAACTTGGTCTAGGGTGCTACAGTACATAGGGTTGAGTGCGGTACAGTCTGCTGTTCTGTAAGGACCGCTATCGGTCCACAATACATAGGGTTGAGGTGCACCACTGCTGACCGCTGCCCTATACTGCAGCAGTCCTTCAGCAGTATAGGGACTGATGTACAGTCTGCTAATCACTAACACACAACCTGCTTGGTCCACAAAAGTTCTTATAAGGACTGGTAACTTGGTCTAGGGTGCTACAGTACATAGGGTTGAGTGAGGTACAGTCTGCTGTTCTGTAAGGACCGCTATCGGTCCACAATAGATAGGGTTGAGGTGCACCACTGCTGACCGCTGCCCTATACTGCAGCAGTCCTTCAGCAGTATAGGGATTGACGTACAGTCTGCTAATCACTAACACACAACCTGCTTGGTCCACAAAAGTTCTTATAAGGACTGGTAACTTGGTCTAGGGTGCTACAGTACATAGGGTTGAGTGAGGTACAGTCTGCTATTCTATAAGGACTGTTATCGGTCCACAATACATAGGGTTGAGGTGCACTACTGCTGACCGCTGCCCTATACTGCAGCAGTCCATCATTGGTATAGGGACTGACGTAAAGTCTTCTAATCATTCACACACAACCTGCTTGGTCCACAAAAGTTCTTATAAGGACTGGTAACTAGGTCTAGGGTGCTACAGTACATAGGGTTGAGTGAGGTACAGTCTGCTATTCTATAAGGACTGGTATAGGTCCACAATACATAGGGTTGAGGTGCACTACCTTCTTTCTTCATTTGGCTCACTTCCTTGTCCCAAAAAAGCACACCGTACTATATGCCCCTACCCTCCTCTTTGAAGAGGTTGAGCGGTGTCATATTTCTACTGGGGCTGCTTATGATATCCCTGTGCTGTGCTGTGCTGACTTCCTCCTGGGGGTTCTTATTATGAGGGGATCACACCATCCCTGTGCTGTGCTGAGTTTCTCCTGGGCCTGCTTATTATGAGGGGATCACACCATCCCTGTGCTGTGCTGACTTCCTCCTGGGGGTTCTTATTATGAGGGGATCACACCATCCCTGTGCTGTGCTGAGTTTCTCCTGGGCCTGCTTATTTTGAGGGGATCACACCATCCCTGTGCTGTGCTGAGTTTCTCCTGGGGGTTCTTATTATGAGGGGATCACACCATCCCTGTGCTGTGCTGACTTCCTCCTGGGGGTTCTTATTATGAGGGGATCACACCATCCCTGTGCTGTGCTGAGTTTCTCCTGGGCCTGCTTATTATGAGGGGATCACACCATCCCTGTGCTGTGCTGACTTCCTCCTGGGGGTTCTTATTCTGAGGGGATCACACCATCCCTGTGCTGTGCTGACTTCCTCCTGGGGGTTCTTATTATGAGGGGATCACACCATCCCTCTGCTGTGCTGAGTTTCTCCTGGGCCTGCTTATTATGAGGGGATCACACCATCCCTGTGCTGTGCTGACTTCCTCCTGGGGGTTCTTATTATGAGGGGATCACACCATCCCTGTGCTGTGCTGACTTCCTCCTGGGGGTTCTTATTATGAGGGGATCACACCATCCCTGTGCTGTGCTGAGTTTCTCCTGGGCCTGCTTATTATGAGGGGATCACACCATCCCTGTGCTGTGCTGACTTCCTCCTGGGGGTTCTTATTATGAGGGGATCACACCATCCCTGTGCTGTGCTGACTTCCTCCTGGGGGTTCTTATTATGAGGGGATCACACCATCCCTGTGCTGTGCTGAGTTTCTCCTGGGCCTGCTTATTATGGGGGGATCACGCCATCCCTGTGCTGTGCTGACTTCCTCCTGGGGGTTCTTATTATGAGGGGATCACACCATCCCTGTGCTGTGCTGACTTCCTCCTGGGCCTGCTTATTATGAGGGGATCACACCATCCCTGTGCTGTGCTGACTTCCAACTGGGGGTTCTTATTATGAGGGGATCACACCATCCCTGTGCTGTGCTGACTTCCTCCTGGGGGTTCTTATTATGAGGGGATCACACCATCCCTGTGCTGTGCTGACTTTCTCCTGGGGGTTCTTATTATGAGGGGATCACACCATTCCTGTGCTGTGCTGACTTCCTCCTGGGGGTTCTTATTATGAGGGGATCACACCATCCCTGTGCTGTGCTTAGTTTCTCCTGGGCCTGCTTATTATGAGGGGATCACACCATCCCTCTGCTGTGCTGACTTCCTCCTGGGGGTTCTTATTATGAGGGGATCACACCATCCCTGTGCTGTGCTGACTTCCTCCTGGGGGTTCTTATTATGAGGGGATCACACCATCCCTGTGCTGTGCTGACTTCCTCCTGGGGGTTCTTATTATGAGGGGATCACACCATCCCTGTGCTGTGCTGACTTCCTCCTGGGGTTTCTTATTATGAGGGGATCACACCATCCCTGTGCTGTGCTGACTTCCTCCTGGGGGTTCTTATTATGAGGGGATCACAGCATCCCTGTGCTGTGCTGACTTCCTCCTGGGGGTTCTTATTATGAGGGGATCACACCATCCCTGTGCTGTGCTGAGTTTCTCCTGGGCCTGCTTATTATGAGGGGATCACACCATCCCTGTGCTGTGCTTAGTTTCTCCTGGGCCTGCTTATTATGAGGGGATCACACCATCCCTGTGCTGTGCTGACTTCCTCCTGGGGGTTCTTATTATGAGGGGATCACACCATCCTTGTGCTGTGCTGAGTTTCTCCTGGGCCTGCTTATTATGAGGGGATCACACCATCCCTGTGCTGTGCTGACTTCCTCCTGGGGGTTCTTATTATGAGGGGATCACACCATCCCTGTGCTGTGCTGACTTCCTCCTGGGGGTTCTTATTATGAGGGGATCACACCATCCCTGTGCTGTGCTGACTTACTCCTGGGGCTGCTTACGGTGCTGCTGTCAGTGCTGTATATCACGGTGCTGATGTCAGTGCTTAATGTCACGCTTCTGATGTTAGTGCTCTCTATCACGCTGCTGCTGTCAGTGCTGTATATCACGGTGCTGATGTCAGTGCTTAATGTCACGCTTCTGATGTCAGTGCTCTCTATCACGCTGCTGCTGTCAATGCTGTATGTCACGGTGCTGGTGTTAATGCTTTATGTCACGCTGCTGATGCCAGTGCCCTCTATCACGGTGCTGCTGTCAGTGCTGTATATCACGGTGCTGATGTCAGTGCTTAATGTCACGCTTCTGATGTCAGTACTCTCTATCACGGTGCTGCTGTCAGTGCTGTATATCACGGTGCTGATGTCAGTGCTTTATGTCACGCTGCTGATGTCAGTGCCCTCTATCACGGTGCTGTTGTCAGATGCCTCTATCACGGTGTATGTGTCATTGCTGTATGTCACGCTGCTGGTGATCATCTCCTGCACCCTCTTCTTTGCCTACCCTGGTCCCTGACCTTCCCTCTCCTCCATTGCCTTTATGCGCTCCACAGTCCTGAATTGTCAGAACAATTTCCCATATAAAAAAAGAATGCTTGTAGTTATCGATCCCAAATTCACCTCATACATGTATTATGTCATTGGCCATGTGGTGGGACTATGTTTGCCCAGCTAATAATTATTTTGTGGCTGCAAATTTGACCTAAAGGTTTGCGAAGTTCGCCTCCCATTGAAGTCAATGGGGCCCTGCCGCGAACTTTCGGTTTTGCGAACTATCGGCCGCGTTCGCGGTCCGCGTTCGCGAAACGTCCCATCGGAAGTTCGGACCATCACTATCCAGGGATATCCTCACCTGGGCTAGCTCTTCACTAGCTTTCGGGTTCCTGGCATCTGCATCCTAACTGTGGGCAGCCAGCTATGCAGCTTTCAGATTCACAGCCGGCCATCCACTGCTCATGCTGCATTTTGTGAATGGTCCCACAGTCATCTGAGACTTGTCACGTCTCCTTGAAGACTGAAGAGAGGGAGTGGGAGAGAGGAAGTGGGAGCCAGTACTTGTCAAAACTAGGTACCTGCCCCCGGGGCGGACCGACCATTCTGGCACTCGGGCACTGCCGAGGGCCTCACTAAGGGGCCCCATCAGCCTCAATAAAACCAGGGACAGTATGTCAAAATCTGTGTTTTTAAAAAAATCCCAAGATTATAGCTGCCCCGCCTCTCCAGTACCTTTTCAGTGTGTGTATTCTGTGTGTATATTGTGTGTCTGTGTGTGTATACTGTGTGGCCCCATAATCTATTGCCTGGGGGCCCCATAATCTCCTATTGCCTGGGGGCCCCACAATCTCCTATTGCCCAGTGGCCCCAAAATCTTCTCCTATTGCCAGGGGGTCCCACAATCTCTTATTGCTCAGGGACCCCATGAGTTGTCAGTCCGCCCCTGCCTTTTTTAGGAGGCTTCCCTTCAGACCTGTAGAAACATGCCTATGACTAAGTGGCCAGGTGAGCAATCAAAACAGGCAACAGGGAGACTAATGCCGCGTACACACGATCAGACTATCCGGCGGACTTAGTCTGGTGGACAAACCGCCGTAAAGTCTGCCGGACTGTCCGAACGAGCGGACCTGCCCACACACGGGACTTTTCCAGTGGACTATCCACCATACTTTTGAAATGAACGGACTTGCCCACACACACGGAGGAAAGTCCGTTGATTTTGAGCGCGGCTCCAAGTAGCCGGGACTAGCAAAGGAAGCGTCGCTGGCCCCGTCACCTGGTATGGATTTAAAGGGAAAGCCCATGCCGAAAAAACGGCGTGGGGGTCCCCCCAGGTCCATATCAGACCCTTATCCGAGCACGCTACCCGGCCGGTCAGGAAAGGGGATGGGGATGAGCGAGCGCCCTCCCCTCCTGAGCCGTACCAGGCTACGTGTCCTCAACATGGGGGGGGTGCTTTGGGGAACGGGGCCGCGCGCCCCCCCCCCCCACCCCAAAGCACCTTGTCCTCATGTTAATGAGGACAAGAGCCTCTTCCCGACAACCCTGGCTGTTGGTTGTCGGGGTCTGCGGGCGGGGGGCTTATTGGAATCTGGGAGCCCCCTTTAATAAAGGGGGCCCCCGGATACTGGCCCCCCACCCTATGTGAATGAGTATGGGGTACAATGTACCCCTACCCATTCACCTGTGAAAAAAATTTAAATAAAACACAACACACAAGGGTTAAAAATAGTTTATTGCACAGCTCCGAAGGTTTTCTTCCATCTTGGGGGGTCTTCTCGCCGGACTCCCCCTACATTGTACCCCATACTCATTCACATAGGGTGGGGGGGCAGTATCTGGGGCCCCCCTTATTAATGGGGGCTCCCGGATTCCGATAAGCCCCCCGCCCGCAGACCCGACAACCAACGGCCAGGGTTGTCAGGAAGAGGCCCTTGTTCTCATCAACATGGGGACAAGGTGCTTTGGGGTGGGGGAGCGCACGGCCCCCCTTCCCCAAAGCACCCCCCCATGTTGAGGGCACGCGGCCTGGTACGGCTCAGGAGGGGGGGGCGCTCGCTCGTCCCCACCCCCTTTCCTGACCGGCCGGGTAGCGTTCTCGGATAAGGGTCTGATATGGACCTGGGGGGGACCCCCATGCCGTTTTTTCGCTTCCCCTTTAAGTCCATACCAGGTGACGGGGCCATCGATGCTTCCTTCGCTAGTCCCGGCTACCTGGAGCCGCTCTTAAAATGAACGGACTTTTCTCCATGCGGGAAAAGTCCGTTCATTTCAAAAGTACAGCGGACTAGCACACACATGGCCGTATTGTCCACCGGACTGCGACTTTTCCACCGGATTGTTTGATCGTGTGTACGCGGCATTAGGCACAGGACACACTTGGATGTGTCAGTTGCTAAATATTCTGGTGGCAGCAAGGGAGCAAAGACTGGACTCGGTGGTGGCAATAAGTATCACTAGTATATGTGTATTTTTTGTTCTCTAAGGCCTTATTTGGTTAAAGTTTTTTAAATATTAGGATAGGGACTCTTAAAGCCAGTTTGGTTCATTCAATTATTTTGCCTGTTGCTAAGAGTTTACCTTTAAATGCATAACTCCATCCAAACCATCATTATTTATAAAGTTAGAAGAACATATGAGGCTGCATTATTTTTGTACTTGTTTAACTTGACACTGAATACTAATAGTCCAAGAGGTAATGTTTCATTTGGTTAATCATGTTATCATGTCATTTTCTACTTTTAATAATGACCTGCCCACAGATTGACAGACAGCTCTGATGTATTTATGCACTGATGATAAAATCTAGTATGCAAATGGTGTCTTCATGCCTGACCTTGAGAATGACTTCAGTATGATTTCTCTGGAGTCAAAAAGTACAGACATCTCAGTAATTATGGTGCTTGGGACAAACCAAATCCAGGGCTCCAAGCTCTGTCCTTGCAATCTGAAATTGAAGATTTCTCTAATAAATATGTAATTAAGAGGACAGTGACCTTAAAGAAAGAAGACACCTTACTTTAGATTGCGTTATCATCTCAAAGTACACAAGTCTTGTCTCTTGGCCAATTCTAAGGACTCTGAAGTTTCTCTGTAAGTTTGACAGCAGTTCAGAGTCTCAGCATGCAGTCTCTTTTAATCATTTTCTGGTCTGATTATTGGCAGATGAGAGATATTTGTCCTGTTAGAGATCACCAATCTCTCTGAAGGTGTATATACAGTGCTTTGCAAAAAGTATTCACCCCCCTTGACATTTTTTGTGTTTTGTTGCCTCACAACCTGGAATTAACATGGATTGTTTGAGGATTTGCATCATTTAACCACCTCCCGCCCGCCCTATAGCCGAATGACGGCCGTAGAGTGGGCGCTTTCGTCCGGGTGGCCGTCCCTGGACGTCCTTGTGTTTACTTCCGCAATGCGCCCGCCGCGGGCGCGCATCGCGGAAGTTTTGTGCTCGCCGTGTCTCCCGGAGACAGGCAAGCGCAGATCGCCATGAACGGCCAATCAAAGCGGCCGTTCACAGCGCGATCGCAGCTGCCAAAGGGAGATGATCTCAAATGTAAACATATGAGATCATCTCCCATTGCCGTGTCTCTCCCTCCTCACACAGAGACAGCGTGTGAGGAGAGAGAGGATCTGTGAGTGAAATTTTTTAGTGTGAACAAAATCTGTCAGCCCCAGTGCCATCTGTCAGCCCCAGTGCCGTCAGCCCCAGTGCCATCTGCCAGTAGTGCCAGTGCCAGTGCCGCCAGTGCCACCTGCCAGTGCCAGTGCCACCTGCCAGCGCCAGTGCCACCTGCCAGCGCCAGTGCCATCTGTCAGCCCCAGTGCCATCAGCCCCAGTGCCATCTGCCAGTGCTGCCAGTGCCACCTGCCAGTGCCAGTGCCATCTGCCAGCCACAGTGCCATCTGCCAGCCCCATTTGCCAGAGCAATTAGCCAGAGCAAATAGCCAGTGCCATCTGCCAGTGCCAGTACCATCTGCCAGTGCCGGCCCCAGTGCCATCTGTCAGCAACATCTGCCAGCGACATCTGTCAGCGCCATCTGTCAGCCCCATCTGTCAGCGCCATCTGTCAGCCCCATCTGTCAGCCCCATCTGCCTCTAGTGCCATCTGCCTCCAGTGCCATCTGCCTCCAGTGCCATTTGTCAGTGCCACGTGTTGTCAGTGCCACGTGTCGTCAGTGCCACCTGCCACGTCAGTGTCACCTGTGATCAGTGCTGTCAGTGTCACCTGCCACATCAGCGTCACCTGTCAGTGTCATTTGCCAGATCAGCGTCACCTGTCAGTGCCATTTGTGATCAATAAAAATGTCACAAAGATTATATTGAGCTGAGGAGGCATATGATATTCTTGCAGCCGACGAGAGCAACGGGGAGGTTTCCGCTTCGGATTCCTCCTCATATTCAGATTGTGAGTCTAACGTGGACTACGAGCCTGTCCTCAGCAGCGGTACAATGACAGCCTCAGAGAAGGAAGATGATAGTCCGCCCGTCAGACGAAGGCGTACTGGTGAGGAGGCGGTACCATCCACCAGCACCGCAGAGCCATCCACCGGCAACCCAGTGCCATCCACCGGCACCACAGTACCTCGGCAAAGGCCAAGTACCAGTGTGTCAACTCGGCCCCAAAGGGTTAGGTCCCATGCCAGCCTTCCCTATTCCCTCCAGAACCCCTTGTGGCTTCCTCCTAACTCAGGAGAAGCTAACGTTCCCCCTTTCACTGCCAACCCAGGAGTCCAGGTGGACACACACAATTTTTCCCTGATGGACTTTTTCCACTTAATTTTTACAGAAGACATGCTTGAATCCATTGTGGTCCAGTCCAACCTATATGCCCAACAATTTATTGAAAGCAACCCAACGTCCTCTTATGCCCGTCCCTATGAGTGGAGAGCCCTAACAGTGGAGGAGTTAAAAAAAATTTTGGGCCTCACATTTTGTATGGGACTAAACAATAAAAATGAAATATGTATTCGAATACTAAGCTGTCTTTTAGCCTTGTTTAAACTATTGCTCTCCATATCCTTTTAGTGTTCTATAATTTGATTACTCATCTTACTTTTTTAGATATATGATCTTTGCATCCACAGAAACCTACATCGTATATGATAGTAACATAACCAGACATACTGTGATCATTTCAACATTGTATATTGTTCAATATATTTCTTGACTGTGTCTTGTAACTGTTGATCTTTTCTCTGTTATGTATTTTCAAAAATTTCAATAAAATGTTATAAAACATAACTCAAAAAAAAAAAATTAAATATGTGCATATTGGTCATTCCGCCCCATCTATCACATGCCCATCTTTTCCTCAATAATGCCCCGGACCAGATATCTCATGATAATGAGATTCCTACACTTTAACGACAATACCCAGTGCCTTCCCCGGAATGACCCAAATTTTGATAAACTTTACAAAATTCGGCCGCTAATAAATTATTTTTCTGAGATCTTCCCCCAGTTGTTTACCCCAGACCAACACATATGTGTGGATGAGTCCCTGATCAATTTTTCTGGCAGGCTGGGCCTAAAGCAATTTATTCCCTCCAAAAGGGCCCGCTATGGGGTGAAAATGTATAAATTGTGTGATCGATCCACAGGGTATACATATTCCTTCATGGTATACGAAGGGAAGGACACCCAGCTACATCCCCCTAATTGCCCCGAATACATCGGATCGAGTGGGAAAGTTGTTTGGGAACTCATAAACCCACTCCTGGAGAAAGGCTACCATCTTTATGTGAATAATTTTTATACAAGTTTACCCCTGTTCCGCAACCTCCACAGAAAGCAAACTCCAGCATGTGGCACCGTAAGGACGAACTGGAAGGGCTTTCCTCAAAGCCTCGTCAACAAAAGGTTAAGAAAAGGCGAAGCGGCGAGTTTACGGAATGAGGAAATTTTGGCTATGAAGTGGAGGGACAGAAGGGATGTGTACATGCTTTCTTCGATCCACAACAACACTTTTGTTGAGATCACCAGGAGGGATGGCCCAATACAAAAACCCACTTGTATCCATGAGTACAACATGTTCATGGGGGGTGTCGACTTGAACGACCAGATGCTCGAACCCTACCTTGCCACGAGAAGAACATACAAGTGGTATAAAAAAATTTCAATTTATTTCTTTAATTTGGCCATATACAACACGTATGTAATCTATCGTAAATCCACAGAAAGACCCATACCCTTCCTTGGCTACCAGGAGGAAATCGTCACTGCCCTTCTATACCCCAACGGCCCACCACAAAACATTCGATCCGATGTAATTAGCAGACTCTCTGAACGCCACTTTCCTGATAAAATCCCTCCCAGACCAACAGGCCGAAGACACCAGAAAAAATGTCGGGTGTGCAGCAAACGAGGATTGAGAAGAGACACCACTTATCATTGTGCCCAATGCCCTTCCCAACCAGGCCTCTGCATAGGTGACTGTTTCCGCCGTTACCATACTTCAGTGAATTATTAGTGAAGTATGGTAACCATAACCCTCACTTCCTGCCATTTACCTTCACACCCCTTATGCCTCTGCTTGCTCTGTAACTGACCCTGGCTTGTTATTCGACCACGCTTCTGCCTACTGATTCTGTTTATGCCTCTGCCTGATCTGGAACTGACCCTGGACTGTTATTCGACCACGCTTCTGCCTACTGATTCTGTACATACCTCTGCCTGATCTGGAACTGACCCTGGACTGTTTGACCATGCCTTTTGCCTGCCTCTTGGACTGATCTTGTACCCTCTCAGTGGACTAGTGGGATTCATAACAGGGGTCTCACATATGTGAGGGGCTCCAGAATAGTTTTTTTGGATGAAGAAGACAATTTCCTTTGTTTTCTCATTCCTAGATTAGGGTCTGGAGACTCAGAGGCTTCAAAGAGATTTGGGTGGGAGAAGCCTCTACCCCTATCCCCATTCTGTCCTGAACAAGGCCCTACTTCTGCCTGCTGCCTGTAAGACCTATACCATCATGCCTCTGCCTGTCGCATGAACTGACCACACCACATGGATGGACCATGTTCCTGCCTACTACCAGGACCAATATTTTGGCAATGCTGACGATCTCTGCCTGCACTGACCTTGGACTGTATATGGACAGTATCCCTGCCTTCTGCCTATATTGACTATGGACAGTATAACTGCCTGTTGCCTGGAAAATTGTGTTCACTTTTGCTGACCAAGTCCCTGCCTGCTGCCTGGACCAGTGCTATCATCCTGCGGACAACTGAGCTGCTAAAACCACAGGTAATCTTTTGTTTACTCTTTTCTCAGCAGAATGTATTTTGGGGTGTAATTCTTGATATGTGCATGCTATGTGTCCCTGGAACACCTGATTGTGTTCCTTGCATGTTGGGCCTCTGTATGTGGCCAAACTGTGTAAAAGTCTCACACATTTGGTATTGCCATACTCAGGAGGAGTAGCAGTCACGTGATGTGATGTCACGCGTAGGGACGGGAAGGAAGCTGACTGTGGATGCACTTGCTGCTGATTGCTAGAAAAAGGCTTTTTTCTATCTATTAATGTGTGAGTACCCTGTGTATGTAAATTTTTAATAAATGCTATCTGTGAGATACTACACTATGGTATTCCCTCTCTATTAATCTATTGGGTCCTCTGGAGCAATAAGAATAAAATTCAAAGGAGAAGGTGACCGAATTTACCAGGAGAGAAGACATATAAAGAAATCTATATACCTCTATGCGAATCCCTCCTTGCTATAGGTAAGGGGCCACTGCCCACTAAAGTGTGATCAAAGCGGGATTAAGCACTGGGAGATCCGCACCTCAGTTGAATTTGCACAAGTTTGCACAAAGCACTTGCGCTTAAAGGAGACTGTTGTTTATTTATGGACTTGAATATTTATATCTTTTTATTTTTGATGGATTTCAATATGTATATTTAATCTATAGAGGCCGGATTCATTCTGATATAACATATGTTGCAGCCGGCTCTGTAGTGCGTTTACTATTATATATATATATATATTTTTTTTTTTTTTTTGTTTATTCTAAAGTTTATTCCTATGTGATCAGGAGAGGGTACCCTCTTTTTGGTCTAGGTATACTCTCTTATTTTCTTGTATATCATTTGTTTATTATTAGGGTGGTTCACTTATATCACCTCTGGAGAGTGTTTACTTATTTGCACATTTATAAGACGCACTTGGCACTTTATGATCAATTCACTGTTTAGTGGCTTTGCACTCAATTGAAGCAGTTGTGTTTCTGTGGAGGTTTTCAATTGACTCTGTAGTGCGTTTACTTTTTTTTTTTTTTTTTTTCTGCACTTTATCAAAATAGTAATTTTCTAAGAGACTGTTTTTAGTTACTTACCTTTGTTCACTTGATTTTCATTTATTTGGATTCTATCACCTTTGTGGTGTGTTTATTTTATTTTATTTAATGTAGCACTTTGCACTTTTTGATACTATTCAGTAGACATTTATAGATATATATTTTTATATTACACTATTGATTTATGTAATTAGGCATTATACTTATCACCCTCGGAGGGTTATTTAATATAGGGACAGCGCAATACCAACATATCTTTAGTTTCATATTAAGTGGATACGGTGTGATCCATTCCGGTAGTAGCAGCAGCCCCTGACATTTGATAGATCACCAGTGGTAGCGCAGGAATAAAACACTATCATTTATCACAGCTCCAAGTCGCTTTGGATAAGTCTCTATGAGCTTGCTACGTCTTACCACTGGGATTTTTGCCCATTTCCCCTTGCAAAACTGTTCCAGCTCCCTTAAGTTGGGTGGTTTGCGCTTGTGAACAGCAATCTTTAAGTACCACAGATTTTCATTTGGATTGAGGTCTGGGCTTTGACTAGGCCATTCCAACACATTTACATTTTTCCCCTTAAACCACTCAGGTGTTGCTTTAGCAGTGTGTTTGGGGTCTGCTGGAAGGTGAACCTCTGTCCTAGCCTCAAATCACACTCCCTGTATATCCCTGTATTTAGCACCATCCATCTTTCCCTCAACCCTGACCAGTTTCCCAGTCTCGACTGCTGAAAAACATCCCCACAATATTATGCTGCCACCACCATGTTTCACTGTGGGAATGGTGTTCTTTGGGTGATGTGATGTGTTGGGTTTGCGCTAGATATAGCATTTTCTTTAATGGCCAAAAAGTTCAATTTTAGTCTCATCAGACTAGAGCACCTTCCTCCATACATTTTGGGAGGCTCCCACATGCCTTTTTGCAAACTCAAAAGGTGCCATTTTGTTTTTTGGCTTTCTTCTGGCCACTCTGCCATAAAGCCCAACTCTATGGAGCGTACGGCTTATTGTCATCCTTTGTACATGTAGCACTGGCTCCTGAAGGAGCGTCTGGTTTTATGGACTTACCGTTACCATCTTCACCTCAACTTGCGTCTAGGGGTTTCCCGTGGTAGATGGCCCTGGTCTGCCGGATAATCCGATCGTGTGTACGTGGATTTAATGTCAAAGACAGTACAGTTTGGTGTCTCTGGTGGTTGGAATCTTCCTCACGACCAGGACCGGCTGCAGAATCCATTCCATCTATGGTTGACACCATATGAAGGCGTGAGATGTATTTCAAAGCCTCTGGATATCTGATGTAAGTCACTGCCTGTCCATCCTGTGGGTGTATTTATGCCTGTTTGACTCGTTGTCTTATGACAGTCGGGTCCAACATTTCTGGTAAGTGTGTATTAACCTTATCATTCCTCTTGAAGATGTTTACAGTGTGATGGTCCTCATGGCTGTGTGACATCCCGTTCACTACTTGATGTTAACGGAACATTTTATTCTATTCATCACTGTTTTATATATGGACGTTTTTCATAGTAGTTTGTTTGAGTAATTTCACCTATCAGTCAGTGATTTTTCCCTGTATCACAGTTTGGATTGTTTAGTGCTACATTTTTATCACTATCACTGTTTGAATTTTTGTCACATTCTGTGTAGCTGCTTTTCCTCTAGCTCTCGGTTTTGCTTTTTAGGGAAGGTGCAATAATTATTTGTATTTCACATTGCTGTTGTGCCACGTTCTTTCTATTTGGTTATGATAGTTTTGATGGTGCTACTAGTGATCATCAAAGATTTGGATATTTTTTTTATAACCTAACCCTGAATTGTACTTCTCAACACCATTGTCCCTTACTTGTTTGGAGAGTTCCTTGGTCTTCATGGCAGTGTTTGGTTAGTGGTGATTCTTGGTTAGGTGTTGCAGCCCCTGGGGCCTTTCAAAAAGGTGTGTATATGTAATGACAGATCATGTGACACTTAAATAGCACACAGGTGGACATCATTTCACAAATTATCATATATACTTGAGTATAGGCCAACCTGAATATAAGCTGAGGCACCTAATTTTACCACAAAAACTGGGAAAACGTATTGACTTAAGTATAAATCTAGGGTGGAAAAATGCAGCAGCTAATCGGTAAACAATGCCTATCTGCAGCCTCACTGTGCCCATTTGCAGCCTCACTGTGCCCATTTGCAGCCTCATTGTGCCCACCTGCAGCCTCATTGTGCCCATCTGCAGCCTCATTGTGCCCATTTGCAGCCTCACTGTGCCCATTCGCAGCCTTATCTTTGATAACTAAAACAGTGGGTGTCTCCCACTGTGTCATGCCCATCTGCAGCTGTACCTTTGATTACTAAAATAGCAGGTGTCTCCCGCTGTGTTATGCAGTCTGTTCGGCGGCCATCCATTGTAACAAAGCCCCGCCAGCTCCTCATCCATGATAGACGGAACACTGATACAGTTTCACAGCATTGTATCAGTGTTCCATCTATCATGGACGAGGAGAAGGCGGGGCTTTGTTACAATGGATGGCCGCCAAACAAACTACATAAAAGGAGACACCCGCTGTTTTAGTAATCAAAGGTATGGCTGCAGATGGGCACCCTCACTCAAGTAAAAGCCAAGAGGGAGTTTTTCAGCTTAAAAATGTGCTGAAAAACTTGGCTTATACTCGAGTATATACAGTATGTGACTTCTGAAGGTAATTGGTTGCACCAGAGCTTTTTATGGGCTTCATAACAAAGGAAGTGAATACATATGCACATGTCAACTATCAGTTTTTTTTTTTTTTTTTATTGTTTTATGTATATATTTTTCTCATTTTACTTCACCAACTTAGACTACAGTGTTCTGATCCATCACATATAATTCAGATTAAAAAAAACATTGAACTTAAGGCTGTAATATAACAAAATAGGTAAAAAGCCAAGGTGGGTGAATACTTTTGCAAGGCACTGTAGTCCTATACATTTGGATAGCAACCTAGTGTATTCAATTGACAAGAAGAGTTGCAGGACATTCTATAATTAAACTACTATGCAGTCATCTAGCATTTTTTAAAGACACTTAGCTGGTAGAATGTAGAATCCAAAAAGTAGATAGCATGCAGCCTTTGATATTTTTTTTATTATTTATGCAGCTCTTTACATATATAATGTATATCCACATCAGTCCCTGCCCTCAATGAGCTTACATTCAAAGTTCTCTATCTCGCATTAATACATACACATATGAGGGCCAATTTAGACAGGAGCCAATGTCTACCAGCATGTCTTTGGAGTGTGGGAGGAAACCAGAACACCCAGAGAAAACTCACACAGGCACAACAAGAACATGCAAACTCCATGCAGATAGTGCAATAGTTGGGATTCGCACCAATGACACTAGTGCTGCCACACAGAAGTGCTAACCACTTACCCACTGTGGTTCATTTTCATATTCACCTAATATGGTTAATGTTAAAATGTATGGAACTAAATAGTGTTATCATTATTCCATAAAGCTGAAAGACACACACTTAGATTTTGTTCTTTAATCTGTTAATTCAACACAGTTTACAATATAAAACAGGAAGAGTTAGGTAGCCCAAGGGTTTGCTTTAACAATCCTTTTATTCTTGTTGCAAGAATTTATCTCAGCTCAATTCTTCATAAATTGATGCCATTTGTGCTAATGGGAACAACATAATGTAGAACTGGTTACTGGCATATTACAGAAGGCTCTCAATGAAATAGAAAATTAAATATAGTGTTTAAAAATGCAAAGTTAAACACCTAGGTAGTGGTAACACCATTGTCATATGTGCATTAAACAAATACAGTAAGGGAAAAAAAAGAGCTGGAAAAGGATTTTGTAACAAAAGCAGCACCACTCAAAGCAAAGTTGCACCTGCAAGAGCAAAACAAAATCATTGTAAAAATTTAAATTTCTTAGTTCATATATATATGTAGCACTAACCCCCCGAAGGAGCTGCTGGTTATTTTTGGGCTTACCGTTACCTTCTGTTCTCCTCGTTGTATGTCTAGGGGTGTCCCGTGGTAATGGCCCAGTAACTTGAGAGACCGACAACAGATCCACTTGAATGGATTTTATTTGCAAACGTAGACAATGAACAGTCTCTTAAATTGGGATTAGAGGGTTGGAAAGGAAATTCAGGTACTCTTAAAGAGGAAGTAAACCCTAATGGGTTTACTTGCTCTTTGATTCCCTGCAAAGGTAAAGCATAATGGACTACTATGCATCACTTACCTGACACAGGAGCCAGTGAAGTCACCGCTGTCCCCTGTAGTTTCGAGCGTCCATCTTCTCGGTGGGTCTTGCTGCTCAAGCGCTATGATTCGCCGGAGCAGCGATGACCTCACTCCTGCGCATGCGCACGGGAGCCGACACTCGCGGCATTTTGCCACGACCTGCGGCTTACCCAGTGCGCCTGCGGGCCGCTGTCTACGGCGCATGCGCCGTAGACAGCGGTGGCTGTCTTCAGGTAAATATCTCCTAAACCGTATAGGTTTAGGAGATATTTCTTGGACCTACAGGTAAGCCTTAATCTAGGCTTACCTGTAGGTCAAAGTGGTTTGTAAGGGTTTACAACCACTTTAATGTCAAAGTCAAAATTGTTGAAGAACTTAGTTACTTTGACTGCATCCAGAGAATAGCCATTTGCAACTGGATGATCACTCAGGTTGGACAGTCCCTCTCTCACAAGGCCTAGCAGCCAACAAGGTGCTTACTCAGGAATAAGTCTCTGCCACAGATGTTGTTGTAGAATGTACAAGATAATGTCTCTGCCACAGACATTGTTGTAGAACACGTAGGGAAACTAAGCTTGAAAACAGTCGTGGGTAGGGATGAGCCGTACACCCTCCGGTTCGGTACGCACCAGAGCCTGGGGATCAGGCAAAGTTAAATCTTTCCCCTGTGCATCCATAGTAGTAATAAAATAGACGGCACTGTCTTTATCTGGTCTGCAAATCACAACTTTGTCCTCATAAATGTGCCGGCCATAACTCCAATGCTGTAGACATCCAACAAACCATTCATATAGCTCTGGTGAAAAAGCCTTTTTGCGAAGCGGCTTTGGTACTTTTAAATAGCTCCAAACATCGTCCTCATACCATGCCTCACGTTTTTTTATGTCCCTTGGAACATAGGGGAATTCCAACCCCCTACTCTGTTGCCACCCGTTTATTTCAAAAGTCTCGGAGACCAGGATCGGCCTCGTCATAATCGGGCAATTTCTTTCTTCACAAAATGGCTTACCAACTAAAAGCCTTTAAAAGAAAAGTTCAAAAAGTACTTACGGCAACCTTGGTCCAAAATGCCAGTCATCTCCTTCGTCGGAGTCAGAACTATTCCCTGAGCTCTGTGACGACTCCCCTGCGGGCCGGCAGTTCCCAGTGGCAACACCCGCAGCTTTCCTGTGCTTGTCTATCGGTATCTTTTTCCAAATATTTGGCCCAGGGAGGCATGGGGACGGTCTGCCTCTGTGACTACTAGGAGTATTGGGTTGTTTTCCCTCTTTGCAACCAAATACCTCAGCAGCAGTACTCACGGCTGGGGTCATGTCCACGACCTCCGGGGTAGTTACCTGAGCTTCGGAGGGGGCAATATCCCTTCTTGCGATGCAGGCTCCGACAGATTATGCTGGGGCATAGACAATCAACTCCTCGGTTGCTATGCCTGTGACCCAGTCCATGTGGTAAGCCCGAGGCAATTCGGTGGGCTGCTCACTTTAACGGTGTACTCCTCACACCTTCTGCATCTTGCAAACGGTCGAGGGTTGGCAATCAGGCTGTCACACTTTCCGCATAACATGCCAAGGCCCTCAATGTCTCCTGCGGTATATAGAACAAACCACCCCTGCGGCAGCAGGCGAATGCCCGTGTCTGTCAGCATGGTACCGGGCATCTGCATACCTGTGGAACCCCTTCCAGTAGGCATCCTGGGTCCTGACAGAAGACTGCATACCCGGAGCTAGATACATTCTCAAAGAATCTTCTCTCCAACACTTTAAGAGAAGAATTGACTGGCCTCTTCTCCTTCCGCAATACACTCTGACGTTGTGCCTCGTGCAGGTTAAGAACAACTCAGACTCCTCCCACTGTAATGCTTGGGTTGCGTAACTTTGCAGGCTTTTTGGCAAGGGCTCCTCCCATGCTTACGCACCTCAGTGAAAGTCCAAGTAAAGATGGCACTGATGGCACAGTTTAAAAACACAACCCTCTGTCCTATGCTTTACCACGTGTACAGTTCCTTGCGGGGTAATGGTAAATCCCGGACTGTAGCCCCCACATGTAGCACTAACCCCTGAAGGAGCTACTGGTTAGTTTTGGGCTTACCTTTACCCTCTGTTCTCCTCGTTGTACGTCTAGGGGTGTCCCGTGGTAATGGCCTAGTAACTTGAGAGACCGACAACAGATCCACTTGAATGGATTTTATTTGAAAAACGTAGACAATGAACAGTCTCTTAAATTGGGATCAGAGGATTGGAAAGGAAATTCAGGCACTCTTAATGTCAAAGTCAAAATTGTTGAAGAACTTAGTTACTTTGACTGCATCCAGAGAATAGTCATTCGCAACTGGATGATCACTCAGGTTGGACAGTCCCTCTCTCACAAGACCTAGCAGCCAACAAGGTGCTTACTCAGGAATAAGTCTCTGCCACAGATGTTGTTGTAGAATGTACAAGATAATGTCTCTGCCACAGACATTGTTGTAGAACATGTAGGGAAACTAAGCTTGAAAACAGTCGTGGGTAGGGATGAGCCGTACACCCTCCGGTTCAGTTCGCACCAGAGCCTGCGAACGGACCGAAAGTTTGCACGAACATTAGAACGCTACTAATTACAGTGGATGCAAACGTTCGAAATCTAAAGTGCTAATTATAACGGCCAATATGCATGTTATTGTCCTAAAAAGGGTTTGGGGACCCGGGTCCTGCCCCAGGGGACATATATCAATGCAAAAAGAAGTTTTAAAAACTGACGTTTTTTCATCATTTTAATGATGCATAAAGTGAAAAAAAAATGTGAAATATTCCTTTAAATATCGTACCTGGGGGGTGTCTAAAGTATGCCTGTGAAGTGGCATGTGTTTCCCATGTTTAGAACAGTCCCTGCACAAAATGACATTTGTAAAGGAAAAAAAGACATTTAAAACTGCTTGCGGCTTTAATGTAATGTCTTGTCCTGGGAATATGGATGAAAATCTTTGAGAAAAATGGCATCGCTTCCCCATCACCCCCCCTACCCCAGCCCATTACCAGCCCATTTCGGTCTTGTATGGATATTAAGGGGAACCCTGCACCCAAAATATGTAATATAAACTATATATAGCAAAGTAAATGTATTAATTGTAAAACTATGTGAAAATGGGACTTAAAATGGGGTTGCATACAAAAAAATCACTAATATTCCTAAATAAAATAACATTTGGAATTTTTTTTTATTTTTACTCACCTCTAAATGGCTGTTGCTAGGGGGTCCCTCGTTGTCTGCCTCATTCAGTGCCTGGGCTGGTGACATCACTTCCTCTCGGCACAGGAATGGCTCAGCTCTGCCCCCTCCCTCTTGTCAATCATCTGGGACACGTGACAGGTCCCAAATGATTGTGCGGGCACTCACGGCACGCGGCGCCACGTGTACATGTGCAGTGAGTGCCCGGTGGAGGGGGGGGGGTGAGCGGGGCTTCGATCGCACTGGACCCTGGGACAGGTAAGTGTCTGATTATTAAAAGTCAGCAGCTGCTGACTTTTAATTTAATTTTATTTTTTTAAATGGGCACACCACTTTAAGTACCCTCCTAGTGACCAGGATCAGGTGGAAACTGATAACTAGCAACTGCTGGCTGCTAGGGGCCACCCGCTGCCCAGGGAACCACAGTACCACCAACAGATGAACAAGGTCCTGACAGTGTGCCACCATAGGAAGCCACTTCCTATAGTGGCACACCCGTGGGGCTCAATCTTCAGCTACGGTGCCTGTGCCCATAGACACAGACAGTCCACCCATCCTCTCATCACAGGAATTAATTGACAGACAGGAACCAATGGCTTTCGCTGCTATCAATCTGCCCTATGAAGAGGGAGAGAGTGGAGAGAGTGTCAGGGCTGCACACAGGAGGATTTTTCCTTAATGCTATGAATGCAATAAGGTAAAAAACCTTCTGCATTTAAAAACACATTAACTTGCTAATTGTATGCTAACATTATATTCATTATTTACAGAATATCTTGTGATCTTGTGTTCTGTTGCATACAGATTACTGTCTGTTAATCTCTGTTCTTTTGTGAAGTACACAGTGAAGAAATTATCTTCAAACCACAGTTTCACTGTCTCTATCTGCAATACTGAAAATAGTCTCAAAAGATGATGTATGTATGTATGTACACAGTACCTTTTTCTGTCCTGCTATTTGTACTGGAGCTTCTAGCAGATTTAAAATATACATTTATTTAATGCAGTTAACATGGCAATTTTAAATATTTTAAATTATTTTTTGGGTAGGGGGGCATTACATTTTAGGGGAAAAAATCTTTTTGATTTGGCATATTTATTGAAGAAAGAACCCACGGACTCTTTTATTCATCATAGGCATCATGTCTCAGATCTCAAACTACAGATAAATAGCTTTAAGGCTGTAGGCACAGGAGTGCCTAGCTGCCCTCACATACCTAGCAATCCCCAGCTGACAGCTGAATGGGAGAAGGGATGAATTTTGTTTTTTAGAATGCTGGTGGAAGCCAGCCCCCCTAAAACCAGGTGCCCTATAGAAGTGGTCATATTAAGTAGTAGTAGTATTAACACTTAAATAAACTCAATATACGGTAGTTGCGCTATGTTTATCAAATCAATATAACAAATATCAATATGGGGTGCACCAAAAACTCAATTACAAATGGTGTGTCACATTTAGGTGAAACCAATATATATATTCCATAAAATGTGTTATAAGTGTCCAAAAGTGTCTCTCAACTCCTAATGACTGTGTCTGTGAACTACTCTAAAACTTTACAATCCGGTGACCAGTAAGCCCACCACCACCACCAGACAGACAGCCTCTTACCGAGTCATTAGACCCCAAATTATAGGTGGTCTAATATAGTGTGAAGCTGCATGAGTCTTGCTCCATGAATTTCTTAGCATATAGGACTTCTGCTACACTTCTCCAGCATACTCCACTTGCATCTCTACCTTCCTGCTCAGCTTGGCTGAAAAGATGAGACTCCAAATGGTGTAATACTGTCAAGTTTTTAAAAATACACAGTGCCTTGAAAAAGTGTTCATACCTCTTGAAATTTACCACATTATTTCATGTTAAAACCACAAATGTAAATATATTTTATGGGGATTGTATGCGATAGACCAACACAAAGTGGCACGTAATTTTGAAGTGGAAGGAAAATGATGAATGGTTTTCAATTTTTTTTACAAATACTGTAAATATGTGAAAAGTGTGCCGTGTATTTGTAGTCAACCCCCCGAGTCAATACTTTGTAGAACCACTTTTGGCTGCAATTAGAGTCTTTTTGAGGATGTCTCTACCAGCTTTGCATATGTAGAGAGTGAAATGTTAGCCCATTCTTCTTTGCAAAATAGCTCAAGCTCTGTCAGATTGGATGAAGAGCATCTGTGAACAGCAATTTCCAATTCTTGTCACAGATTCTCAATTGGATTTAGGTCTGGGCCATTCAAACACATGAACATGCTTTCATCTAAACCATGCCATTGGAGCCCTGGCTGTATGTTTAGGGTCATTGTCCTGCTGGAAGATAACCCTCCGCCCCAGTCTCAAGTCTTTTGCAGACTCTAACAGGTTTTCTTCAAAGGTTGGCCTGTATTTGGCTCCATCCATCTTCCCATCAACTCTGACCAGCTTCTTTGTCCCTGCTGAAGAAAAGCATCCTCCCAATATGATGCTGCCACCACCATGTTTCATGGTGGAGTTGGTGTGTTCAGGGTGATGTGTAGTGTTAGTTTTCCACCACACATAGCGTTATGTTTTTTGGCCAAAAAGTTCAATTTTGGTCTCATCTGACCAGAGCACCTTCTAACACATGTTTGTTGTTACCCCCACATGGCTTCTCACAAACTGCAAAGGGGACTTCTTATGGCTTTTTTTAAACAATGGCTTTCTTCTTGCCACTCTTTCATAAAGGCCAGATTTGTGGAGTGCGTGACTAATAGTTGTCCTGTAGACAGATTCTCACACCTCAGCTGTGGATCTCTGCAGCTCCTCCAGAGTTACCAGGGGCCTCTTGGCTGCTTCTCTGATTAATGCTCTTCTTTCAGTTTAGGTGGATGGCCATGTCTTGATAGGTTTGCAGGTGTGCCATATTCTTTCCATTTTCGGGTTATGGATTGAACAGTGCTCCATGAGATGTTCAAAGCTTGGAACATTTTTTTTATAACCTAATCCCGCTTTTAACTTCTCCACAACTTTATCCCCGACCTGTCTGGTGTTCTCCTTGGCCTTCATGATGCCGTTTGTTCATTAAGGTTCTCTAAAAAAACCTCTAAAGGGGCTTCACAGAACAGCTGTATTTATACTGAGATTAAATTACACACAGGTGGACTCTATTTACTAATTAGGTGACTTCGGAGAGCAATTAGTTACACTAGATTTTAGTTAGGGGTATCAGAGTAAATGGGGCTCAATACAAATGCACGCCACACTTTTCAAATTGTTAGGGTGTAGCACATTAATGGGATTCTTATTTTTTGTTCTTGGAATTGGAGGGGAATAATAAAGTAAATGGAAACTAATAGATGGAAGTTTTTAAGATTATCACACATATAAAAGGGGTGGTAGGATATACTACACATGGAGGTTTCAATAATAATTGAACAATAAATGGAAAAAGGGAAATTGTGGAGAATCTCTCAGATATTTAGAGAGTCAAAAATATATGTTAAATTTATAAAATGGGTGAGTTATAAGGGTTCTAGAGGGTATATATATATATATATATATATATATATATATATATATATATATATATATATACACACACACACACACACACACATCTGTATATAATTATGGGTACATTATTTCTTATAAGTATTTAAGTATTCACTGTATGTTAATGGAATGTCTAACAAAGAAAAGGAGCCAATAATGATGTGATAATACATGGCTTTATATGATTACTATCCTTAAATAAAAGACAGTTTTTTGTGATTTTCAATATTAATGCCAAAATGTCACGATTTCTGCCAGGGTATGCAAACTTGTGAGCACAGCTGTATGTTCTATCTATGACAGATCCTTCCTAGCCATGAAGCAGAACTCCTCTACCCTCTCAACCTTCACCCCATCAATCATCACCGACTCATAGCTAACTTCTCATACTTTCCTATAATCAATAATAATTTCCTTTGTCCTAGCTACCTTCAATTGTAAGTTGTTCTCTCTGCCCCAACCAAGTCGATTTTCAATGTCCTGGCAAAATGCAGACTCACACCACCCCTCATTTCCCAGCTTAGTGAAAATTTCAACACAGAGTCCACCTCGAAGCTGGAAACACAATCGTCGTTGTATAAAGTAAAGAAAAAGGGGATGAGCACACATCCTTGTGGCACCCCTATACCAAATCAAAGCGTTGATGAGTAATGATTTCCAACTTTTACCCTGTGCTGCTTATCAGCCAGGAAATCCAAAATCCAGTTACAAAGCACTGGGCTTAATCCCAAAAAGGTCAATTTAGCAACAAGTTTCAATATTCTTGCTTTCCAAATGCAAGGCCAATGCAATGACATCCTCCGTAGATCTATTTTCCCTCAAGGCAAACTGGTAGCTATCCACCCTCGGATGAATACTCTGTTTAATATAATTTCATTACACTGGGAGTCAGGGCCACAATGTTATAATCATAGACACACTCCTAAAACTTGTGGACAGCCTTCCCAGAAGAGTTGAAGCTGTTATAGCTGCAAAGGGTAGACCAACTCAATATTGAACCCTACCGACTAAGACTGGGATACCATTAAAATTCATGTGGGTAGCACAGTGATGTAGTGGTTAGCACTTTCACCTAGCAGCAAAAAGGGTTGCTGTGCCTGCGTGAGTTTCCTCTGGGCACTCTGGTTTCCTCCCATGCTCTAAAGACATGCTGGTAGGTAAATCAGATCCTGTCTAAATCAGCCCTAGCATGTATGAATGTGTCTTAGGGACCTTAGGTTGTAAGCTCCTTAAGGGCAGGGACTGATGTGAATGTACAATGTGTACCGTATATACTCGAGTATAAGCCGAGATTTTCAGCCTCTTTTTTGAGGCTGAAAGTGCCCCCCTCGGCTTATACTCGAGTCATCGCTGTCTGCCCGCTCGATCAGCGTGTCGAGCAGACAGACAGCGGCCATTCTATAATTCAAAAGCCGCGCCTCCGGCTCCGCCTTCGCCTGTGATAGGCGGAACACTGAATTTCCCAGCAGCCTGTGTTCCGCCTATCACGGACATCGTATCATCCTCGTACTACGGACGAGGATGATACGATGTCCGTGATAGGCGGAACACAGGCTGCTGGGAAATTCAGTGTTCCGCCTATCACAGGCGAAGGCGGCGGCGCAGCTTTTGAATTTTACAATGGCCGCCGAGGCGCCGACGAAGAGGGCACGGGACGGAGGCAAGGCAAGGCACGGCGGCAAGGCAAGGCAAGGCACGGCACGGGACGGGACGGGACGGGACGGAGGCAAGGCACGGCGGCAAGGCACGGCGGCAAGGCACGGCACGGGACGGAGGCAAGGAGGCAAGGCACGGGACGGAGGCTCGGGACAAAGGCTCGGGACACAGGTAGGCTGGACACACACACACACACACACACACAAACACACACACACACACACACACACACACACACACACGGATGGAGACACACACACACACAGGGATGGATGGATGGATGGATGGAGACACACACACACAGGGATGGATGGATGGAGACACACACACACAGGGATGGATGGATGGATGGATGGAGACACACACACACAGGGATGGATGGATGGATGGACACACACACACACAGGGATGGATGGACGGACACACAGGGATGGACGGACACACAGGGATGGACGGACACACAGGGATGGACGGACACACACACAGGGATGGACAGGCATGTCTCACCCTCGGCTTATACACGAGTCAATAAGTTTGCCAGTTTTTTTGGGGGTAAATTGGGGGCCTCGGCTTATATTCGGGTCGGCCTATACTCGAGTATATACGGTATATGTAAAGCGCTGCATAAATTTACAACATAGTGTATTAGGAGGAGTACAACTGGTGTAATCCATAGTGGAGAAGGATCTAGGTGATTTGGTAGCTTATAAGCTTAATAATAACATGCAGTAACAAACTTTCCAAAGCAAGCAAAATCCTTTCTTGTGTTAAAGAAGTATGGAGAGCAGAGAGAGAGATATCATTTTGCCCTTGTTCAAATCATTAGTAAGACCTAATTTTGAATATACAGTTCAGTTTTGGGTGCCAGTTCATGACCAGGGTAGTCTAAAGGTCCCTTTTTACCTGTTACCCATTCCACTCCAACCTCCACCCCATTTTTACCCCATAAAGTAAGAGACCACACCTTGCTTTGGAGTAAAATGGCCATAACAGCCTTTATTACAATACTCAAATACTCCAATCAAAATATATAAATATATATATCTATATATAAATAACCAAACAATATAAATATAACCATATACATATAACCATAACACACATCTGGTAACGAATAGCATATAGCTAACATGCCCGGTCTGGTGATCTCTGACAGTGACACATAACTTTACCAACCAAACAACTCACTGCGGTACCCACTTCCAACTTTTCCAGGCCTCCAGCTGTGACCGCTCGGAGACAACCTCCGCAGTGACAACCATAACGGTATTCCATCCAACGTTCAGGAATACACCGGAGGGACCCATCCTAGCAATGGGCCCCCCACCCCATATCAGATGACTTCTGATTTACCGCCAACCATCAAATACAACCAGACACACACCGCCACAGCCCAAAAAGGGTGACTCCCTTACCTTTGAAGGCCACCCCACACCCGCAAGGCCATTTGGATACCCTCCTGCAATCCCAATGACCACAAGTCAATCCCCACATCCGACAAGTGTACCCCATCCCGTCTCAGGTACATGCCCACATTACATTCCAGTTCGCGGTGGCGAACCACGATCCCACCCTGTTGGGCCACACACCTCCCCACCACCTTATTGACCCTAATATGGGTCCTATGGATGCTCGCCACCGAACGAGCCCAGCGCCAGGCTGTCCTCGCCACAATGTCCGACCACACCAGTACAGTACCCGGAAAACGGGAGCGCAGCCGCATGAAATCGGACTTGATGTCCGCAATCAAATCCCTAACCTTCCGTACCCCCAGGTCGTTCCCCCCCGCATGGATTACCAGCACCGCCGGGGGACCGTCCTGAGACACATGTCTCTCAATCTCCTCCACCAACTGTCCCGACCGCAACCCAGGGATACCCAACCACCGCAAGCATGCCTCCCTCCTTGAAATCCCAAGTTGCCTGCCCTCAGGCCGTTGATCACCTCTCCTGGCCCCCCAACATACGTAGGAGTGCCCCACAATCCAGACGAGGCGAGCCGGACCTCCATCTGAAAAGAAAAACCAACAGCGTAAAACAGCCTCCACCCAGTAACAGTGCATCCCTGACAGGACAACAACCACGCCAGCCCCCCAAACCAAAACAAAACCCAAAAGATTTGTGCAGGCGTGCAACCTTAAGAACTTAATGCCTTTTTTGTTTTTATTTGTTTTTTTGAAAGACCATCAAACCACCACCAACTGTGGCCTAACATATGAACGAAAACGGCGAGATTCCCATCGCCCTATCCGGCGAACTGCCGCCTCATCCAAACCGCACCGGGCTGCCTCCATGGCCGCCCCGATCCGGAACGAATGGGACGCAAAATCTTTTCCATCCAAACCCACCGCCCGCAAGCACTTACAAAGCACCGAAACAAATTGGTACTTGGACAAAAAGGACCCATCCTCATGCCACAGGAAAGGACCCTCCCCCCCCCATCTCACTGCCCGAAAATCCCGCACCGCCGCCACCGGGCACACTCTGGATCCCGGCAACGCAGAGACACAAGAACCCCATTGCCCTGCTGATCCGTTTTGGACCTGCGGAGCCACAGCCCCACCCTATCAACTGCCACTCGAACCTCCACCTCAAACAATCCCCTGGCCACTTTTTTGGACGGGCTAACCAACTCCCCAATCCGAAACGCCCTATAGAAGGCCAAAGAAAACGCCGCTGTAAACAGCCGCGTCTCATACTCCGAAGAGCACACCCGCCCCAGCTGGGCACAGATCGCCTGCAAGGTGGCGAACGTAACCGGCCTCCGCGTATCCCTCGTCCTGTGCTGCCTGCGATAACCCTTCAGCGCCTGATGCACCCAAAAATCTTTAGTCCAGTCTTCCACCCGCAACAGCTTAAACAAAAACGTCAAACCCGCCAGTTTCCGTCCGATGGCGGAAACCGACACCCCCCGTTCCATATTCCTGGCCACAAAATAAAGTACCAACAACCGCCAATCGGAGCCCCGATCACTTACCCCAGCCTCCCGAACCAGACCCGACCATTCAGACCAAACCTTGGAATAGGCCGCCCAGGTGGGCGCACTCACAGACTGCCGGATCCATCCAGCGGCGACTCCAATGGCAGCCTCCAAATCCACTCTGGGCAATGGGCCCCTTCCGCTTCCGCGCCCGGAGCCAGCTCCCTGAACCTGTCCCACTGAAAACGAGACAGGGAGTCAGCCAACTCGTTTTCCACGCCCGGTAAGTGTACAGCGTAAACAAAAACATTCAACTGTAAACAACGAAGGACTAACTGCCGCATCAGCCGTATAACTGGAGGGGATGAAGCCGACACACGGTTCACCACCTGCACAACCCCCATGTTGTCGCAATTAATGCGCAACTTCAGATTCCTACACTCCTCCCCCCACAGCTCCAACGCCAACACAATCGGAAACAGTTCCAACAGAACCAGATTGCCCAAAAAACCCGCTGCTCTCCAAGCCTCCGGCCAAGGCTCCGCGCTCCACTTGCCCCTGAAAAACGCCCCGTACCCAGTAGAACTGGCAGCGTCCGTGACCAAATCCAATTCAAAATTGCTGACAGGGCCCGCCATCCACATGGCCCTACCATTGTAAGAGCCCAAAAATTCGTGCCAAACCCGCAAATCCGCCCGATGCTCCCTCCCCAACCGCACAAAACGAGTGGGAACGCTGACACCCGCCGTAGCTGCCGACAGCCGCCGGCAGAAAATCCTTCCCATGGGAATGATCGTACATGCGAAGTTCAGCTTACCCAAAAGCAACTGCAACGTCCTCAACTGGACCTTGCGCCGGCCCTGAATATCCATAATTTCCCTCTGCAGCTCCACCAACTTGTTCTCCGGCAGCTGGCACTCCATCGCCCGGGAGTCGATCATGATCCCCAGGAAACTCAGTTCCGACGTCGGGCCCTCCGTCTTATCGTCCGCCAAGGGAACCCCAAACCTGCCTGCGATGTAACGTAGACAGCAAAATCGCACACACAGCAGGGGCAGGGGGGCCCACACAGAGGAAGTCATCCAAATAGTGGATAACCGACTCCAGACCCGAAGCGTCCCTCACCACCCATTCCAAAAAGGAGCTAAACGTCTCGAAGTACACACATGAGATCGAGCAACCCATCGGTAGGCACATATCCACAAAATATTTGTCGCGCCAGTAGCACCCCAACAGCCGAAAAGCTATCAGGATGAACCAGAAGCAGCCGGAACGCCGATTCCACATCGGCCTTGGCCATCAGCGCCCCCTGACCATACCACCGCACCCTTTTGGAAAAGACAGGTGATGAATGAGCCGAAACTTCCCTGGCTCCTTCTTGGGGACCACCCCCAACGGGGAAACCACCAAGTCGGGCCACGGCTTTTCCCCAAACGGTCCCCCCATGCGCCCAAGTGCCACCTCCTTCTCCAGCTTGTCATCCACCACCCTCGGATGTTCCAATGCGGACTTCAAGTTTTTCGCGACCCGTGGCACCTCAGGCAGCGAACACAGAATCCTGAAGCTGTCCCGAAACCCCGCCGCCAGCAAACGCGCTGCCGCCCCGTCCGGATACCTACTTAGAAAAGGGAGCATCCTTGCCAGCATCACCGGCATCCTCCCTCTTCTGAGCAGCATCCCCGACTCGTTTTCCCTTACGGAAGCACCGGGACAACATGTGAGCCCCGCCGCAACCGGAACACTCGTGCTTGAACTTGCACGCTCCCCCGAAATTGCAGGCCCCCTCGTTGTACTGCTAGCAAACCCCCCACTTTTTTCCGGCCGGCAGTCCCGAGGTAGGCGCACTCCCGGCCCCCCTGAAGAAACTGAGGCGGGGCCCTCGCCGACGACATAAGCCTCATCCAGAGGCTGATGTCCTTGTGGTCCCAGTGCAATTCCGACCGCACCGCTTTGCGCTGCTGGAATTGCTCATCGTACCGGAGCCACGCCACCCCCCCCATAAACCCGATGGGCCTCCCCAATCGCATCCATATAACAGAAAAGCGCAGAGCAATGCTCCGGGCTCTTTTCCCCAATGACGCTGGCCAAAATGGCAAACGCCTGTAGCCAATTAGAAAAAGTGTGCGGTATCAGCCGATACCGCCGCTTCTCCTCATCCTCCTTCTTGGAATCATCAGGCTTAACCCTGTCCAAGTTAAACTTTTCCAACGGGAGAAGCGAGAAAATCTCGACATACTCCCCTTTCCAGATCTTGTCCTGCACCTCCTGTTTCAAGTGGGCCCCCAGCGGCCCCTCGAAACACACATAAACCTCACACTGCGCCGCGTCGGCCAACCGAACAATGTCCGACTGCACCACCGAGTCTTTTTTGCCCACGTCAACCCCAGATGCCCTGCCTCCCCCCTCTGTCGTTGGCACCAAAGGTGTCACCGGCGTCGTAACCCCCGTGGCCCCAGAGTCCATCCCGCGCTCCCCCGCCGGGGGAGCCACCCACGGGGTCACCGGCGGCGGCGAGGCCTGCCCCCGGTTGAAACGCCCCACCAAGGCCCGCAATCCCTCCAACAGGTCCCGCATCTGTCCAGCCGGTTCCGCACCCCCACCCCCGGCACCGCCACCGCAGAAACCCCCGCCACCCCCGTGTCGCACCCCACAGGCGTCACTGGCCTCCCCGTGCCCGCCTGCACCACCCCAACAAACCCTGCAATGCATTAGACAATAAAACCGCATCAGGGGACTAACCTGGCTGTCCAGGAACTCTCCTCACAGCCGGACTGGCGACATCTCCCCCTGGAATGGGCAGCTCCTCCTCATCCGATACTTCCCCCTCGGACCGGTCCTCCTGGACCCATGTTGGCGGGGGTGTAAGCCCCCCGGGGGAAGAGACCCCTGAAGCTGAAGCCACAACCCGCATAGGTGATTCCGCGCCCCCGGCTGATCCCTCCGTGGCAGCCTGGCGAAGTGAGCCAACCCTGCCAGCCCCTGGGACGGTGGACCCTCGGGCGCTCCTCTCATCCTTCCGGGTGGAGCAGCCTGCAGGCGGTCCATGTATCTGCCCAGGCTGACTTACTGTCCCCCCTGCTCCGGGCCGCTGAATCCCTGCGAGAGCCAGCCCAAGCAGCCATCCCTCCCCCAGCACTGTGTCCTGCTGCAGCATCCCCCCTTCCCCCCTGCTGTCTCTTCAGCAGCACGCCGGCCGCGTGACCCGCCCGCCCCACCCCCGGGCCGTGGCGTGAAGACCGCTCCAGGCCCCCCGAGTCCCCCTGTGTGCGTTTGGCTGGGGGGAGCGATCGGTCCTCCCCAGGGCTTCTGACTACACAAGGCGGCCGAGGATCAGGCCCAGGCGAAAAACGCGCCGGAGGCCGCGACCTCCGCGCGTGTTGTAAAGGCTCACCCCTCCGCAAGTTCGGTCCCCATGTCCCCGCCAGGCCCCGAGGTGCTCCCGCAGCCACTCCGGTCCGCGTTCCTCCGCTTGCCGCCGCAGTCCCGCCAGCATGGTCTTGATGTCTGCCATCTTCAGAAGAGCAGTGGTAAAAAACTGCCTCCTCTCTCTGTCCCCTTCGTCGAACTGGACTTTGCTCCGCCCACTCCACCTTTTATAGGGCTCCTCCCCCATCCCACACACTCTCCACCAGCTCCTCCCCCTCAGCCTATTCACCTTGAGGCTTAACCCTTTTGCTCCCTTAAACATCCCCGTCATGCCCGGCCCTCCATTACTTCCCTCCTAGTCCATCCACTGCGGGCCTCACTCACAAAAAGATTTTGGGAACTGGAGAAAGTGCAGAGAAGGGCACTAATAAGTGATATGAGGAGTGAGAGAGGGCTCGGTTATAAGGAAAGATTAGAAGAATTGAATGTATTCTCTCTTGAGAAGAGGAGATTAACCACTTACAGACCAGGAGATTTTCCCTCTAAAGCCTCGTACACACGAGCGGACTTTTCAACATCCAAAGTCCGTCAGACCGAGTCCGTCAGACTATCCGATCGTGTGTGGGCTGCAACGGACTTTAGCTTCGCAAAAGTCTGACGGACTTTAGAAATGAAGCATGCTTCAAATTTTCCCGACGGAACTCCGCCGGACCCGGTCCCCTTCGAAAAATTTGCTCGTGTGTGTGCTACTCCGACGGACTAAAACCGACGCTAGGGCAGCTATTGGCTACTGTCTATGAACTTCCTACGTCGAATCCAGTCGTACGTCATCACGTTCGACTCCGTCGGAGTTTGGTGTGATGGTGTGTGGTCAAGTCCGTTCGGTCGAAAAGTCCGCCAGAACTCCGTCGGAACTCCGTCGGAACTCCTTTGGAGGTCTGTCAGACTTAATCCCTCTCGTGTGTACGGGGCTTTAATGACAAAGCCATTTTTTGCAAGACGGCACTGCATCGATTTAACTGACAATTGCGCAGTTGTGCAGGGCTTTACCCAAACAAAATTGATGTCCTTTTTTTCCCACAAATAGAGCTTTCTCTTGGTGGTAATTGATCACCTCTGCGGTTTAAATTTTTTGCACTATAAACAAAAAAAAGAGCGACAATTTTGAAAAAGAAATATATTTTTTACTTTTTGAAATGTAAAAAAAAGAAATTTCTTCATCAGTTTAGGCTGATATGTATTCTTCTACATATTTTTGGTAAAAAAATATTGCAATAAGTGTATATTGATTGATTTGTGCAAAAATGATAGCATCTACAAAATAGGAGATAGATTTATGGCATTTCTATTATTATTTTTACCAGTAATGGCGGTGATCTGTGAAATTGCGGCAGACAGATCGGACATTTTTGACAATTTTGGGACCATTGAGCAGTACATACAGCGATTAGTGCTATAAAAATGCACTGATTACTGTGTAAATGTCACTGGCAGGAAAGGAGCTAACACAAGGGGGCGATCAAGGGGCAAATGTGTTCCCTTGTTTGTGTTTCTAACTGTGTGGGGATGGGTCTGACTAGAGGAGGAGACAGATCGCTGCTTTGTCTCCACCCCTGTCAGAATGGGGATCTGTCTGTTAACATTGACAGATCCCCATTTTGGCTCTCGTTCCCGCAATGGCGGTGCCTGGCAGACATAGCGGCCGTTGGTCACGTACATCGGGTCCCCCGCTTTGCAACTATCACTCTTAAAGGCGTCCGCAATTTGTGGGAACGGGCCGACCTGCCACCATATAACGACGGCAGCTGGTCAGCAAGTGGTTAAGGGGGGATATGATCAACATGTATAAATACATAAGTGATCCATATAGTGAACTGTAAAGTCATTCACCTTAAGGTCATCACAGAGGACAAGGAGGAGGAGGAAAAGAGATTTAACCCCCAACGACAGAAAGGCTTCTTCATAGTAAGAGCTGTGAAAATGGGGAATAGTCTCTCTCAAGAGCTGGTTTTGTCCAGCTCAGTAGATTGTTTTTTAAAAAGCCTGGATTCTTTCCTAAATACAAAAAATATATCTGAATATAACTATATTTATAGGTAAATATAGGTTATTTCAGCTCCTCCTCCATCTTTCTCTCCAGGGATCACACATTTGCAAAAAACAAGCTGGAGAGTGGTGTGAGTTTAGGTCAAAAATTTGTAGGCCTCACTCTTAGACCTGCTCTCTTCCCCCTCTTCCTGGGTCTCTGGCATTGCTAACTCCGCACACCCACATACACAATATCACAACTGCCCACTTCCAGATCTGAGGGCTACTGGCTGCTAGATCTGATCAAACTTTTTAGGTTTCATTAAGCAAAAACAGCTTTTATTATTGGCACCACTGAGTTACAAAATTGTCTTCCTTGCGTCTGGAGATTTCTTTGAAGTACAATAAAAAGTGTAGGGAAGTAAAATCCTGCCCTGATGACCCTTTTTGTATAAGTGATCAAACTTTCAGGTTCGGTAGAACAAAACAATATTTATTATTGTCAAAATTCAGTTCCAAATTGTCTAAGCAGATACTGTGTATAGATCATAGTTAATGCTTACTGTTTTACTAATTATGACTCATGGGATTTACAAAAATGGCTTCACTCTATATATTTACTGAAGAGGTTTACAGTGTCAAAATAACAAAAAAAGTTACCTCTTCAGTCAATGCAGAAACAGTTTTTCTAGCTGTAGAAAACTGCAAAACGAATGAATGTCTTTTTCACCAGCTCTGCCCTACATAGTTGCCAACATTGTAAAAAAATAAAATTCGGGACACTTTTTTGGCAGCGGGTGGAGTCGTGGTATAATTAGGGACGGGGCATGCGTTTACAGGTGTGGCATAGGAAAAGGTAAAATTGCGGCTCGCGCAGCGGCGAAAAATGGGTGTGGTTTACGTAAAATAGTGGGCGTGGATTACATGGGGCGTGGCTCAAAGGGGTGTGGTTAGTCTGAGATGAATGCGGGATGGGGAGGGAAAGGAGGGGGATGGAGAGAGGGAAAGGAGGGGGGGAGGGAAAGGAGGGACAGCAGCCCCCCGAGCCTACACCACAATAGCAATATGTGTTTTCCAGAGTTTGACAATCAGCAGATAAAGATACTCCAAATACCTGGTGTTGGCGCTTCAATCATCCCGGCGCCATGATTGTTATGGTGTCAGGATGATTGAAGCGCACTATTTCTATTATTACATTGTAATATGAAATTAAATCATTCCACTCACCATAATGCTGAATCAGTAGTAGCCATGCGCGCATCACTAGCCACGTTGCCTGCCACCAGATGCCATCAGGTGTCCCAAGCGGAGTCTGTCCTTACATCAGGTGCCCCATCAGAGGTACCTTCCTCACATCTGTGTCCATCAGCGGAGCCCCTCCTTACATCTGGTGTCCCTCTGACATCCACAGACCGCCCCCCCACATCCTGCACAGACCGCCCCCCCACATCCTGCACAGACCTGCCCCCCCACATCCTGCACAGACCTGCCCCCCCACATCCTGCACAGACCTGCCCCCACATACTCCACAGACCGGCCCCCGACATACCACTGGCTCCCCAACATCCACAGACTGGCCCCTGACATACAACTGGCCCCCGACATCCACAGACTGGCCCCCCACATCCACAGACTGGCCCCCCACATCCACACAGACTGGCCCCCAACATACCACTGGCCCCCACATTCACAGACTGGCCCCCACATTCACAGACTGAACCCCCACATTCACAGACCCACATCCACAGACTGGCCCCCGACATACCACTGGCCCCCACATTCACAGACTGGACCCCCACATTCACAGACTGGCCACATACCATGACTGTCACTGGCCCCCGACATCCGACTAGCCCCCGACATCCGACTGGCCCCCGCCCTGACATCCACATCTCCAGACTGGCCCCCGACATACCACTGGCCCCCCAACATCCACAGACTGGCCCCCGACATACAACTGGCCCCCGACATCCACAGACTGGCCCCCCACATCCACAGACTGGCCCCCCACATCCACAGACTGGCCCCCACATACCACTGGCCCCCACATTCACAGACTGGACCCCCACATTCACAGACTGGCCACATACCATGACTGTCACTGGCCCCCGACATCCGACTGACCCCCGCCCCGACATCCACATCTCCAGACTGGCCCCCGACATCCACAGACTGGCCCCCCACATCCACAGACTGGCCACCCACATCCACAGACTGGCCCCCCACATCCACAGACTGGCCCCCCACGTCCACAGACTGGCGGTCGGTGGCAAAAACGGGAAATAAAATTTCCAGTGACAAGCCGAATTTCGCGGGACATTTCCCGGAACAAAATTAATTTGGGACAAATGTCTTAATGGCAGGAATGTCCCGCGAAATTCGGGACAGTTGGCAACTATGGCACTATAGTCATTCAGACAACTAAGTTTCCAGTTGCTCAGCCATTCCAGTTCCAGTTCAACAGACATTCTGTTAGCAGACGGCTATGTTTGTTCTCAATGGTCCCACTATAAGTAGGAGTGTAGTCACTCTTTCTTGCTAGCTCCCAAAATGGACTTTAGGTTATAGTATTTGTAACGTACATAGAGAATTGCACAAAATGGAAACTTACATGCACTGCTCGCGCCAAACAAATGGAAATAAGGGGAAAAAAATAGGGGTTACAACAAGGAAGAAAAACACACTAAAGCCCCATATGCCCTATCAGATTTACCAAACCCATGTACAGGCAGTCCCCGAGTTACAAACGGGTTAGGGACAGCCAGTTTGTTCTTAAGTCTAATTTGTTCGTAAGTTGGAAGCACATGCGCAGAACGGCAGAGACGTCGGTTTCCGATGTTTTCTTATGTTCTGTCAAGTAGCTGCGCATGAGCAAACCTCATGTTTTCCGATGTTTTCTGCTGTTTTCTGATGTGCCTGCCTCGAAAAGTGGCCTCGCATGGGCAGAACTTCACCCGCCTCTCGTTCGTAATTAGGAGTCGTTCGCAAGTCGGAGGTTCATAACTCGGGGACCTCCTGTAGTGCAAGGGCCTGCCTGATTGCATACAAATTGAAACTCCTAAGGTTTGACCTCATATTATATGGTTTTGGTAAATCTGAAGACAAAAATCAGCAGAAAATCTGATAGTGTATAATGGGGCTTAAGAAACAATTCCATTAAAAAGGGATTACAAGGCCATTTAAGTATTGGATGGGTACAGAATATTTTTGGAGGATAAGAATATTGTTTAGTTTCACAACTCAAGCAGATATTAGTGATCACTATTTAACCCAATCATACAAAATAGTTAAATGTATTTTAAATAGAGCTAGTATAAGTACCTGAAGCTGTCTTCATATTGGCTTTCTACATTCTCCTGCACAGTCCTCTCCTATCCTGAGATAGTGCCACAGGATTGGCATAAGGCCTATATTTAAAAAAGGGATCAAAGTATTTTCCAAGTAACTACAGACCTGTTAATTTTAATTTCCTTAGTTGGGAAGATACTGGAGAGTTTAACAAAAGACCAAATATATGAGTTATTGCTGGAAAAATATATTTTAAGCAACAGACAGCATGGATTCATGATAGACAGATGTTGTCAGACAATTCCATTTTCTTCTTATGAGGAGGTAAGTAAAACCTTGGACAGAGGGGTGGCTGTGGATGTGGCATATTTGGATTTTGCAAAAGCTTTGGGCACAGTTCCCCACACACGGATCATGTGTAAGTTAAAGCCTACAGGCTTGAGTAAATCGACACAAGACTTGCTTACATACATCCAGGAAACTGCACTTCAACCATCCCGGCTTCTGACATGGCAAACTTAGCATCCCTCCTGTTCGAAGCTGAATTTCAACTTGTCATAAAAAGTCTTAAAAACGGTAAGAGCCCTGGCCCAGACGGGTTCTTCTCACGCTTCTACAAAACATTTGCACTCATACTAGCACCCCTCCTAGCAAAAGCATTTAATGCCATAGATGAGACCCTCACCCCCTCTCCTACCCTACTCCAAGCCCAAATAGTAGTTATCCCAAAACCTAGTAAGGACCTCTCTTTATGCTCCAACTATAGACTGATATCCCTCCTAAACATAGATTTAAAGCTATTCGCCAAAATATTAGCAAATCATCTTTCACCCTTATTACCCGAGACAATACATAAAGACCAGGTGGGTTTTGTCCCTGGACGCGAAACCAGGGACAACACCACCAAGACCATACACCTTATAGCTTATGCCTAACGCAATCACATACTGACCTGCCTTCTCTCCTGTGATTCAGAGAAGGCCTTTGACAGACTGGCCCTTTCTCCAAACCACCCTCTCCCAGGATTAGGTACAAACATGCTCTCACGCATTATGTGCCTATACTCCAAACTCTCAGCCACAATTTTAGTAAACAGAACCCAATCATAAAAGCTTACGATTGCCAACGGCACCAGGTAGGGCTGCCCTCTCTCCGCACTCCTGTTCGCCCTGATAATTGAACATCTAGGCCAAGTCATCAGAGCAAACCCAAACATACATGGTATACAAACCCCCTCCTCTCAATGCAAACTCTTCTCCTTTATGTGACTCAACCCCATATCAGCATTCCATCCATACTCGCAGAGATCCACTGGTTCGGCAGATTCAGCAACTACCCTGTTTCCCCAAAAATAAGACCTAGCGTGATTGTCGGTGATGGCTGAAATATAAGCTCTACCCTCCAAATAAGCCCCAATTAAAGTCCTTGTAGGTCTTAATTTCAGGATAGGGCTTGTTTTGGGGGGAAACAGAGTAGGGGTTATTTGGAGGGTAGGGCTTATATTGCAGCCATCAACGACAATCACGCTAGGTCTTATTTTCAGGGAAACGGTATAAGCTGAACATCTGCAAAACGGAAGCACTGAACCTCTCCTTAACACAACCTGGATAACCCGCCTTTTCCGCCACCACCAGTCATCTGGAGGTTTTGGGATCATCAAGAGGATAGTATCTTTCTCTTCAAATCATACATTGTGTTTTCTTTTTAGAAAAAGATTGAGATTCTACAATGTTTTTTTCCATGAATGTTCTCTATGAATTTTTTATAGGAGTATTTATTAATATTTTGTATACTATATATATATATATATATATATATATATATATATATATATATACTCTAAACTTTAGCCCACTGCTCACAAAACTTACACATCTCATTGAAGGCAGATATAAGCTCTTATGCTCTCCCACCTCTAAAGGTGGGACAGGCCTACCAGATTTAGAGCTCTATCACACGACAGCAGTGGTCTCCCGAGTCCTGGAGTGGTTCCCCCGTCCTTTGATCAAAGCCTCCACACTAGTGGAACAAGATTTGTCATCAGTCGACCTCCAAGCACTTCTCTGTGGTCACAATCGGACTTACAAATCTCTTCCAGCACTGCCTCCCCCCCCCCCCCCCCTCACCAGAGATGCCTTAGTAATCTGGTACCGAAGAAAAGAGGGCTACTCTCTATCCACTGAACCAAGTCCACTCAACCCCCTATTTGATAACCCAGCCCTCCCAGAAGGCAGGTCAACCCAAACCATACATAATTACAACAGAACCTCCTGGCCCACAGAACAACAATTTGTCCACGACACCCAGGGTATCTTTTCAACGAACCACACCACTACTGCCTCCAATATAACGTGGTATACTCGTCTACATTTGTCCTCCTACTGACTGCCTTTGAACAGTTATGCACACTCTCATAAAACCCCCCGGCACACCCTATCACTGATCTACAAAATGATACTAGATCATACTCATGGCACTTTACCCAAATACACGAAAGCCTGCTCAGAGGAGCTTGGATGACTTATGGGTAAAAAGAAAGGCTTTACTCCATTCTGCCTCTGATATGTCTTCCATCTCAAGCTACACTCAGGAAAAAAAATTACAAGCTGGTATCTAGGTGGTATTGTGTGCCAACCAACCTCAGGATCATGTTCCCATTAGTCACTGACATCTGCTGGAGATGTAACTTGGCGAAAGGTACGTACAACCACATCTGGTCGGAATGTGATGATATCCACCCATTTTGGGTACAAATCTTTCAAATTTATACTGAAATATATGACAAACCACTCACACCCTCCCCTTCCGTTGCCTTCCTTTCCATACTACCTGATACTGTTAAATCTCAAAAGCACAACCTCCTAAAACTTTTCCTCAGTGTCAGCGACTAATTCTTAGAAACCGGAAAACTATCTCCTCCCCATCCCTTACAGAATGGGTGAGCCAGATGAACGACATTATGCTTATGGAGGAGATGCAAGCCAAATCCCTAGATAAATATGCAAAATTCTCCTTTATCTGGAGTATCTGGAAACATTAATCTACTTCAGATAAACTAAAACACAGATTCTCAATGGCGAGTCCTCTTTGAGAGACTAACAAACCCCAAAATGATGATCCCATGCCCCGGACTGGCAATACCTCAGTAGAATGAGGCTTGCTGCCCCTCCTCCCCCTACAACCTTCCGTTTCTTCAACTAGTTTTATCCCTTTTCTCTATTGCTTCTATCTCTCCCTAACATGTCTATTTCTGGCTATGTATAACCATGCTACAAAATCACGTGTATTCTGGATCCCAAATATGAGCACTTAGATCATTTATGGGACTTGGAAGTACACCTACACTTCTGTACAGATAAACTCCCAATGTTAAGTTCAGACACATTGATTTCCTCGGCTTCTGGGCTCAGCAGGTTTCCACAGGGGCGCTCAGCTTGATAGAAATTGCACTTATACGAATGTCAGTACAATGTTTGAAACCTTACCTCAATGATTCATCCTCGGGTTACCTATTTAAACGACATAGAATGCACTATATTTTTTTGTACAATTCAAATTTGTTATACCAGCATGCCTTTTGTCGGGCATCTGGTCCTGTTCTTTTTTCTTTCTGTTTAATAAAAACGTATTGAATCTAAAGTCTACAGGCTTGGGAAAAATGAGTTTGTGAATGGATAGAAAATTAGCTAAACGACAGAATTCAGAGAGTAGTGGTTAATGATTCTTACTCTAAATGGTCTAAGGTTATCAGTGATGTACCCCAAGGTTTAATGTTGGAACCTTTGCTTTTTAATATATTTATAAATGATATGGGATTAAATGTACCATTTCAGTCTTTGCAGATGACACTAAGCTATGCAGCGGAATAACATCCTTACAGGATGTCTCCAACTTGCAAGCCAACCTCAATGCAATGTTTAATTGGGCGACTATGTGGCAGATGAGGTTTAATGTTGTTAAATGTAAAGTTATGCACTTGGGGCTAAGAATATGCATGCATCATACATACTGGGGGGGGGGGGGGGGGGGGGGGGCAACTGGGGGAGTCAATGGTGGAGAAGGATCTGGGTGTTCTGGTAGATCGTAAGCTTAATAATAGCATGCAATGCCAAGCTGTGGTTTCCAAAGCGAGCAAAGTCCTTTCTTGTATTAAGGGAGGTATGGACTCCAGAGAGAGAGATATCATTTTACCCTGGTACAAATCATTAGTAAGACTTAATCTGGAATATGCAGTTCAGTTTTGGGCACCAGTTCACAAAAAGTATATTGGGAACTGTAGAAAGTGCAGAGAAGGGCAACCAAACAGATAAGAGGTATGGAGGAGCTCAGCTATGAGGAAAGATTAGAGGAACTGAATTTATTCTCGCTTGAGAAGAGGAGATTAAGGGGGGATATGATAAACATATATATAAATACATATATAAATACATAAGTGGTCCATATAGTGAACTTGGTGTTGAGTTATTCACTATAAGTTTATCACAGAGGACAAGGGGGCACTCTTTATGTCTGGAGGGGAAGAGATTTAATCTCCAAGTATAGAAAGGCTTCTTCACAGTAAGAGCTGTGAAAATGTGGAATAGGCTCCCTCAAGAGCTGGTTCTGTCTAGCTCAGTAGATTGCTTTAAAAAAAGGCCTGGATTCTTTCCTAAATGTACATAATAGAACTGGATACTAACATTTATAGGTAAAATTGATTCAGGTAATATCCGATTGCCTCTTGGGGGATCAGGAAAGAAATGTTTCCACTGCTGGAACAAATTGGGTCATGCTTTTCTGTTTTTTTTTTGCCTTCCTCTGGATCAACTGTAGGTATCGAAATGTGTATATAGGTTTGTAAATTATTTGCATTTATTTATCTATTTCCCGATCAGTCAGACCATTGGCTCCCGCTGCTGTTAATCACAGCCAGTCACTAGGAAGCAGGGAGTGGGCCCGAGCCATAGCAATCTGGCTATAGCTGTGTGTCTATAGGCACACAGAACCAGCTTGGGATTGAGCCCACAGGAGTTCCCCCATAGCAAGCGGATTGCTATGGTGGGCATTCAGCAGGGGGGGGGGGATGAGTCGAGATTAAGGTAGGGGAACCGAGAAGAGGAGGGTCGGGCTGCACTGTACAAAGCCATTGCACAAAGTAGGTAAGTATGGGATGTTTGTTTTAAAAAAAAAAATTTGATCCACTTAAATAGTTTCTGTGTTAAAATAATTATATAAGACTTGATATAGAAACATGCCCTTCTCTATTTAGAGGTAAATAAGTATTTCTTACTCTCCTGTTCCATTTTCAAAGAAACAACATTCAGTTTGAACTGGGATAAAAGCCAGGAGGACTTAAATAGGATTACATTGTTTAAGATAATGCAGACGTGACATTAAATCTATGCTAATGAGCTCCATGAGTGATGATTTTTGCATATAAATACCATGGTGAATAATGCTGTACACTTTAGAAATAATGGATGTTAGTGTTTTGTAGGAACCAACATAGTTACATTTTTCTTGGATTTAAGTAATATTTAGTGAACCTAGATTTAACACCTTGGACACCAGGGGAAAGCAATTTAGGTACATCAAAGAGCCTTGTGCCACGTACACACAATCGGAATTCTCGTCGGAAAAAGCTCTGATCGTTTTCCCATTGGAATTCCGACGGAATTCCGCTCAAAATATCTTGCCTACACACGGTCACACCAAATTTCGACTGCCAAGAACGCGGTGAAGTACAACACGTACGACGGGACTAGAAAAAGGAAGTTCAATACCTAGTAGCCAATAGCTTCCATCTCGTAGTTGAATCTGAGCATGCATGAGTTTTTGCTCATCGGAATTGCATACACACGATCAGAACTTCCGATAGAACGTTTTTCCATCGGGAAAATTGAGAACATGCTATCAAATTTTTGCTGGCGGGAATACGGCCAGCTAAATTCCAATGGAGCATACACACAGTCGCATTTTCCGATGAAAAGCTCTGATCGGTGGCTGGTCTGCCCTGGGCGCGCAGGCCGTTGGAGCCCTGTGTGACTTCGCACCCGTTAATCGGTCCGTCGCTCGCCAAGATGGAACGATTTTTTCATCTTTCCCACTTGACTAACTTTCCATCCCCCATGACCCCAATCATTGGTCATCCTAGATTTCCTCTGGGCCTGTCTGACCCGGCTCTTCCCAGGCAGGCAATGAAAGGGCTTATACGAGCGGCCCAATTTCTAAGACCCAAAGGATGGATACCCTCAGGGACCATAAGGTTAGAGCAGGCACGCATTACGCTGGATAGTTGGAGAACCAGACAGCTCGCCCATTTCCTCGGTTCTTTACCCAAACATTCGCTCTTCCCTAGACAACTCCATCCCTTCGAAGAACTTTGCCTTCACAATGGCCCTATTCACGGTACCCTCTCTAGGTCCTACCAAATCCTGACGCACGCACAATCCTCTACAGATCCTCCCTTTTTAGCCAAATGGGAAAGGGACCTACGAACTACATTTGAAAAAGGAATCAGATAGAATTGGCGCTATACCTTTAAATTAATATATTTATTGCCACTAATCCTCAACTTGTTAGCGCTATAAAATTGCTATCGTTGTTATACAAATTGTTAAGATATTAGTGTCCATACCCTTTTGCAGGGACCTCCTGCTAAAAAAATATATATGTGTATATATAATACCCCCCTGAATCGGTGTTTGGAAAAAAATTAGATTACATATAAAATTGTGATACTACTGAAAAATTCTTAAATGTCTTAAGATGTTTTGAAGTACGAGCTGCCTCAACTTGGTATACCCCCCGAAAACAGGTGGGGCTTATTAGCATGTGAAAAAAAGTCAGGTAGAATTGGCGCTATACCCTTAAATAAAGTGTGTGTCAATATGTGGAACTCTATTAATTAATAAAATTATTCCTAATCCGTGCAATTGGTTAAACAGTTATACGTCCATACAAATAAAGGTTGTGAAGCAAAAAAAATAAAAAATTGGTGATATAAGCCTAGTGAAAAATACTGAAATAAATAAATAAATGCAATATTATTATCCTATAAACATAAAATGCAGACGAATCCTTTGTAATGTATTAAACAGTTCATAATCCAAATGGAGCCTCATGCAAATATCCAAAGAAAATCCCTGGTGCGCTTTGGTGAAAATTAATTATATTGCGCTCACCAGATCTTTACCCCAACTTGGGGAAAACCGCATTCACAGTGTATAGCCCCTGTGTCGCTCTCTGGCATCTCCCTGGGAATTTGGTTATTCATCCATCCACAGTTTAGAGCGCTCTTGATGACGTCAGCACGACGAAACCGGTAGGCGTGGCTATAGAGAAGTGACCTCTTTTGAATACACCGCAGCAGCTGGCAGTGTGAGGATTTCTTATAGTGAATCTTGCTCTGATAAGATGTGAGTAGTTTTCTGTTTTCAATAAACCTTTCTTAAAGACATACTACACTATGGATTCTCCTCCTTTTTACATGTAACGTTTAAATGAGAATCTAAACTGTGGATGGATGAATAATCAAATTCCCAGGGAGATGCCAGAGAGCGACACAGGGGCTATACACTGTGAAGGCGGTTTTCCCCCAGTAGGGGTAAAGATCTGGTGAGCGCAATATAATTCATTTTCACCAAAGCGCATCAGGGATTTTCTTTGGATATTTGCACGAGGCACCATTTGGATTATGAACTGTTTAATATATTACAGAGGACTTGTCGGCATTTTATGTTTATAGGATAATAATATTGCATTTATTTATTTATTTCAGTATTTTTCACTAGGCTTATATCACCAATTTTTTATTTTTTTTGCTTCACAACCTTTATTTGTATGGAGGTATAACTGTTTAACCAATTGCACGGATTAGGAATAATTTTATTAATTAATAGAGTTCCACATATTGACACACAGTTTATTTAAGGGTATAGCGCCAATTCTACCTGACTTTTTTTCACATACGAACTACATTTACCACCCCACAGAAGGAACGTAAAAACTCTTTTTTGCCCACAAATCAATATATCAAAATATAATCAAATATTCTGTTAAAGCCAACTACAATATTAGACAATAATTAGTTTGTATAGGAAATATGGTCGAGCATAGACTGTTGCTGTCAAATGTTACTCCTCAGCTTGTAAAAAACAGATGATGTTTACTATAAATTCCCCTCATCGTGACATGCCAAAAGACACAAAGCAATAGTAGGATCCCTACACCCCAATGATTTTCTGTCTACATTTAATAGTTCAGTTAAGACAGGATACGAATTTGACATGGGATCTGCTCAAAGTAAGGATACTGTTTTAGGTCATGTTAGGGGCAAGGGAAGGGAAACATTTGGGTTAAAGCCCGTCAGAACTTTATTTAAAATAAGCTAAACGCCTTCCATTTGTATCAAAACAAAAGGCGTACAAAAACGTATAGCTTGTTTTCTTTAGAAAGCCCAGAAAGAGTAGAAAGCCTGTCCCCTGCCAGCATGCTTTAGAAAAGGACCCATGCTTTCCTTTTTGAAAGCAGTGGTTTCTATTCAGAAGTCTGACATGCCCGCATCTAAGTCAGAGCTAGAGATCTCCAATCAGCAGGTAGCATGGGCTTTGCTAATTGCAGAGCTATAGGTCTGACTCAGAGGAAAATGACCCTTGCAGAGAGACCACTGTTTCCTCACAGAGAGCAAGCAAGCACGTTTCTTTGCAGCATTTATCCTGAATATAAGAACCCCAAATATATGTATATTTTACATAGATTAAGCTAAAATAATTAATTGATTAGCCTAACAGTAATTACTTAATAATCTGCCCCAATGTAAGCACTAACCTATTAAAGGTGTTGTAAAGTCTCAAGGTTTTTTTACCTAAATACATTCTATGTGGTAAGGTGAAAAACTTCTGTGCTGCAGCAGCCCCCCATAGCCCCCCATAGCCCCCCTTTTCCTTACCTGAACCCGGCCGTTCCATTGACAAGAACGAGCCCAGCAGCTCCAGCCGCTGTCTTGGGTCCTCATCGGAAAGATTGATAGCAGCAGGAGCCATTGGCTCCCATTGCTGTCAATCAAATCCAGTGACGGGGGCAGGGCGGAGTCCTGCTGTCTATGTCAATGGACGTAGCAGCAGGACTCGGGAGCGCGCCTGCACAGATGCCTCCATGGAAAATGGCTCTTCGTGGGGGGTCTCAATGAGGAGCCAGGAGAGCTGCTGGGAGACCCCAGAAAGGAGGATCGGGGGCCATGCTGTGCAAAACCCTTGCACAGAGCAGGTAAGTATGGCATGTTTTTTATTTAAAAACAAAAAAATATCTAACTTTTCACTTTAACCACTTGCCGACCGCCGCACACAGATGTACATTGGCACAATGGCACAGGCAGGCAATTGGGCGTACAGGTACGTCCCAATAAATTTGCCACCTATCGGGCGCTCGGGCGCTCGTGCGCCACCGGCAGCGCGTGCATCCCCGCGGATCCCAGGAGCTCGATTTTCTCCACCGGCCCCCGATTGTGGTGTGGAGAGGTAGAACGGGGAAGTGCCTATGTAAACAAGGCATTTCCCTGTTCTGGCTTGTGTCACGACAGAGATCCACTGCTCCCTGTGATCGGAGGAGTGATCGCTGTCATGTCCTAGTTAGTCCCTCCCCCCACAGTTAGAATCCCTCCCTAGGACACACTTAACCTCTTCATTGCCCCCTAGTGGTTAACCCCTTCACTGCCAGTGTCATTTACACAGTAATCATTGCATTTTTATAGCACTGATCGCTGTATAAATGACAATGGCCCCAAAATAGTGTCAAAAGTGTCCGCCATAATGTTGCAGTCATGATAAAAAATGCAGATTGCCGCCATTACTAATAAAAAAAATGTATAATAAAAATGCCATAAAACTATCCCCTATTTTGTAGATGCTATAACTTTTGCGCAAACCAATCAATATACGCTTATTGCTATTTTCTTACCAAAAATATGCATAAGAATACATATAGGCCTAAACTGAGGAAAAATATATATATTTTTATATATTTTTGAGGGATATTTATTATAGCAAAAAGTAAAAAATATTGCATTTTATAGCGCAAAAAATAAAAGGGACATCAATTTTGTTTGCGTACAATATCGCACGACCGCGCAAGTGCCGAATCGAAAAAAGTTCTCTGGTGAGGAAGAGGGTAAAATCCTCCAGGGCTGAAGTGGTTAACTAACCTATTACCCGGTAAGATTTTTTTTTTTTCAAACTCCAGCCTTCTTGTCACTTTAAAATAGTTTATTTGGACCTTTGGCAATATGAACTATTACCTTCACTCACAGATGTGCCCACTGTCAGCCCTGTATAAACTGTATAAAGCATCAGTTTTATACATTATGCAACGCTGTGTTCTGGCAGCAGGATGAGGACTTCCAACACCACTCCCAGAACAAAATCAAATCAGCCCAAGTGCTGTTCAGCCATTTACAGGAAGCATTGTATTTTTTGAATGAATTCAAGACTTCCTCTGATTGGCTGTGGTGGAGATCGTGACGTCATCTGTGCACCTCCACTGCTGAAGTATGGGGGGCCACCCCCTGCTGGGGAAGTGGAGAATCAGGTAAGTAAATGCACTTTTATACTCTCCACTCAACTAAACAAAAAATAAACCCTTGAAGTGCAGGGACAGACCCATTCCTAGGGATAATGGTTATGTTTCTTGGAGGTGGACTTTAAGGACACAGCCCACTCACTAATTCTTACTTCTCTTCTTGCCCACTTTCATTAAAAGAAAGTTCACAAAACACATTGGTTTTCCATACAGGGGTTATTCAACATTTCTTTGTATATGCAAAACTAAATACTCCCCCAACCTCCTGGCTTCCATTTGTAGCACCATTGCTCTGGCCTGAAGCTTAGGCCTTTGTCTTTTCCTCTGGACAGTATTCAAAAGTCTTGTGAATATGAGCACTAACTCTAGCTGCTCTCCTGCAGTGAAGCACCTGGGGAGGGTGGCGTCTCCTGTCTCCCAGGAAGAGCCCTGAACTCTAATAAGCCCCAATACCATAAAGCCTGTGCACATCTGCACTACCAGCAGGAGCTGGTCACCATCAAAACATAGACCCAGGATTGGAAGCTTCATCTCATCCAATATTCTACACACCTTGGGGGCTCCAGAACCAATACTAGGATTTACCAGTCCTGGATAAAACTGCTAAGCCAGTTTTCTCCACTTAAAACTTATAAAAACTCACACTAAGGTGAAAAATTATATAAAATGTGAAATGACACTTGCAGCAGCTGTACACAAAGTGCTATTCACTTGAACAACATAATAAGAAATGACAGCGCTCGCAACCGTGCGAAAAACAAACAAACCAAATAAATTCCTCAAAATAATGTTCAAATATGTCCCAAAAATATTCTATTGAAAGTGCTCTTATGCTAAAAATATATACATAACACTTGCAACAGTGCAAAAATTGGTATTAAATTCATATATGAACAACACATCAAAGTAATATAATTGTATATTGCACAAACATCCCAATAAAAGTGCTCTTGTGCTCCAGTCCTCTGAAAAGTGCAACGTGCTCCAAACTTCCACTCTGTGGTGTGACACACTCCCCTTCTGTGTCCCCACTCACTAGATCTATTGGACCCTTAGCTTTTCAGTCTAAGGGTCAAACAAGCAGAGATTCAGCAGTGACTGATGGCTTGAACAGGTCCACAAGAGATCTTCCCCAGCGTGGTTGTTTGTATATAGAATGAAAGGGAACTGATAGTGACGTACTGTAAAATAGGTGTTTATTGTACAAAAAATGATTCTACTTACAAAACAAGTAAAATAGGCATGTACAAGAATCCAGGAACGCCGCATCCAGCATGCGCTCCACCGAAACTGGAAGTGATATCGTATGAACTCTAAACCGGAAATTACATCAACACGTTTCACCCTCCCACAAGGCATCATCAAGGACCTCCTTTCTTTCTTTCCTTTTTTCCATTTTTTTCCACTTAGAACAGACTTCCTGGAGCCCCTCAACCTGCATGTCACTAAAACCTTTATTACGCTGTGACACAGTACAGCCCTGTAGATATAGATAACCTGGAGAAAGCTTGAAACAAAAATTATGTACTTGAGAAGGGCTTAAAATTATTAGTTTTGGGAAATAAGAGTCACTTGTAGATTCATCCAAGCTTTAAAGGAAGTATTATGTATAAAAAATGCATAGGATACTCAATTTTACATAACTTTATAATATTTTCAGTGCTGAATCTTTGGTAGAAAAGAAGGCAAAGATAAAAAAAATATAAAATATAAAATACAGGCAGATGTTGTATGCATTGTGTGTCATGACTTCAGAAAATTAAATGTTGCACAATTCATTTTAGGACCGTGTGCACTAAATAATTAGAGATTGTTATCCTGCTAATTGCTCAGTATTAGGAAACTGGAAAATATAGCTCTTACCTAAGCAATTACACTGAACTTTTAAATGAATAGAGGAAAAGGAGCTCAACCGAAACACAGAAAGGGAAAACTCATTACAAATGATCAGGAAAGAATACAATATTTCCATAAACTAATGGCTGTGATTTTTTTTTTCCTCATTACAGTCCTTTGTACTTTTATGGCTGTATTACATACTCAATATTTAATTTAGATTTTTGTCAAATCTATATTTATAAATATTTTTTTTCATTTAGGGTAGCAGTCTATTTAAAATGTTAAATCTCTTGATGTTTTAAAAATAGATTGCTTACAGAATGGAGCTTGCATGTAACTGAACCTCTCTGGTGTTTACTGGCATGCTGTTTATGATGGGTAGACTAGCCAGCATAAAGCTGAACTCCAGACAAGTTGCGCAGATAAAATATAAATATAAATATAAAATATATATATGCCGACTGTTCCCTTTCTCGAGTATTTGTAATTCTATGATGATTTTTCTGTAACTCAGGCATGCCAGTCAGATTGCACAGCCAGATTACTGAACTCCTCTGCAGAAAAGCCAACTCTGGGCCTGCCCCCCCCCCCCCCCATCACATCTGTAACCCTCCCGCCCACCCTGGAGCTTCTCCATGAACAAAGAAGAAAAAAAATTAATATACAGGTCTTCTAAGCCAGGTTCGATTATGTAATGGGTACAGAGCAGATCCATGTATCATGTGGCACCACTTTCTGCATCATATTTCTGTGAGACAGAACCTTGAAGCCATTGGCTCTAAGGAACTGGGCTGATAAGATATCATTGAACCCCAAAGAGAAGCTGTGGCCAGGAGCCACAGAAGTGAGTATGTAAGAAGATAGGGTGGGTATAGCAGTTCAAGGTTGAAGGTAGAAAGTTCAAGGTAGAGTTGAGCTGCAATAAAAAAAAAACAGCTTTCACTGCAATACTGATTGCCCACCCCATGCCCGTCAACAAAATCCAGCAATGGTCCTCTTCCAGGTTGAGTGATGCTCAGTGGAAACAATGCTTACATTGAAGCTACTTTTTTATTTCTGCCATCTTTAGGCCCTTTCACACTGGGGTGGGAGGAGCATCGGTAAAGCGCTGCTATTTTTAGGGGCGCTTTACCGTCGGATTTTCTCCACTATTTTGCTAGTGGCTGAGAAAGGGTTAAAAACCACTGCAAAGTGCCTCTGCAGAGGCGCTTTGCCGGCGGTATAGCTGCGTTGCTCCATTGATTTCAATAGGCAGGAGTGGTGAAGGAGCGGTGTATACACCGCTCCTTCACCTTTCCTAAGCGGACTTTTTTTACCGCCCTGCCAGCGCACTACTCCAGTGTGAAAGCGCAAAAACGCCTGCAAAACGACCCAGTGTGAAAGGGGTCTAAGGCATATGTTCTACTCTGCCTAATGGTAAAACAAGAACCAAGCAAACATATATAAACCGTGTAGGTTTAGGAGATATTTCTTGGACCTACAGGTAAGCCTTAATCTAGGCTTACCTGTAGGTCAAAGTGTGTTGTAAGGGTTTACAACCACTTTAAGAGGGGAGCAATATGACACCTGAGGTCTTTAAACTGGAGACGTGATGGATTTTTGAACTGCGGTCATATATCTCGTTTTGGTTTAAATATTGAGTGGGACTTAAATGGCTTTATAAATGATAGTTAATAAAATGTAATAATTGGATTTATTTATTTTTTGAATTCCTTGTTTTATGTGTAACACCCTCTAATGTGTGCTGCTGGTAGAGAGTAGGCAAATTATACTCTGGCCTAGGGATAAACCTGAGTCACTGAATTTGGGTTAGTAAAGGCCAGGGCTGGATGACTAATCCTGGCAGCTCTCTGGTGCCTCCCCGTTTGTAGAATGTTGGAGAACATTCTAGAAAATAGTGGGCGGAAACGAGGAGGTGTTGCCTTAAATTTTTTTGGGCCCTGTCAGGGGACTGAGGAGCTCATAAATAGGAATGAGCCATGCCAGCAGGGGAGTCGGGAGGAAGATGGGGAAGCAGTGCTGAGGAGAAGCTGTCGGTGGCCCTTGAGGGGGGTTACCTCAGACTCAAGCTCGGGAGGCGGGGCAAGAAGGATTTCACCACCGAAGGCAGTTGGAGGGATTCAAGCCAGAGAGGCAGCAGAGAGAGCAAGGAGAGACAGTTTAGTAGACCAGCACAGTGCATGGACACACAAGGGGAGAGACTGACAGCTGTAGAAGTGCTCTCTTGAAGACAGCGGTGTGCCAAGTCTTCATCCAACCTTGCCCTGGGGAATCTCTATGTGTATGTCAGGTGGGAGGTCAGGGAGAACAAAGCAGGCCGATGGGCCGGGCACAGCCTTGAGGACTAGCATTTCTGATTAGGAAGTAACAAAAATGAATGTATGGGTTTCATGTATAAGAAGCGGCCCCCATAGGTGGCGGTATGTATAAATGAATGATCTGCTGCCAGAGTCAGCTGATCCCCTTGAGAATGTTTTTCTAAGATGAAACACGTTGGGATGGGACTAAAGTTGACGTTATGTTGCCAGACCTGCTGGCGGTCCATTTGTTATATTGCTCTGTAAATGCTGTATAATGTGAGTACCTTTTTTAAATGGAATAAACTGGTGATTATTGTTTTGCGCTAGGTGGCTTCTGTGATTTATATCTTTAAAGGTTCAACATACATCCCTGCTGGGCGAGGCCTATAGTTCCCATTACCTTAAGGTAACCAGATTTTTTAAATGAAATCCGGGGACGTACTTTTTTTTTACTAGTAATGGCAGCAATCAGCGACTCATATCGGGACTTCGATATTGCGGTGGACAAATCGGACACTAATGCCGCGTACACACGACCGGTTTTCCCGTTGGAATAAACTCAGAAGGTTTTCCCGACAGAGTTCCGACGGTGTTCCACTGAAACTGTCTTGCCTACACACGATCACACCAAAGTCCGAAACCTCTAGAATGCAGTGACATACAACAAGTACGACGGAACTAGAAAAAGGAAGTTCAATAGCAAGTAGCCAATAGCTTCCGTCTCATACTTGCTTTAGAGCATGTGCCGTTTTTAGTCCATTGGAACAGCATAGAGATGAGCAGTTTTCCCGATAGGAATTGGTTCCGTCAGAAAAATGTAGAACATGTTCTAATTCTAGGTCCGTCAGAATTTTCGACATAAAAAGTCAGATGAGGCATACATGATCAGAATATACGATGAAAACCTTCCGTTTGACTTTTGCTGTTGGACATTCCGCTCGTGTGTACGCAGCATTAAACCCAGGTATCACTAAGTGAATGGGATTGCATCGGAGTTGGCCACACCGCTATCCTGTTTGGGAAATCCATTAAAGCGCTGTTAGAACCACTTAATACCTAGAGTTGGGCGAACAGTTTGAACCAAGCAAAAGTTTTGCCTGAACATCGCCTGTCAAGGCACAGTGAATAGCTGACTGTTAAGGAGAAGCCATGATGATGGAAACAAGGGCCTCTTCCCAACAACCCTGGGTGGTGGTTGTGGGGATCTGTGGACTGGTGACTTATCGGAATCTGGAAGCCCCCTTAAATAAGGGGGTCCCCAGATCCTGCCCCCCATGTGAAAGAGTATGGAGTACATTGACCCCTACACATTCACAAATAAAAATGTCAAAAATAAAGACAGGAGGCAGTTTTTGACAATTCCTTTATTAAAAAACAATGTCCCCCAATGTTGATCGATTGTCAATCACGACGGCTGATGCCATGCCGGAAAAAAAAAGCTCTGCCCGTGACAAAGGCTAACCTCCAAATGTTGCTCTGCCATTTGACAGTTCTTAAAGGGGTTGTAAAAGTTGGAAATATTTACATGATTACATGTTCTATTTCAGATGAGGCACACACATGTTTGGAATAGCTGATTAAAAGATTCTGTCTGACTTTTTTCTGTCGGGCATTCCGCTGGTGTGTACGCAGCATTAGTGACACTTTATGGGAACCAGTGACACTAATACAGTGATCAGTGCTAAAATATGTACTGTCACTGTACTAATGGGAAGGGCATTACATCTAGGGCAATCAATGGGTTAAATGTGTGCCTAACAAGTGTTTTCTCACTGCGGGGGGGTGCTTTTACTAAGGGAAGACATAGATCCCTATACCGGCTTTGCAGGAAGACAGGATCAATGTCTTCCACACTGACAGAATAGCAAACTGCCTTGTTTACATAGGCAGACCACTAGGCGAGTCTGCTGGATCCGCTGATTGGCTCTGATACCCAGAAATGCAGGATCACGTATATAAGTGATCCTCCGCAGCACGACCACCCTGTAGCAGTAAATCTGCTATCAGCCAATCGGCAACTGGTTAAGATCATCGGTATTATGATAAATCACAGGCAGCAGGCACTCTATCATGGCTCTGGCTGGCTCTGTCACAGTGTGTCACATAGCATGGCTGCTGGGTGCTGATTTTGACTTATGACCAATAAGTACCTACCGTCTGTGAGTTCTGATACCATCCATTATGCCAGAGACACAGAGACAGTGCAATGTACTCTATTCACAGACTCCCCCGAAAGCATACCTGTGTTGAAGCCTTGAAGGCACTGGCAGCCCCACGATTGGATCTGCTTCCCCTGAGCTCAGCTGCCTCTCTCCGCCTGCCTCACAGCCTCTCGGGTCTCACTCTCTGGGCTCCGGCTACTACTGGGTGGGGAGCAGAGGAAAATGACTCTGCCGGAGAAGGCAAGGAGATAAGCAGGCAGAGGGCTGGCCGGAATTTGAGCCAAGGCAGAAGAACATGTGAGCGGAGCTGAATGGGCATGTGCCGGAAACTGAAGAAATAGTCCATCCGCTCTGACTAACACATCATCATCAGAAAGGGTCACAGATAATGGAAAAAATACACCCCCGCTAAACTCAGATTTTTTTTATTCTGCACTGACTGTCTTTGAAAATTGCCCCAGCTCCTGTTGAAGTCAAATCCGGGGACAAAACCAGAGACAGAATTGGTCCGGGGACAGTGACTGTCCCCTGAAACCAGGGACATCTGGTCACCCTACATTACCTGGTCCTGATAGGAGATCGCAGATGATAAGCATCCTGCTCAGTGAATGACATGTAGACCTATATTCTGAGGCCTAGTAATCTGGTAAGAAGCTGGTGTTTATGAGGTGAAGGAATAACAAGGAGCCACAAAGAGTTTTTGACGGACTTTAAGTCACTGATGCAATTGGCATAGATTGCACATTTTGTGTTGTTTGCACAATATTTATGAATTTTTGGCTAATAAGCACATATAATGACAGTTTATGATTATTGATGATGAATTTTACTTGATTTATTTATTTGTATGTTTGCACACCTAGTAATATACTAGAAGGTGACCAATACACATTAAGTAGCGCAGACCTAGCTATCTGGCACTGTGCATGTGCATGTGAAATAATAACAAAGACAAAGCAAAGATACTGTCTGTCACAAAGATTTAGATATACACTCAGCAGCTGCAGTTTAAATATTAGATCATATGAATACCACTTAACCACTTCCCGACTGACGTACACCGATGTACATCGGCAGAATGGCACGGGCAGGCATATTGGTGTATAGGTACGTCCATTTTAATATGCTGCCCTGCCATCGCGTGCGCTCTGGCTGCGGCGCACTCGCATGCTGGTCGGGACCCCCATGAGTCCTGTCGCAGGTCCCGCGGACTCGATCGCAGCGGGGATACCCGCGAACGTCTCACGGGGCAGCTGAACGGAGAGATGCCGTTGTAAACAGCATCTCCCCATTCTGCCTATCAACAAGTGACGCTGATCTCTGCTCCATGTGATTGGAGCAGAGATCCGTGTTCACTAACACAAAACCCAGCCCCCCACAGTTAGTAATACGCCCCTAGGAACACTTAACCCTTAGATTGCCACCCCCTGTTTAACCCCTTCACTGCCAGTGTCATTTACACAGGAATTAATGCATTTGTATAGCAGTGATTGCTGTATAAATGACAATGGTTCCAAAAATGTGTCAAAAATGTCCGATGTGTCCGCCATAATGTCACAGTCACAATAAAAATCGCTGATCGCCGTCATTACTAGTAAAAAAAAAATATTAATAAAAATGCCATAAAACTATCCCCTATTTTGTAAACGCTATAATTTTTGGGAAAACCAATCAATAATCGCTTATTGCGATTTTTTTTACCAAAAATATGTAGAAGAATACGTATCAGCCTAAACTGAGGGACATTTTTTTATATATATATATTTTTGGGGGATATTATAACAAAAAGTAAAATATAATGGGTTTTTTTCAAAATTGTCGCTCTATTTTTGTTCATAGCGCAAAAAATAAAAACCGCAGAGGTGATCAAATACCACCAAAAGGAAGCTCTATTTGTGGGAAAAAAAGGATGTCAATTTTGTTTGAGAGCCACGTCGCACGACCGTGCAATTGTCAGTTAAAGCGACACAGTGCCGAATCGCAAAAATGAATGAATGAATAATTTGTATAGCGCACAAAGCGAACTGAATCGCATCAAGGCGATGTGCGGAGCTTTGTCCAGCTTCTAGAAGAGGAAGGTCTTGAGTTTTTTCCTGAAGACCTGGAGGTTTTCTTCCAAGCGGATGTTGGTTGGTAGAGCGTTCCATAGCCGTGGTCCTTGGACAGCGAATCTCCGTTCCCCCTTTGATTTGTACCGAGATTTGGGAATGAGGAGGAGGTTTTGGTTAGAGGATCTAAGACTGCGGTTTGGCGCGTAGTGTTTTATTTTCTCGAATAAGTATTGAGGAGCTTCTCCATGCATGCATTTGTGGGTGAGGCAGAGGGTCTTGAATGTGATTTGATTCTTTACAATTAGCCAGTGTAGGCTCCTCAGGGTAGGGGAGATTGATTCCCAGGTTTTTTTTTCCTGCTATCAGCCTTGCCGCTGTGTTTTGGATAAGTTGTAAGCGCGCAAGTTGATATTAGGGTAACCCTATGTAAAGGGAGTTTGCGTAGTCGAGTCGGGAATTAATGACTGTTCCAACTACCACTGCTTTGTCCTTCTGTGGGATGAACGGGATTAGTCTGCGTCGCAGGCGGCGCAGATGGTGAGAGTCACTGACTGCTGCTCCTATTTGGGCATCCATTGACATTTTTGAGTCAAAGATGACCCCAAGACTCTTTGCCTTTGGGGTGATGGTCTGCCCAAAAATGGTGGGTGGTGTCCAGGGGATCTTGGTTCAGGACTTATGGTTTGTGTGTAGGATGAGAAGCTCTGTTTTTGATTTGTTGAGTTTGAGGGAGTTAGTAGTCATCCAGTCTTCTATCAAAGCGAAGCAATTTTCTAATTGCTGATGATGGTCTTTTTGTTCAGTGATACGAAAGTAAAGTTGCATGTTGTCAGCGTATGAGTGGAAGCAGAGGTCTGATGATCTGATGATATTGAGGAGTGGGCGGATGTATATGTTGAAAAGCACTGGCGACAAGGGCGATCCTTGGGGGAATCCGCAGGAGACTGCCTTGGTTTCAGAGGTGAATTATAGTTTCACTGTCTGTGACCGATTTCCTAGGAAGGATGCAAACCATTGAAGATCTGAGACTGTGACTCCTGCTACTTCTGTGAGGCGGATGAGTAGAGTATTGTGGTCCACTGTATCAAATGCTGCACTGAGGTCCAACAGTACCATGACGGAGACATGATTCTCCGTCATCTGCTGCTTCGGGCGTCGTCCCATATTTTGAGGAGTGATGTTTCTGTTCCATGGCCCGGGCGGAAGCCTGATTGCAGCAGATCTAGGAGCTCGTGTGTATCCAGGGGATGTTGTATCTGTTGAACTACCGCTTTCTCCATGATCTTGGAGATGGTGTTGAGGCTTGTAATCGGCCTGCGATTTTTGGGTCCTGAGGGTCGAGGTTAGGTTTCTTTAGCAGGGGTTTGACGATCCCTTGTTTGAGGGCGCCTGGAACAATCCCTTCTTTAAACGACTGATTTATGAGGTGGGTTATGGTGGGAGCCACGATGTCGGAGCATTCTTTCAGCAGTTTTGTGGGGATGATGTAAATTGGTAAAGTACTGTCTCGAAGGTTTTTGGCAATGTTTTTAGTGAGGTCAGTGGTAATTGGGGTCAGCCAAAACTTTGGCAGTTGTGGGATGTTGGTGTAGATATCTTCTTTTTGCTTTTGTTGACTGTGGTTGGCTGTTTTTTTCTGATGAATTGTTTTGCCTGATGGTTTTTATTTTGTTGATGAAAAAATCTGATAATTCATTGCAGTAATCTTGGGTTTCTTTGCTGGGGGCTCTAAGCATACCGGGTTAATCGATTGAGCAACTATTTTAAAAAGTTGCCGAGGGCGGTTTAAGGCCGTTGAGATTGCCTTTGAGAAATGATCCTTTTTAGCTTTGCAATAATTCACCATGAGTCCTTTGTAGTTTGTGTGGTTTTCCTCAGTGGGATTTCTTCTCCATGTTCCTTCAGCTCTTCTACGTTCTTGCTTTAGTAGAGAGAGGTGGTCCTTAAACCATCCCGAGTTTTTCCTCCTGATGCGTGTCCTGCGTTTTGGAGCTACTGAGTCTGCTGATTGTAGTAATACCTTGTTAAGGGAGCCGAGTATTTGCTCAGATGAGTGGCTTAAATCCAGCGTTGCTATTTTGTTGGAGTGTAGTTTCTTCTGCGATCTGGTCCAATGCATTGTTGTTGCAGGTTTCCGTTTTTGGTGTATGGTAAAAGTGGTCTGGTCTTAAGCCAGCAAAAGGGTCTGGTCTGAAAGTGGTTATAGACCAGGCCTCTTTTTCAGACTCTGTGTTTACAAGTTAAAAACAATTTTTTTTTGCTGGAAAATTACTTAGAACCCCCAAACATTATACATGTTTCTTCTAACACCCTAGAGAATAAAATTGCAATACTTTTTGTAACACCGTATTTGCGCAGCGTCTTACAAGCGCCCTTTTTTTGGAAAAAAAACATTTTTTTAAATAAAAAAATAAGACAACAGTAAAATTAGCCCAATTTTTTTAATATTGTGAAAGATAATGTTACGCCGAGTAAATTAATACCCAACATGTCATGCTTCAAAATTGCGCCCGCTCATGGAATGGCATCAAACTTTTAACCTTAAAAATCACCATAGGCAATGTTTAAAAAATTCTACAGGTTGCATGTTTTGAGCTACAGTTTAGAATTATTGCTCTCGCTCTAACGATCGCGGCCATACCTCACATGTGTGGTTTGACCACCATTTTCATATGCGGGCCCTACTCATATATGTGTTCGCTTCTGCACGCGAGCTCGTCGGGACGGGGGGCTTTAATAATTTTTTTTATTATTATTTGTTTTATTTGATTTAATTTATTTTTAGATTTTGGTCACTTTTATTCCTATTACAAGCAATGTAAACATCCCTTGTAATAGAAAAAAGCATGACAGGTCCTCTTAAATATGAGATCTGGGGTCAAAAAGTCATCAGATCTCATATTTGGACTTAAATGCAATAAAAGAAAAAAAAAATTGTAATTTAAAAAAAATTTCAACAAAAAAATGTGCCTTTAAGACGTATGGGCGGAAGTGACGTTTTGACGTGTGGGGACCAAATTAGCCTCATTCGTCTCCATACCCAGCCATGGACAGGTCCCGGTTCTCTCTCTCACCACTTTCTCCTTCTGGGGTTTCAAAGCCAACAACCTGGGGCAGACATATATAATATTTGGCTGCAGATCCCTATAAATTCTTTGTTATTGTTATCTACAGAACTGGAACCCTCCCTGACTGCTAGTGAGTAGTTTATCTCCTTTCATGTCTGCCTTGACCAATGAAGTAGAATAGTACAAATTAAACCAAAATTTTCAGAGCAGCAGACAAACGGCTTCACAATTTTTTAATAATGAACATATACAGGAAATAGTCAGTTTATCAGTAAGTTTGCCACAATTCACAAACATGCTGCTTCATGGTCCGCACAGCAATTTGAGACCCACCCTAATATAATGCTTAGCTATGTCCCATTGATTGTTACTATCACCTGAACACACCAAGCAGGTGTGCATGTTTTTTTTGTTTTGTTTTTTTTCAAGAATGGGCTTCCCTATGTGCGTAGCGTGAAATAGTATTCATAGTAGTGTGAATGCAGTCTTAGTGAGATATTTGAACAAAGTGTGTTTTGTAGAAAGAGATGGAGAGTACTGTTTCTTATTACAATAACACTGGGAATGAGCTTGTGGTTATAAGAACCTTCCACTGAGCTCTCATTTTGCCTTATTCTAAAATTACATATCTAAACTGTAGACGTTAAATGGCTTCTATAAACTTTGCTAAAATAATTGCATTATTTAATGCTCTTCCCACTTATATATTTCATGGCAATGTGTTACCCAATGCACATTAAGGTTTGATATTTAAGAGGCCACACATTCATTTAGGACCCATTTACACAAAATGTGTTTTGGTAACTCACCCTACTCATTTTGAATGAGTCTACTGCATATTTGTTTCCCACAGTGCACTGTTGTGCAGGTGAGTGATGTATGGTCATTGGGTTGCCATTCAAAGAGAACAACAATGCATATACACATCGGGTTTGTGATGCAGTTTGTGCTACAATGCAGTAGGTGTCCTTAACCTCTTTCCACCGCCACCTCCCAGCCCTTTAAGAGCTTCTAAATGCCAGAAGGTGGAGACAGGCATTCAGGTCAATGTAATTGGCTTTCTCAGCGGTCACATGATGAGAAAGCTTTGGATCGTAAGTATGCATTGGGAGCTTAATGATAATACAAAGCAAAACAAATTTTTCTACAATACAATAGCATGAAGCCAGTCTTATAGTTGACCTGGTGACAATTGGTTTATCCCCTGTACAGGACGCCAGAGATGGTGACGTGTCCCTGTTACTTGGGATGTGGTCTCTTCTTTCAGAGAGGTAAAACTAGAATGCAATTTTCGAGTTTTCAGGGGTTCTCACCCGTGCAGGGTGAGGGTTTCTTCAGTAATCCATTTGGAGAAGAGATTTATGATGTACAGTGCTCTCTGGAATGGTAGGTCCTTCTTTGGCACCCAGAATTCGGAGGCTAGAAGAGACTTTGGTTCCCGAAAGGTTTAACTTGTCTGTAGGAGAGTCCAGAAAAGGAATAGGATATAGCCAGCGGGTGTCTGTGAGGTATGCTGGAATGGTTCACAGCTATAAGCAGATGTGATCTGTCTGACAACTGTTTGCTGAACTCCTGTGGCCTTTGCAGCATTTCGATGCCAACAGGTACCCTAAGCCATGGTGTGGGGTTGGTGCACTAGAGATAAGATGACATTGTATTCTCATCATACCAGAATTAAGACCTGTTTGTATTTGTTTTGCTGAAGGAAACTTTTTTTTGTTACTTTTACAAACGGCTGCCTGTTAAACCCATGAGTTCCAATATTACATTCCTTAGAACTAGACTTTCATTTTAAATCCTAAAAAGATCAAGGGCAGACTATTACTAACACTTTAACTATATTGATCTAGGCATGCACTTCTTTTTCCAAACAATAGGTTCATGCATCAGTTCAAGGGCTACAACCCTTAATTAAATGAACAAAAGGCATAGGTATGTTGTTCATTTAATAGAACTCAAAGGTTTATTATTTCAACTGCAATCAAGATGATGTTGATTGGTCCTTTGAAATGGTTTTCAAACACCGCAAACTGTTAAAGTGGTTGTATACCGCTGGAAATTTTTTGTTTTTTATAATTCTTCCTGCAAGTTAAAGTCATAATGTGCTTGTATGCATCACATACTAGCACAGTATGTGAAACTTACCTTAAAACTAAGCTGTTCCAGCGCCGCGATTTCAGCACTTCAGCAGCTTCCATTTTCACCCATCTTACTTCCGGGTTCATGGGCTCTGGCTCTGTGACTGTCCGAAACCACAATGACATCACTCCCATGCATGTGTGGGTGCTGCCATTTATGGCACAGTGCTCAGAAGGAACGGCACCAGTGGCCGTTCCTTCAGAGCGCCTGCCCCAGTGATGTCACTGACAGCATGTAATGTAAATATCTCCTAAACAGTACATGTTTAAGAGATATTTACACTACCTATAGGTAAGCCTTATTATAGGCTTACCTATAGGTAAGAGTCAGTAGAGGAAGTTTACTTCCTCTTTAACTAAATCAGCTGCACTAAAAAATAAAACGGCATTATTAATAGAAGCCTGAGACAAGAAACAGCATTGTTGCAAGGTCAAGGAATTGTCTACAGAGTACCGTTTTACCCATGTCTAACGATGGCTGCTCGCAGAGGTGGCCACTGTCTTTAGCGGAGTGCCAATTTATTTACCATGTTCTGAACTAGGTGCAGGCCCCATATACTTTTTTTTCACAACTCCCTGGGTTCCTGGACACATCCAGGTACCTCCCTCCCTTAACATCACTGAGGCCACAGCGGATGAGGCAGAGGTAGTTGGGCAAGTGATCTGCAGCCACTCAGCTCCCTCCACTATCAGAACCAGCATGCAGGCATCTGAGCCTTACCTAATAGTATGCAGCTTCACCAAAAGACAAAGCTACTCTGTTGAGCCCCTTTCCAATTGCTGCTATAGTGCTCCAAGTTTTTGGTCCTTCAGTCTCTCCAGATGTTCACCTGTACGTTGTCTGAGGTAATCTTACTAGCTGTGTTTCTATTTTATTGAAATAGTGTTTCTCAAAAGTGTTTCTTTGTTGTTACCGGGTCTTATAGAGACTATGATAGGCAGCCACATGTTACCCCACTTGAGTTACAGAGACTTTGTTATGAAGAGTCAATGGTTGTGCAGATTTTATATATATTTGTGTAGCTTTCATTATTCTGCACTGCAGTATATGCATGTTTTTTTTATTTTCACCTTTACCTGTTTTGCATAATTTCTTCTAACGTAGCACTTGTTTAATAAACTGCAAGCTACAGTTACTGCCTGTTTGATCATTCAGCAGTTTATTCATCCTGTTAAATGTCTATTTCAGGAAAGAATTTTTGCACAGGTGATTATAGTGCTGTAGTTATGTGATAAATACTCATAGTAAATACTCAGCCTGTTTATGGAGTAAGTATCTATTCAGCTGTGATGCAGTTTGTTTTGTCATTTCTAATTATGGCTGCTGTGCCCTCTGCACTTGGTAATGAGGTCTTCAGATGTGAAATGCCTACTGCAAGGATTATTGGGTCATCTCTCTTGTAGGACAGAGAGATAGAGAAAATGGCACAGACAGAAGCATCTTGCAGCAACCCCTCACTGAGACATGTTATGAGGACTGTATAATGCATTAAGAGGGCTAGTGAAATGTGTGGGGCACCTATGTGCTGATTGCCATAGTGTCCATGTATGCACAGCATGTTTGCACATTATGGCACACTTTCTCAGCAAAACAATAACTTCCATTACTACAATGTCTATGTATTCCTCTATGACTGGTGCTTCTACCATCTCCTGTTTTTTTTTCCAGGTTCGGAGTCTTTGGCCATCTTGACAGATGGATTGAAGGATGACATAACTTCAAAGGCTCTTTGTCCCAAAGCAGAATTTTGCAGACTATATACTGAGTTCCTTATATGCAGCTCAGGGTACACTTAGAGAAGAGGTGCCGACATACAGGTAGAAGCATCTATGACAGTAGACAGATGCATTTTTGGTTATTTGTAGATTCGGATGTATCCAAATCTCCAAATGAAATAGTAATGAATAGTAACGAATTTAGTTGAAATCTGTCGAAATTTGTTTTGTTTATTTGTTTTCTAACTAATTCCAACTTTTCACAACGATTAGAATTCAGATCGGTCGAAAAACGATTGCCCGATTTAAATTCTGTGTGAAGAAATAGCTGTTTGTTAAGCAGGGAGCCAGAAAGTCATCCGTCTGCGTCCTTAACAGCCACAAGTTATCCTCTGTCAGCAGGCTTCCCCACTGACAGATAAATGTAAAGATAAGGAATGCTGGCAATTTTTTGCAATTTTCCTATTTTTCAGGTCCGGTGAGGGACACTTTTTTAAAATAAAGGACTTGTCAAAAACTGTTTCCTGTGGTTCTTACTTTTTGACACTTTTTTGGTAAATGGGCACGATTTTTCTGTTCTGCACATCTCTATTAAATAGGCCTGCTTGTGAGCACTTTTTAACAAACATACCGTAGTTCATTTTTGCTTTAATGTTTCTGTTTGGAGATGTCAGCAAGTTTGTTGGCGTATTTATTAAAGTTATTAAATAGTGCCATCAAATGTAAGCAGTTCTTTATATATTGTACAATTGCATCACTCCCTGCCCTTAAGGAACTTACAATTTATTTAACCACTTGGAGACCAGCCGCCGCAGTTTCACTGCGGCAGAAAGGAACAGCTGGGCGAAATGTTATGTAATGTCGATTTGCCCTGTGGTAACTAGGGCTGCTCCTGCACGTACGCTGCTCGCCCCCCGAGCCAATACGAGTGCCCGGTGGTCGTGATGACTGCCGGGCTCCCGTGATCGCTCGTGACTCACCGAGAACCTGGATCTGTGTGTGTGAACACACAGTATCCGGTTCTCTGAGAGGAAAAGACTGATCGTCTGCCAATGGTCCCAAAAATGTGTCAAAAGTGTCCGCCATAATGTCGCAGTCCCGATAAAATTTCAGATCTCCATTACTTGTATTTCTCTCCAAGTATCTACTAGGTTATGTTTTGTAATTAGTTTTGATAAGAGTTGTTTGTCTGCTGTATATGACTGTGGGATTGGTGATTTATCCAAAAATGGAAATATGGTCTGATTAGAATCTCCACATAGAATAGTACCTATTTTGTGGTGTTCTATAATTTGAAATAAATGAGAAAGAAAATAAATAGGATTTTTGTTAGGAGCATAGTATGATGTAATGGTGATAGCGGTATCAAGTAGGTGTCCTTTAAGAATCAAGTAAAGAACTTCTGGATCCTTGATTTCCTTCATTAGTGAAAATGGAGTATTGCAATGGAAAGCTATAAGCACGCCTCGTTTTTTAGAGGAGGCCGAAGCTGTGTATACTTGGAGGTAGTCGTTACTGAAAAATTTGTGAGTGGATTGTGACGCAAAATGAGTCTCTTGGAGGCAAACTATATGTGCTTTTTTGGATGAAAATGTGCGGAAGGCTTTAGTGCGTTTGTGTGGAACGTTTAGTCCCTGAGTATTTAATGATATGATGTTTAATGGGGCCACAGAGTTGGGAAAAGTAAATATATGTTGGTGTTTATGTTAGAACGTGTGTCATATAAGAAATTATTTGTCTCCAGAGTATAGGGGTGGAGGGAGGGAGGGGAAAGAAGATAATGACTGAAAAAGAAAATACAATTAATATACAATATTGAAATATATCTTAACATATCTATGTTCTTAATGTGTTCGTTGGGAGGAGAAAATCTCTCACTCCAAGGGTACGTGAGCCACTGTCAACTGCCCGGAGTACACCGAGCTGCTGAGGGTAGCAAGAGAGGGTGCAAGGAACTTCCCTGCAGAACAGCAAGAGCCAATCATATAATTTCATTTTTCAAGCAAAAAATAAATGTAAGATTAACTAGTTGCTGACCGCCGGCCGTCAAATGACGGCCAGGCGGCGCAGCTATTGTGGCGGGAGGCCGTCATATGACGGCCTCCCGTTTAAACAGGGATGCGCGCGATCGTGCGCGCGCATCCCTGTTTCTTCGGTGGCGGCGTGTCACGGAGACACCGCTCGCCACCGAAGGGGGTGAACAGCCATTCGTTATGGCTGTTTACCACGTGATGAAGTCACGGCCGATCACAGATGGTCACACCCCCTACGTGCACAGCGCATGCGCGCGATCGCGAGCGCGCTGCGCGTGCACGTCGGTGACGGCGTGTTCCCCGGGAACACTGCTCGTCACCGACACTGGTAAACAGCCATTGGCTGGCTGTTTACCCACGTGATCGGCTGTGATCCTTTCACAGCCGATCACTAAAATGTAAACAAACCGCGGTAACGGGATGTTACCGGGTTCTCCTCCTCACACACCGATCGTGTGTGAGGAGGAGATTGCGGTAACATCTCGTTACCGCATACAGTGTACACCAAACATACTGATTGCCCCCCCCCAATAAAGAGGACCTGTCACCACCCCTCATAGTACCTGTCAATCACAGTCCATCAGAGTACCTGTCACAGTCCATCAGAGTATTTGAGTACCTGTCCCAGCCCATCAGAGTACCCGAGTACCTGTCCCAGCCCATCAGAGTACCCGAGTACCTGTCCCAGCCCATCAGAGTACCCGAGTACCTGTCCGAGCCCATCAGAGTACCCGAGTACCTGTCCCAGCCCATCTGAGTACCCGAGTACCTGTCCCAGCCCATCTGAGTACCCGAGTACCTGTCCCAGCCCATCTGAGTACCCGAGTACCTGTCCCAGCCCATCTGAGTACCCGAGTACCTGTCACAGTTCATCTGAGTACCCGAGTACCTGTCCCGGCCCATCAGAGTACCCGAGTACCTGTCCCGGCCCATGAGAGTACCCGAGTACCTGTCCCGGCCCATCAGAGTACCCGAGTACCTGTCCCGGCCCATCAGAGTACCCGAGTACTTGTCACGGCACATCAGAGTACCCGAGTACCTGTCACGGCCCATCAGGGTACCCGAGTACCTGTCACGGCCCATCAGGGTACCCGAGTACCTGTCACGGCCCATCAGGGTACCCGAGTACCTGTCACGGCCCATCAGGGTACCCGAGTACCTGTCACAGTCCATTAGAGTACCGAGTACCTGTCACAGTCCATTAGAGTACGAGTACCTGTCACAGTCCATTAGAGTACCGAGTACCTGTCACAGTCCATTAGAGTACCGAGTACCTGTCACAGCCCATCTGAGTACCCGAGTACCTGTCACAGTTCATCTGAGTACCTGTCACCGCCCTTCAGAGTACCCAAATACCAGTCACCAAACCATCAGAGTACCTGTCACCAGGCCATCAGAGTACCTGAGTACTTGTCACCAGGCCATCAGAGTACCCGAGTACCTGTCACCAGGCCATCAGAGTACCCGAGTACCTGTCACCAGGCCATCAGAGTACCCGAGTACCTGTCACCAGGCCATCAGAGTACCCGAGTACCTGTCACCAGGCCATCAGAGTACCCGAGTACCTGTCACCAGGCCATCAGAGTACCCAAGTATCTGTCACCAGGCCATCAGAGTACCCGAGTACCTGTCACCAGGCCATCAGAGTACCCGAGTACCTGTCACCAGGCCATCAGAGTACCCGAGTACCTGTCACCAGGCCATCAGAGTACCCGAGTACCTGTCACCAGGCCATCAGAGTACCCGAGTACCTGTTCCAGTCCATCTGAGCACCCGAGTACCTGTCACAGTCCATCTGAGTACCCGAGTACCTATCTCCAGCCCATCAGAGTACCCGAGTACCTATTTGCAGCCCATGTCTCATAGAATATACGTTGGGGTGTTTGCTTTCCAAAATGGGGTCATTTTGTGGGTAATTTCACTGTCCTGGTGGTCCAGGACCTTCAAAAGTGTGATGGGTAGGAATGAAATAAGATGTGTCATTTATGCTCCTAGAACGCCTGAACGTACTACTTCAATGTTTGGCCTCTCTATGTGGCCAGGCTGTGTAAAAGTCCTATACATGTGGTATCGCCATACTCGAGAGGAGTAGCAGAATGTATTTTGGGGTGTAATTTTTGCTATATACATGTTATGTGTTAGAAATATCTTATAAATTGACAATTTTGTGTAAAAAAAAAATGCGTTTTAATTTTTTTCCACATATTCCAAAAACTTCTGGAAAAAAATGAACTGTTCAAAAGACTCATTATGCCTCACAGATTATACGTTGGGGTGTTTGCTTTCCAAAATGGGGTAATTTTATGGGAAATTCCATTGTGCTGGTACTCCAGGGCCTTCAAAAGTGTAATAGGTGGTTGAGAAATGAGATGCGTAATTTTTGCTCATAGAACGTCTGAAGGTACTACATCAATGTTAGTGCTCTGTATGTGGCCAGGCTGTGTAAAAGTCCTACACATGTGGTATCGCCGTACTCGGGAAGAGTAGCAGAATGTATTTTGGGGTGTAATTTTTGCTATATACATGCTACGTGTTAGAAATATCTTATAAATTGACAATTTTGTGTAAAAAAAAATGCGTTTTAATTTTTTTCCACATATTCCAAAAACTTCTGGAAAAAAATTAACCATTCAAAAGACTCATTATGCCTCACAGATTATACGTTGGGGTGTTAGCTTTCCAAAATGGGGTGATTTTATGGGAAATTCCATTGTCCTGGTACTCCAGGGCCTTCAAAAGTGTAATAGGTGGTTGAGAAATGAGATGCGTCATTTTTGCTCGTAGAACGTCTGAAGGTACTACATCGATGTTGGTGCTCTGTATGTGGCCAGGCTGTGTAAAAGTCTCACACATGTGGTATCGCCGTACTCGGGAAGAGTAGCAGAATGTATTTTGGGGGGTAATTTGTTGTATACATATGCTGTGTGTGAGAAATAACCTGATAATATGACAATTTAGTAAAAAAAAAATAAAAAAAAAAAAAAAATCTTCATTTTGCAAAGAATTGTGGGAAAAAATGACAACTTAAAAAAACTCACCATGCTACTTACTTAATACCTTGGGATGTCTACTTTGTAAAAAGGGGTCATTTGGGGGGTATTTGTACTTTCCTGACTAGTTAGAGTCTCAAGAAATGAGGTACACCTGATGTACTGAAGGCCTGATCAGAAGTGATGAATTTTTAGTGATTGGCACCATAGATTGTAGACTCTATACCTTTCACAAAGACCAAATAATATATACTAATGTGGGTTATTTTTACCAAAGATATGTAGCAGTATAAATTTTGGCCAAAATTTATGAAGAAAAATTACTAATTAGCAAAAATTTATGACAGAAACGAAGAAAAAGGCATTTTTTTCACAAAATTTATGTTTTATTTTATTTATAGCACAAAAAATAAAAAACCCACTAGTGATTAAATACCACTAAAAGAAAGCTCTATTTGTGTGGAAAAAAGGACGCAAGTTTCATATGGATACTGTGTTGGATGACTGAGTAATTGTCATTCAAAGTGTGAGAGCGCTGAAAGCTGAAAATTGGTCTGGTCAGGAAGGGGGTGTAACTGCACTGTACTGAGGTGGTTAAGGCAACCTCAGAGACAAAGAAGAGAGAGAAAAAAAAACAGTTATAATAAGGTTATGTATAAATTATTAGGAACATTTCTTAAATAAGATTATGATAAAAATATTGATTGGAAGTCAGAGAAAAAACTCGGCAGTAGCCATTCTGTTGAAAAAGCAAGATAGTAGCCTCAGTACAGGTGTTTATCAGTCCATAGTGTCAGCCAGATCTGGAGCCGGAGGTGGAGATTGTATGCGACTTCTTTTCTGTGGATTGTAGTCTTCTCTTCTGGAAGCAGAGGAGGGATTATCAGCATATGAGGATGATTTTTGGCGAGTGTCCGCAGCATCTCTTGATGTGTTTATCATCCCTAGTTTCTGTAAAGTAGTTTGCAGGTCCTTAGCTGTTCGGCACATATATTTGCGACTTTTGAAAGTAAAATGCACTGAGAAAGGAAAGCCCCATTGGTAGATTATGTCATTTCGCTGTAATATTTGCAGTAGTGATTTCAGGGTTCTTCTTTTGTTGATTGTAATTTGTGAGAGGTCTGTGAATAATTGATATTTATGACCCTGGAAAATTAGGGTATCTTTATTTCTAGCTGTATTTAGCAGTAGTTCCTTAGTGTGGTAGAAATGCAATTTTGCGATAATGTCACGGGGAGGACCATCTGTTTTCTTTGGTGCTAGGGCTCTATGAACCCGGTCCATTTCAAGACGCTCTAGTGGGATAGCTGGTTGTAATTCTTGAAAAAGTGCAGTAATAGCACCGTTCAAATCAGTCACAGATTCGGGTATTCCTCTAATACGTATATTGGAGCGTCTTGCACGATTTTCGAAATCCTCCAATTTGGATTGTAATATGTCATTTTCCTCTTTAAGAAAATCAATTTCTGAGGCAATGTTAGATGTATAATTTTCCAGATCGTCTGCTCTAATTTCCAGTGCCGATGTACGCTGACCAAGTTCTCTAATTTCTATAGTAAGATTTGTGGTGATGGTATCTGCAGTGGATTTTAGTGATTTTTGAAGCAGATTTTCTATTTGTTTCAGCGTTACAGGAGGGGATAAGTCTTTTTGCGTGGAAAGTTCTAAATTCTCCAGAACTGACATATTTTTCTCAGGTATTTGGTTAGAGACTATGTGCCTTTAATGAGAGAACATCTTTATGTAAAGCTGCAGAAGGGGCTGTCTGTTTGTTCTCCTCCCCTGTGTCTCCCCTCAGAGGGGGAGGGTTTCAGTGCCATACTGCTGTATGTGTGAGGCAGCGCTTTCTTGTTAATTTTCTGCCTCATGAGTCTCTTCTGACCCCCCCGAATGTCACCTATGTAAGGTAGGGATATTTATCTACCGTTTGGTATGTTATATGTGCGGAGGGTCAAGTTACCTCCGCCGTTATATGGCTCCGTTGTCCTGCTGAGAATGGAGCTCTAAGCCAGCATTACCTCTCGGCTCGGCTCCGCCTTCTCCCTCCAGTATCATCGCTCTTTTTTTTTTGTTGTAGCAGTGCCGCTTCACGAAAAATGGCCTGGTCATTCAGCAGCCAAATCTTCTGAGGCTGAAGCGGTTAAGGTCCCTCTATACATATATTCTGGGACCAGTTTAAACAGGATCCAATTAACCTACCAATATGTATTGTGACGTGTGGGAGGACACTTGCAGAAGCACAGAGAGATCATGCTCATTCTATGCAGATAGCTCAAGTCAGGCACCCCTGTGGTGCAAGGGGAAAGCAGTAACTACTAAGCCACTGTGCTGCTCTTAGTTCACCTGGGCTGGCTGTATGTTACTTGTTTCTAATATTCATTGTTTGAACTTTCCAATACAATACCATGTGGATTATTTTGTATTGTAACTGACATTTTTTACTTATTAGGACCTCACTTTTTATACACATCACGCAGCTGAATGGAGACACTGGCATGTCTTAGATAGTCTCTCTGGATCTCACAGCTATAGTAAAGGTTTTTGCTTCTTTGTACCATGCCAGTGGTGCCACAACATCCCAGTAGCCTTCCAAAGGCGTAAAGACAGTACAGCATTTGCAGGGATAGCTGTAAATTATTCAGCCACAGAACCTAGTTATTAAGTGAACCTTATGGCCCTTGAATTTACCATCCACCTTAAAATTAAACTTGCATCAAGCAAAACTAATAACTTACAATTCTGCATGCTAATTCATAAAACAAGCATGTAGTGTATTGATGATAATTGTTTTAAGGACCCATAGATCATTATACTTACAAAAAGAAAAACATGGGAAAGTTTTTTACAAGCTTATCACTAAACCATCACTCCTGATGGTCCTTTTAGATTTTTGAGGGCCTTGAATAGGATTGTGGCCATAGTTCCCAACTGCCCCTCATTTTCAGGAATTGTCCCTTTTTTAGAGACAAGTTCCTCTATCCTCCATACATTATCTTTGTTGTCCTTTTTTGTCTGAAGTGTAGACCTCTAATAAAAAAAATGTGCTGTTAAAGTATTAAAGGTATTATTCTACAGAACATTTTTTGAAAAGCCAGTATAAATAGTAGTGATGAAAAAAAGGCCTTTTGGGTGTAACCAAACCTTTTTTGCATGTTAAAATGGACCTCGCATTCGTGTTTTTATTCTTTAGACCCTCAAACCCTGACACAATCTTGCAATACTTGTGATAATTTCTCAATATTTTTCCAGAAAGCCCATCTAGGAACTTGGGGCAGAAGCTGGGGTATAATGAGGGGGTGAAGGGGGTTTAAAGAGCAAGTTGACCTTACGCTTGGTCAGCTTTGGTTGTTCATGGTTCTTGTAACAGGGGGTATGGGAGGGATGTGTCCCTTTGTGCTAACACATAGTTTGTCTTAGAAGTTATCCCACTTTCTCATCTCAGGAAGTTGGGATGCCAATGTATATACAGTACAGCCATGGGCAAAAGTTTTGAAAATAACAAATATAAATTGTTACAAAGTCTGCTGCTTCAATTTCTTTTTTTATCTTTTTGTCAGATGTCACTATGGTATACTGAAGTATAATTGCATGCATTTTATAAGTGTCAAAGGCTTTTACTGACAATTTCCAAGTTTATTCAAAGAATAAATATTTGCAGTGTTGACCCTTCTTTTTCAAGACCTCTGCAATTCACTCTGGCATGCTGTCAATCAACTTTCTGGCCATATCCTGACTGATGGCAGCCCATTCTTGCATAATCAATGCTTGGTGTTTGTCAGAACTTGTGGGGTTTTTTTTTGTTCACCCACCTCTTGAGGATTGACCACAAGTTCTCAATGGGATTAAGGTGTAGGGAGTTTCCCATGGACCCAAAATATAGATGTTTTGTTCCCCAAGCCACTTAGTTATCACTTTTGCCTTATGGCAAGGTGCTCCATCTTTTTTAAAGACAAAAAGCTGTAGCTAGTGTAACCAAACCTACAAGATTATGGAGCATTTATGGACTATCTCGGTACTTGGTAACAAAGGTCAATCAAAAATAATGAAAAATATATATAAAAAGAATTTTTAATAATAATCAAGAAAATTGTACAAAAACGTATAAACAATCAAAAGCTTAATTAAAAGCATCCAACACAACCAAACAGTAACTATCGGGTTTCCCCGTATGGTTTATGTTGAAGGGTGGCGTGACAGAGTTCCTCTAGTGGTTTCACCGTGAAAAAACGCTTCTTCAGGATGGGGATCTATAGAATAGATAAATATAGTAGGGTAGAAACAAACACAGCAGAATATATATCAAGTTAACAACATAATTTTATAATAAATAAAAATCAGCAGATCGGCTCACCAATACGACCAGTAGCAAAAGATCACGGGACCCGCAAAATTCCCCCAGCAGCGAATACGGGGGAATATAAAGGACCGGCTCTGGTGTCAGAGCAATAGGGTCAAGCAGCCAGGGCGAAAGTGGCCCGCATACATACATGCAGGACACGTATGTGCGCTGACCAACCGGGCCATGGGGGACACCGCCATGCAAGTATTAACTACAGTCGTGGCCAAAAGTTTGGAGAATGACACAAATATAAATTTTCACGTCTGCTTCTTCAGTTTTTTTGATGACAATTTGCATATACTCTAAAATGTTATGAAGAGTGATCCTTTTTGCATGAAAATGAACGTAACCCAATAAAAAAAACATTTCCACTGCATTTGTGAAGAAGGCTTCAGGGTGGCCGAGAAAGTCCAGCAAGCACCAGGACTGTCTCCTACAGTTGACTCAGCTGCAGGATCGGGTCACCACTAGTGAGCTTGCTCAGGAATGGCAGCAGACAGGTGTCAATGCATCTGCGTGCACAGTGAGGCGAAGGCTTTTGGAAGATGGTCTGGAAGGGCAGCAAAGAAGCCACTTCTTTCCAGGAAAAACATCAGGAACAGACAGATATTCTGCAAAAGGTACAGGGATTGGACTGCTGAGCACTGGGGTAAAGTCATTTTCTCTGATGAATCCCCTTTCTCACTGCCATGTAAGGAGACTAGAGCCAGTTCCAGGATAGAATGATTCATCCTGTGTATATGTCCTGTGCCAATTGTCCATCGGTACAATAACCTCGCTATTACATTGTTTACTTGCTTTAAATAAATAACCAGAAAACAAAGCACAATTAAATCTGCAGTTTATAAAACACATCGATGATTCTGCTTGATTGTCTCTACCATTTCTTTCCTAAAGTTTCTGAGTTTCTTTGCACTGTTGCCAGATCGCTTCAGGCTAGATGTGTATTCTTGAAACATCATTACTTAAAGCAGATGTTGTGCTTTTGTGGCTGACTGCCTCTCTTGTTATGTTTGTCATTCGCTTTCAACGCAACGTCATCAAATGAATCCCTCTCATCCCCGTTCAGTCAATCTGTGTGACAGCACAGAGGACATAATGCAATGTCAGCATGTGCCAAACTTTTCGCTTTGCGAACAACAAAGTATTCTCTTTCTAGGCAAGGAAACCTGTCTGGAAAACAATCTTCATTGTTGACAGTTTCTAGCGATTTGTGTGGCATCAGTAGTGATTGGAGTGGTGGCAAGCTGAGCAGTGGTAAAAGTAAGGATAGGTACCACAGGAGCAAAGGTTGGGGGAGAAATTATTTCCTCACAAGTAAACATTAAAATTACCCTAGCTGATAATTATTTCTTGTTAACTTAGTAATGTGTAATTTAGGACTAAAGCCCCATACACACTATCAGATTTTCTGCTGATTTTTTCTTTCAGATTTACCAAAACCATGTAGTAGAAGGACCTGCCTGATTGCATACAAAATGAAACTCCTAAGGTGTGACCTTATATTGTATGGCTTTGGTAAATCTGAAGGAAAAAATCTGCAGAAAATCTGATAGTGTGTATGGGGCTTTACAGGTATTTATTGCCTATCCCAGGCATCATAGAACTACCCCTGATAATACCTTCTGATAACCTTATTTTTAGAAGAATGTAGCCATCTTTGTTCAAGCATTACACAGAGGCATGAGAAAAGAGTGCACCGCTATAGCATAAATAATATCAAACATATAATAACACAAAAAGCCACTCATGAACAAAATTGCTCGCTCTGAGCATATAAACGGAATTGGCTATACCAATACACTGATTATGTCACAATGCAAACCATATAAGAATCCATGTGTTTAAAAAAAGTTCATAAAATAAAATAATAGTCCAATAATGGAAAATGTAATGTTCCACATGACATAGATAATTGTAAGGGCATGTGAGTGACACTTCCTCCATGTTCCCCATTAATTTGTTGGGCGCAAAGTGTGTGTCACAAAGGAGGCCTGTCCCGGGGTGGGTTCTTCTGGGCTACGCCAGGCAATGAACAGGATCACTCATTAATGCCTTGCTCACCAATGCCCGGGACAAGACGAGGGCCTTTGCCAGGTCTCTGGTATGAGGCCAGGTTGCTGAGAGGGCGCCCCTTGCGGCTAAGAGCAACGCACCCCTGGGAGTGATACAGGGATTGTATGGTGCCCAAAGAAGCACGTATTGCTGGTACTGCTGCTGGATGAGCTGGTTAGCAGAGGGCAGCTGGGGTGTGCGCTGGGTGAACTGTGTTGGCAGCCGTGCAAGGAGAGATCCCAGGTATGGAACAGCAGGGTGAACCAAGAGCAGAGTCAGTAGCCAGGCCAGAGGTCATACACAGTGGAATCAGTCCGAGATGGATACAGCAACAAGCCAGGTCATACACAGTGGGCAGGAGATAGCAGAGTAGTCAGCCAAGCCGAGGTCAAACACGATGAGACAGACGGGAGCACAGGTCAGGACGTAAGCTGGGGGTCAACCCAGAGGTTCAGGATAAACAGGTATAGCAAGCCGGGTCAGTAGCGGGAAGTCGAACGATCAGGATATACAGGGCACAGGAGACACAGGAAGTTGCTGATAATCCGGCAGCTTACATATGCCAGGGGCAGGTTTAAATAGGTCAGAGGAGCATCAAAATCTGTCACCGGGTGCCTGCGCATCTGCATGCACCCGCCGTCATACACCTGCATGTGCATAGGGATTGGTCTGGCGCAACCATGATGGGTACTGACAGGATGACCCATTCTTCGGCCATTTCCCTGACAGCCATATTCAGTCAAAGTCTCTACTCAGAGTTCAGCCACCTGTGTGTAATGTCATGTGCAGAGTTATTCCAAAAATATTGATCCCTGTCCTACACACTTTAACAGGTGTATGTGTTGCTTTAGGATTGACATGCAGAGCCTATTCCCACTCCAGGTGTATGTGTTGCTTTAGGATTGACATGCAGAGCCTATTTCCACTCCACCAGTCAGCATACCTCTGTTACCTCACTCCCAGTAATAGAATAGAGTCTCACTGAGGACAAAGCACCCCAGCTTCTTACCAGATCATGTTGACCACTACTATTAGTAAGTGGTCAAACAGAGCATAACCCAGAGCATAACCCAACAGCTGCTGTGACACCTCCCTGGTTCGGAGGGTGGGGTCTAAGAGGGTGATGTGATCATGCACACCAAGTTTTATTGGCATCCAGGTCTTATTTGTCTGCCTGTAGGAACGCTATCCTATGTAACATGTTTTGGATTTCCGATTGAGTGCGCACTACGCATTTGAAACGCTTCTGGACCAGCCGTCGCAGTTTTACTGCGGCAGGCTGGCTCCCCTGGGTGAAATCACGTTACTGTACGTGATCTCGTGGGGTCCAGATAGCAGTGAGGTGCTGCACAGCGGGGGTGTGGATGCGTGTGGCCAACGGTTGTAATGACCGCCGGCCACAAGCGATTGTGACCAGGAGATACAGAACAGGGACGAGTGTGTGTAAACACACACTTTCCTGTTCTGTTCTGACAGGAGTGACAGATCGTGTGTTCCTATTAGCTAGGAACCATGATCTGTCACTTCCTGTGGTTAGTCCCCCCCCCCCCCCTTCATTTAGAATCACCTCCCAGGGAACATAGTTAACCTCTTTACCGCCCCCTAGTGTTAACCCCTTCAATGCCAGTGAAATTTTACAGTAATCAATGTATTTTTAATCAGACTGATCGCTGTATTAACCACTTCCCACCTGGCCAATGCATATATACGGCCGGGTGGGAGCCGTCTACTTCTGATAGGACGTTCAGGAACGTCCTTCAGAAGTAGCGGGATCGCGCGCGTGCGTGCCCGCGCAGCGGCGCGATCCCGATGTGCTCATGTCACTCGGACACGGCACATCTCAGATCGGCAGGAGGGCTCTGTGATTGGCCCTCCTGATCACATGACGGCCGTGTCCAATCACGGCCATCATGTGATGTAAACAATCAGCCGGTTGCTAGGCAATCGGCTCTCCTCTCCTCACATGGAAGTCATCGCTGAGGAGAGGAGAGCAGAACGCTGCAGCCGGCTGATGATCAGTGAGTATGAGCTGTTTTTTTACAGCTTTTTACTCACTGATCATCAGTCTAGTGTCAACACACAACACAGTGTAAACACAGTCCCCACATATGTCCCCAAAACACACATGTCCCCAAAACATACATGTCCCCAAATAATAAAAACACATGCCCCTAATAATAAAAACATGTCCCCCACATATGTCCCACTAAAATCACATGTCCCAATGATTATCTGCACACATATGTACGTGATCACCTGCACATGATCATTTGCGTACATATGTCCGTGATCACACAAACCAATTATTATACACTTAACGAATTTTTTTTTACCAAAAACATGTAGCAGAACACATTTTGGCTTAAATTTATGACAAAATTTGATTTTATTGGATTTCTTTTAAAATAGAAAAAAGAAAATATAGCTTTTTTTCCAAATTTCCGCTTTTTTTGCGCTTATATCGCAAAAAATAAAAAATGGAGTCGTGAATAAATAACACCAAAATAAAGCTCTATTTGTGCGAACAAAATGATAACAATTTCATTTGGGTACAGTGTAGAATGACCGCGCAATTGTCACTGAAAGCACTAGAGCGATGAAAGCTGAAAATTGGGCTGGGAAGGAAGGGGGCGAAAGTGCCCTGTATTGTAGTGGTTAATGCCAATGGTTCCAAAAATGTGTCAAAACTGTCTAATGTGTCCGATGTGTTGCCATAATGTCGCAGTCACAATAAAAATCTGAGATTTCTGCCATTACTAATAAAAAAATAATAAAAATGCTATAAATCTATCCCCTATTTTGTAGATGCTATAACCTTTGCGCAAACCTATCAATATACGCTTATTGCGATTTATTTTTACCCAAAATATGTAGAAGAATACATATCAGCCTAAACTGATGGGAAATAAATATATATATATTTTTGGGGGATATTTTTATAGCAAAATGTAAAAAATAATAAGTTTTTTTGTGAATTGATGCTTTTTTTCTTTATAGTGCAAAAAATAAAAAACTCAGAGGCAATCAAATACCACCAAAAGAAAGCTCTATTTGTGGGAAAAAAAGGGACATCAATTTTGTTTGGGTACAACGTTGTACGCCCACGCAATTGTTATTTAAAGCAACGCAGTGCCAAATCTCAAAAAGTGCTCTGGTCAGGAAGGGGGTAAATTCTTCCGGGGCTGAAGTGATTAACCGCTTCCTGCCCGCCCTATAGCCGAATGCCGGCCTTCGGGCGGGCGGCTTCCCGTGCCTGGCCGTCCCTGGACGGCCTGGTGTTTACTTCCGCAATGCGCGCCGCCGCGGGCGCGCATCGCGGAAGTTCTGTGTTTGCCGTGTCCCCCGGGGACAGGCAAACACAGATCGCTGTAAACGGCCAATCACAGCGGCCGTTTACAGCGTGATCGGCGTGTCCAATGGGAGATGATCTCATATGTAAACATATGAGATCATCTCTCAGCGCCGCTCTCCCTCCTCACACAGACAGCGTGTGAGAGGGGAGAGAAGAACGGCTGCAGCAGCCGTCAGTGTAAAAAAGTAAAAAAAAAAAAAAAAAAGTAAAAAAAAAGTTTAATAAAAAGTGCCATCCTCCCCCAGAGCCATCCTCCCCCAGTGCCACCCCCCCCCCAGTGCCATGCCCCCCCCCCAGTGCCATCCTGCCCCAGTGCCATCCTGCCCCAGTGCCATCCGCCCCAGTGCCATCCGCCCCAGTGCCATCCTGCCCCAGTGCCATCCGCCCCAGTGCCATCCGCCCCAGTGCCATCCGCCCCAGTGCCATCCACCCCAGTGCAATCCACCCCACCCCAGTGCCACCTGCCCGCAGTGCTATCTGTCCCCAGTGCCACCTGTTGTCAGTGCCATTTGTCCCCAGTGCCATCTGTCATCAGTGCCACGTATAAGTGGCATCTGTCATCAGTGCCACGTGTTATTAGTGCCACATAGTGCCATCTGTCATCAGTGCCACGTATTAGTGCCATCTGTCATCAGTGCCACGTATCAGTGCCATTTGTCATCAGTGCCACCTGTCAGTGTCACGTGCCATCTGTTGTCAGTGTCACGTGTCATCAATGCCACTTATCAGTGCCATCTGTCATCAGTGTCACGTGTCATTGGTGCCACGTATTAGTGCCATCTGTCACCGGTGGCACGTATTAGTGCCACGTATTAGTGCCACATGTCATCAGTGCCACGTATTAGTGCCACGTGTCATCAGTGCCACATATTAGTGCCACGTGTCATCAGTGCCACGTATTAGTGCCACGTGTCATCAGTGCCACGTATTAGTGCCACGTGTCATCAGTGCCACATATTAGTGTCATCTGTCATCAGTGCCACGTGTCATCAGTGCCACGTATAAGTGTCATCATTGCCACGTATCAGTGCCATCTGTCATCAGTGTCACGTGTCATTGTCCTGGTATTTCAAAAGTGTAATAAGTAGTCAACAAGTTAGATGTGTAATTTATGCTCCTAGAACACGTGATGGCGCTCCCTGCATGTTGGGCCTCTCTATGTGGCCAGGCTGCGAAAAAGTCCCACACATGTGGTATTGTAATACTCAGGAGGAGTAGCAGAATTTTTTGGGGGGTGTCATTTGTGGTATACACATGCCACGTGAGAGAAATAACCTATTACAATGACAATTTTGTGGAGAAAAATAAAGAAAATGAAAAATCTTCATTTTGCAAAGAATTGTGGGAAAAAAATGACAACATCAAAAAGCTCACCATGCCTCTTACTAAATACCTTGGAATGTCTACTTTCCAAAAAGGGGTCATTTGGGGGGTATTTGTACTTTCCTGACTTGTTTGGGTCACAAGAAGCGAGATAGGCCACCAGTACATCAGATGTGATCAATTTTGTGCGATTCGCACCACAGCTTGTAGACTCTCTAACTTTCACAAAGACCAAATAATATCCACTAATTTGGGTTATTTTTACCAAAGATATGTAGCAGTATAAATTGTGGCCAAAATTTATGAAGAAAAATTAATAATTTGCATAATTCTGTCACAGAAACAAAGAAATATGCGTTTTTTTTCAAAATTTTCGGTCTTTTTTCATTTATAGCGCAAAAAATAAAAACCCCAGAGGTGATCAAATACCACCAAAAGAAAGCTCTATTTGTGGGAAAAAAAGGACACAAAATTCATTTGGGTACAGTGTTGCATGACTGAGTAATTGTCATTCAAAGTGTGAGAGCACCGAAAGCTGAAAATTGGTCTGGGCAGGAAGGGTGTTTAAGTGCCCAGTAAGCAAGTGGTTAAATAAAAGGGGTTTATAAGGTGTCACGGTATGGTTGTGCCTTTTATCCTTTATTTCTGAGATACACTGTGGCAGCTCCCATCCCACATGAACAACAGAGGAGACAGAGCATCTGTTGGGCAAGGTTAAAAGTGGGCGATGAAGCGAGCTGGCACATCTCTTCACACCCAACCTGGGGTGTGTGCAGGGGGGGTGGGAGTGGCATGAGATTACAAATCTGTTGCCACCTGGCTACATATGCTTTTTCACAGTTGTGGCGAGGCTGCTGAAAAAAATTTCTCTGACATACTATCTTCATGTCCATTTGGCTTGGACCAGTTGGAATGGATGATCCAAGCCCTTCAATCCTGAAAATATAAAACTTCAAGGTGCTTCAAAAAATTGCTTCCAAGTAAAAGTTAACTCATATTGTGCACTTGCTGAAATTGCACTTCAACGCTTTAAAAAATAACAATTTTGGTTCCAAAGGTAATTACAGGCTGTACAGTAATTGAAGGCTTTAGGAAATCTGAAAAAATCGAAGTGCTGAGCTCACACCTGTATTCATTTTATTGTATCCATAAAACGGGAATCAAGCTATTTCATATTATATTTCCTTTCCTTTCAGTTCCAAACGCATCAAGCAACAAATTGCATCGTTTCTTCATTTAGATGATATTTTAATTGCGGGATGTATTGACTATCGAGTTGCAAAGAAAAGAAATGGATAATTCTCACTCGGATACAAATATTACAGTAATTATATGTGCATTTTTGATGCAGCAAAATCAGAAGCAGAGAACATCTAATACAAGTATATATGTAATACCGATAGCAGGATTGATGTTCGTTTCATTAAGCTGTATGAATGCAAGAAAACATGAGATGCATTTTACCTTTTTTTTTATCTACTTTACATGAAAAAAAGAGTTATATAGTACAAGTGCTGATTTATTAAAGCTGAACATCAGACAAACAATTAAACAGGTGAAACACATACACTATATTGTCAAAAGTATTGGGTCACCTGTCTTTACACACACATGAACTTTAATGGCATCCCAGTCATACATTATACATTTTTCTTGTTCAAATTCCTTTAGATTGACTTTCAACTATGTAGTGCAAGGGCCTGCCTAATTGCATACAAATGGAATGTGTTAGCCCTTGTACACACGGTCGGACATTCTGACAACCAAATCCATTGGATTTTGTCCAACGGATTTTGTCCGAAACTGTTGCATACACACGGTCGGACAAAGTTGTCGGAAAATCCGATTGTACATAACGTGATGACGTTATTTCGTTACGACGGGACTACGTTCAGGCTAATAGCCAATAGCTTTGGTCTAGGAATTTGATCTGAGCATGCGTGGCACTTTGTCCGTCGGAGTAGGCTATACATGATCGGAGTATGTCCGATCGGAGCATTTTGTCGGAAAATTTTACGGACAAGTTGGAAAACTTGGTCCGTTGGATACTCCCACCCTTTGCAGCACAATATTGAACCCTACGGACTAAGATTGGGATGCCATTAAAGTTCATGTGCGTGTAAAGGCAGGTGTCCCAATACTTTTGACAATATAGTGTATATGTGAATTGTTTGACCTGCCAGAAGATTTGCAATTCTTTTGGCCAATCCTGTGATTTGTATACCCCTACTATATAACTAAAATCTCATAAAAGCTTTAATATAAAATAATGTAATTTGAAAAGTAATTTTCAGTATTTTCAAATCTAAAGATTTAATTTAAAATAGTACCTGATAATTCTACTATGAAGGCCCTTGTTTAGGCCAGTTTTAGAGTAACACACCCTGGTCCTGTTTATACTGTGTTAGAACCCTGTCTTTCCACATGGTTATCGAATGATGTCCTTTGCTATGCAAGTCATCATATGCATTCGATCAAAGGAAGCCAACATAACAACAGATTCAGAAATTTATACTAATTGATAATAAATTTACACTTCATAATTGTAAATATATTAGTGAAATAAATAGTGATCTTTTTATCTACTTATTTATGTATTTTTGTACTGGGTACTATAACCATATTCTCAGTCATATCGCAGGTATGGCAATTTTAAAGGGAGCCTGTGAACATAGAAATGGGAGCTACTATTGCTGTTTTTAATACTCCAGGGCACCTGGATGCCATCTGGTTTTGCCTCCATTATAAATGCATTTAAATAGCCTTCTCTTACAATGAGGACTCCATAGCTGTGAGTGAGATCTTGCCTTAAAGCCATAGTAAACCATGCATGCATCAGGATATGTGATTTGGTGGAGACATGTAGGCTGAGGCCGCTCCTTATTGTTTATTTACCTGGGCTGCTTGGGAGTAGCGGTGATCCTTTCCTCTTTACAACCAAAAATGTTATCTTTGGCAGGAAAATTATTAAACCTGTTATATAATTAATAATAAAAACATATGGAAGCAGCGCTATCAAGTGAAAAGTGAAACAACATACATAAATAAATGGACAAATGTCCAAATACAAGTGATAAAATTCCCAAATTAGAAAGTCATTGATGCAAATCCAAAATTCATAAGGTGCAAAATATGTGTGCAAAAACGTGCGTCTTCCTTAAGAGACCCCACTCACTTAGTGAAATTCCCAAAGTTGATAACCAAAAATCATTGGTGCAAATTCGAAATTCATAAAATACTAAAAAAATATAAAATGTGTATCCCGCTTAGGAGACCACACTCACCAAAGAGGAGTCCTCAATTTTAAGTCCAAGGCTCAGCCCCATAGATGATGATAAATAAGTTCCAAAACCATTCAATGGATACTTGATAGAAAAAAATGCCGCACTCCACCGATAAAAAAAGAGGAAAAAACATATATGGTGAAGTACCATCAAACTATATGCAACATTGCGCACAACGGCGCTACTTACAGGAGCAGAGAATGCGAGTAAACTTTCAGGAAAACTTCCGCGATTGCCGGTGGTTCAGCGTGCGCTCCACGGAGGCAGGAAATGGCGTCACTAGTTGGCGTTGGCCGGAAATTACTTTGACGCGTTTCGCCCCTCCTCCAGGGCATTATCAAAGACATCACTTCCAGACGACAGAAGATCTAATTTAAACTGCATTTTAAACAAGTCCTCCCAAAAGGTGGAGCACAGTAGTCAATCCAAAACAGCGGATAAAAGCTCACACTTAATCCTGCTTCATCTGGTGTTTGCCTTCAATAAAACTTTACTAACAAACAATAAAAAAGAAAGGAACATCCTTCATCTCCATTTACAATTCAAAGATATTAAAATATATTACATAAATTACGGTTAGGAACTAAATTCATATTATTATGAAGAGTCTATAAATATTAATTAACTACCTCATCAAATGAATTTAATTAAAATTTAAAGATTTGAGAACGAATATAGAAATTAACATAAAAAAAATGAAAATAAAAATAAGAATAAAAGTTAAAAATAAAAATGAAAATAAAAATAAAATAGAAATAAATATAAAAAAATAAAAATAAACATAAAAATAAAAATAAATATAAATATAAAAATGAAAAAAATAAAAATATTATAATATACTAAACTAAAAAACTAAATAAGCAATTATATAATTGCTTATTTAGTATGCTCAGGACTGAAAAACACAAATGAAGAAATTCAGGGTGGAATTGACAAAGAAAGAAGCAACACTAGCTTCTCGAAAAAAAAAAAGCAGACTTTGTAGGCACAGCATGAGGCTGTATGTATTGAAAAAATATTAGCTAATGTTATTAAAGTTACATTAATATACAACAAACATAAAAAGACAGTTAAAAAGCACCCTCCCTTAGCAAGGAGTCAACAGATACCCAATCATATCAAAATTCCCTGAGGAAGAAGATCAACTCTGCGATACGCATTGGAATTAAAGTGGTTGTAAACCCCATTCATGAAATTTGACCTAAGCACATAGGTCTGCAGTGGTTACTTATCTCTCTCCAAACTCTAAGTGCTGTATCACTCTGGTGCTCCATTCATCTATCAGCAGAGTCACTTCTGACAAGCTCTCCGACACATGAGATAATAGCAGCTGAAAATTTTTGTCAGAGAGGGAACTTGTCCAAAAGGTTTGAAACTGCTGCCAGGAGGCGCCATCTTGGATGTGATGTCAGCAGACCCAGACACTCAAGTCACAGTAATGATTATGTAGGGAGGTAAGGGTTGAGATGTAGGAGCTGGGCCAATACAGACAATTAGTCACTCCCATAAGAGAGGAGTCTATGACATGGCAGGAAACAGGGGAACTCTCACTGTGCTAGGGAGGTGACTCCTGGAGTGACTGAATTCCCTAGCAAGTTCAAAGGCATGTCACAATTGGATAAAAAAAAATATTTATGTAAAGGACTATAATACTATTGGACTATGGGCTTATGGGAGATTGCTTACCACTGGAATTCCTACAGAAAGCAAAGAAACTGAAATATTGTTTTTAAATATTATTGGCCTTCAAAATGGACATCTAGTCGTTAAAAGCTCTATTCTTTCTTCTTCCAGCCTTTATACGTGAAATAAGTTTAATGAGTTTTATTGTGCATTTGCAAAACAAAACAACCCCAACTTTTAACTCGGATATATTTGCCCTTTCAGAGCAGAATATTATTAGATCATATGAGGTCCATAATTAAACATTTGTTACACTGTAAAGAATGACTTTAATAAACTTCCATTTTTGGTGACAAGCGAAGCAATATTATAAATTAAATCAATTTTCCCATAGCAGCATAGTTTAAGAATCTCACATTTGGAATAGTTTTTAATTGCCTCGATTTAATTACACAAGTTCACGAGAACTCCAGAGTGCAGAGAAGTAGAGAAATATCACTGCAATCAGTAGCTTGCAGATATCTGACTCATAGCTTTTGAACTTCACATAAACAGTAAACAGGAAGAAAAAAAAGGCTCTGCTCTCTCAAATTCACATGATTATAATTTTGGTATTTAGCAAAATATCTACAGAGTAAGCGTTTCATTGAAAATTCGTGCCTGTGGCGAAATGAGGCATGTGGTAACAATGAGCAATCATAGCTAGCTTGTTTAATAAAACATATGCTATGGAGGCACAGATTTTATAAGCACAGCTCTTGTATTAAAGGGGATCCATCCTTATTTAATTCTTAGCCTTTAGGTTAAGAAAGGGTTTTGTCTGTCAAAGAGACATCATGCATACAGAAATAAGTTAAATTAGGGAAAGATGAGTGACTGATGCCCTTATTAAAAAATAGTAGCAGGAATAGCAGAAGTACGTAGCCAAGACGATAAACAAAGGCAAATCAAAGGCAGTGACAGAAGGTCGGTGTATGTCAGATACTTACAGGGAAGTGACCAGCACTGACAGCCAGGGAAGGTATGGTTGGAAATGTACGAACTGCTTTACTAAAACGGCATGCCAAATATTAATCCAGGAAAAGAAAGATGTAAGTCGTGAGTTGAATCTTTACCTGTCAGTCAGATAATTGGTTGAGCTTGATTACCAAACCTCTGCAGCTCTACCACAAAGTGTCTCTCCCCCCAAAAGAAATATACAAAAAATATACAATGGCCACGACTATGAAATCCAAGTGTAGCGCCCTGCTCCTAATGGACAGACGCTATTATTTTTCAAATTTAGTTGTCTGAAGCTGCAGCTGGGCTCAGGCTAATTTTTCCAAAAAAGTTGTGGTTTCTGTGCCAGTCCAGCTGGGTTGCATTGGTTCCCACTTGACCATAGGTGTCGCTGTCACCGCCGGTAGGTGTGGAAATGCAGCAGGCTGGATGTATTGAATACTACCTCTTGCTCGGAAATAGCTCAGTGGGAGTGGCTTCCCTGCTGTGCATTCTGGGAGAGGGTATTTCAGGTACCGAAGCCATTTTAGGTGGTCTTTTTCTGGAGTCCACTATCCCGACCTCATGGCCCTCCTGGCATGGGGTCTGTGTCGCATGGTCCTGTGACTTGGGGCCGGCTGGGTCAAGGCTTTGCAACTGAGAGGGTGGGCCCAGAAAAGTCTTGGGGCCTACTGATCCAGGGGTGGTCCTGTGCTGTCTCGCCTGCAGGGAGAGGCCAAGAAAACTGGAGGATCTAGGGGAGGATTTTTCTAGTAGAGGACCAAGCACAAGGCTGGTACCTCTGGAGGAGCCTAGAAACTCAGTTGGAGGACGCAACCCGGATCAACAACCATACAGTATCGCCGGGTCGAAAGAAACTGGTACTGTATGGTAGTTCTTTAAAACTCTCAAGATTTCTTAGTTTAATTGACAAGTCTGTGGCAGAGACTTTGTTGAGCATCTCATCGGCTGCTAGGTCAAGTGAGAGGGGACTATCCGATGGTTGCTGGATCCAGTCTGTGGAGTTGTTTGTCCTCTGGATCTGACCAATACCTCTAACCCGCAATTACTAGGTGCCTGAACTCCCCCTTATCCTTTGACCTTCTATTCAAGGACTTTTGTGCTTATCCTGAATAAATGTAAATAAAAAATGGACTAAGTGTCGGATTCAACATCATTTAGGCTACTTTCCAACGGGACCCTTGTGACGGAGAAGCGAGCAGGTGAGGTAACAGTAAGCTCAAATAAAACCAGCAGCTTCTTCGGGGGTCAGTGCTACACAAGCAACAGACAGTCATCTTAAAAATTCATCATCTTTTATTATTGATACAATTGAGACAGCAGGAAGATATAAAGGTATCCAACCTGTTTCTGGGGCCAAACAATCTTCCTTCTTCAGGGCTTGGATGAAAAATTAAAACTATTACAGTAAAACCTTGGATTGCAAGTAACTTGGTCTACAAGTATTTTACAAGAAGAACAATTTTTTAAAATTAATTTTAACTTGATAAATGAGCGATCTCTTGCAATACGAGTAGCGTCATGTTACAACTGAGTATAAAATATAGGAGAGGCGACTTACATGGTTGATGATTAAAACAGGCACATCTAAGTATGCAGGATCTGGTCATCCAACTGTCCACATACACCGTCCTCCGCACCACCACCATCAACGTCATCCCTTCCATGTTGCACTACATGAGGGCTTTAAGTCTCGCTTTCAGATCGCTCTACTGCAGGGTAGTCTTCCTGGTTAGGATTGCAGACTGAGAGCGATGAGAACCGACTGTGCAGAATATGGACTATGTGGACAGCTTTACACCAGATGCCTGTATACTTAGATTTGCCTCTTTTAATCATCAACCATGTGAGTTGCTAAATGTTCTACCTTCATTAAATGTAACCATATTGCTACACTTAGCCCTTGTACACACGGTCGGACATTCTGACAACCAAATCCGTCGGATTTTGCCCGATGGATTTTGTCTGACAGATTTTCTCCGAAACTGTTGCATACACACAGTCGGACAAAGTTGTCAGAAAATCCAATCGTACTTAACGTGATGACGTTATTTTGTTAGGATGGGACTATGTTCAGGCTAGTAGCCAATAGCTTTGGTCTAGGAATTTGATCTGAGCATGCGTGGCACTTTGTCTGATCGGAATTCTCTACACATGATCGGACGAAGTCTGATCGGATAATGTTGTCGGAAAATTTTATAGCCCAGCTGTAAAACTTGGTCCGTCGGATACTCCGATGGAAACAGTCTGATGGAGCCCACACACTGTCGGATTATCCGACAACATGGTCCTATCGGACATTGTCCATCGGAATGTCCGCCCGTGTGTACAAGGGCTTAGAGGCGTCTCTCTTACCTTTTATACTCTGTAGCTCCTGCTGGATTTTGCTTCTTATCCCCTTGTGGAGGCTACCATTTGTGGATGGACATTTTATGGTTACACAACTTATCACATTGCTATAATCTTTTTATATGGACTATAAACTGAAGGACTTATGAATAAATGGTTGTGGAATGAATCATCTGAGTTTCCATTATTTTTTATGGGGAAATTCACTTTGACATCTGAGTGCTTTGGATTACAAGCACATTTCCGGAATGAATAATGCTCGCAATCCAAGGTTTTACTGTATTATGGAACTCTAAAAACTATTTAGTTAGGGTTCAGATCTACTTTAATTATTATTATTCAGGAAATGTCAAGCTTTAAAGGAGGTAGTAACAGAAGGTGGGCTTTGCCCTTTTAGTGTTATAAAGTTATAAAAGTGTTAGGTGTTTGGGGAGAGTGGTATTAAACAGGTTTTTGGGGATTTTTTTTTATTATTGTAAAGAAGCACCCACCTCACCAACTTAAAGTATGCCAATTTTGTGTTAGAACGCTGGGCTAGACAACCTCCTGACATTTCTTTTAACTAAATGGTCAGTCCACCCAAATATATTTTAGGTGTCAGCCCTGAGTTCTTACGGAAATACTCCATTACTTAGCTCTTTTATTTAAATAATAAAAAAGGGAAACACACCATTGGTAGGCAAACTTTTGGGCACAGTGTGCCGAAAAATGTTTTCAAAGAAATTGAGCGTGACGATTTTCTAACAAAAAAAAATGGCAATGTCACACTCTCAATCACAAAAAGGATTTTTTATAAAGTAAATGCTGTAAACTACTTTAGTAGTAAGAAGTTAAGATCCTGCACTGTCGCGCCTTGGACCAGCCTCAATTCATGCACCTTCATACCTCAGATTACTGTCCCCCCTGCAAATCTGTTTCACCACCGAACTCCCCCACCACTGTAATCTCCTGAACATCATCACGGTACTATCCTGCACATCTGCCCCACCACTGTACGCCCTGCTCATCTGCACCACCACTGTACTACCCTGCTCATCTGCCTCACCACTGTAATCCCCCTGCAAATTTACCCCACCACTGTACCCCCTTCTCATCTGCTCCACCACTGTAAGACCCTGAACATCTGCTCCACCACTGTAACCCCCTGCACATCTGCCCCACCATTGTACTACCCTGCACATCTGCCCCACCACTGTAACCCCTTGCTCATCTGCTCCACCACTGTAACCCCCTGCTCATATGCCCCACCACTGTAACCCCCTGAACATCTGCCCCACCACTGTAACCCCCTGAACATCTGCCCCACCACTGTAACCCCCTGCTCATCTGCCCCACCACCGTAACCCCCTGCACATCTGCCCCATCACTGGACCACCCTGGTCATCTGCCCCACCAATGTACCCCTTTATCATCTGCCCCCCAATGTACCCCCTTACTCATCTGCCCCACCAATGTACCTCCTTTCTCATCTGCCCCACCAATGTAACCCCTTGCACATCTGCCCCACCACTGTAACTCTCTGCACATCTGCCCCATCATTGTACTACCCTGCACATCTACCCCACCACTGTACCACCGTGCACATCTGCCCCACCACTGTACCACACTGCACATCTGCCCCACCACAAGATCACCCTGCTCATCTGCCCCACCACTGTAACCCCCTGCTCATCTGCCCCACCACTGTAACCCCTTGCTCATCTGCTCCACCACTGTAACCCCCTGCTCATATGCCCCACCACTGTAACCCCCTGAACATCTGCCCCACCACTGTAACCCCCTGAACATCTGCCCCACCACTGTAACCCCCTGCTCATCTGCCCCACCACCGTAACCCCCTGCACATCTGCCCCATCACTGGACCACCCTGGTCATCTGCCCCACCAATGTACCCCTTTATCATCTGCCCCCCAATGTACCCCCTTACTCATCTGCCCCACCAATGTACCTCCTTTCACATCTGCCCCACCAATGTAACCCCTTGCACATCTGCCCCACCACTGTAACTCTCTGCACATCTGCCCCATCATTGTACTACCCTGCACATCTACCCCACCACTGTACCACCGTGCACATCTGCCCCACCACTGTACCACACTGCACATCTGCCCCACCACAAGATCACCCTGCTCATCTGCCCCACCACTGTAACCCCCTGCTCATCTGCCCCACCACTGTAACCCCTTGCTCATCTGCTCCACCACTGTAACCCCCTGCTCATATGCCCCACCACTGTAACCCCCTGAACATCTGCCCCACCACTGTAACCCCCTGAACATCTGCCCCACCACTGTAACCCCCTGCTCATCTGCCCCACCACCGTAACCCCCTGCACATCTGCCCCATCACTGGACCACCCTGGTCATCTGCCCCACCAATGTACCCCTTTATCATCTGCCCCCCAATGTACCCCCTTACTCATCTGCCCCACCAATGTACCTCCTTTCTCATCTGCCCCACCAATGTAACCCCTTGCACATCTGCCCCACCACTGTAACTCTCTGCACATCTGCCCCATCATTGTACTACCCTGCACATCTACCCCACCACTGTACCACCGTGCACATCTGCCCCACCACTGTACCACACTGCACATCGGCCCCACCACAAGATCACCCTGCTCATCTGCCCCACCACTGTAACCCCCTGCTCATCTGCCCCACCACTGTAACCCCTTGCTCATCTGCCCCACCACTGTACCACCCTGCTCATCTGCCCACCACTGTAACCCCCTGCACATCTGCCCCACCACTGTAACCCCCTGCACATCTGCCCCACCACTGTAACCCCCTGCTCATCTGCCCCACCACCGTAACCCCCTGCTCATCTGCCCCACCACCCTAACCCCCTGCACATCTGCCCCATCACTGTACCACCCTGGTCATCTGCCCCACCAATGTCCCCCCTTTATCATCTGCCTCACCAATGTACCCTCTTTCTCATCTGCCCCACCAATGTTCCCCCTTTCTCTTCTGCCCCATCACTGTACCTCCCTGCACATCTGTCCCACCACTGTACCCCATGCTCTTCTGCACCTCCACCGTAACTCCCTGCTCATGTGCTCCACTGATGTACCTCCTTTTTCCTCTGCACATCTTCCCCACCTCTGTACCCCCCTGATCCTCTGCGTGGAGCCACTGTAACCCCCTGCTCATCTGTCCCACCAATTTACATCCTTTCTCCTCGGCCCAAACACTGAACCCGCACTGCTCATCTTTCCCACCACTGTAACCCCCTTCTCATCTGGCCCAACACTGAACCCTCCCCTACTCATCTGTCCCACCACTGTAACCCCTTGCTCATCTGCCCCATCACTGTACCCCCTTGCTCTTCTGTCCCACCACTGTAACCCCTCTGCTCATCTGCCCCATTAATGTACCCCCTTTTCTCATCTGCCCCACCACTATACCTCCCTGCACAACTGCTCCACCACCGCCATACTCTTCTGCCCCACCACTGTAACCCGCTTTCTCATCTGCCCCACCAATGTACATCCTGCACATCTGTCTCACCTCTGTAACCCCCTGCTCTTCTGCCTCTTTTCACATTTGCCCCACTGCTCTACCCCCTGCTTTTCTGTCCCACCAATGAACCCCCTTCTCATCTGCCCCAACACTAAACCTCCCGGCTCATCTGGCCCAACACTGAACCCCCCTGCTCAATTTGCCCAACACTGAACCCCCCCCCCCCCGCTCATTTGGCTCAACACTGAACCCCCCTGCTCATCTGCCCGAACACTGTACCCCCTGCTCTTCTGTCCCCCTGCTGAACCCCCTTCTCATCTCTTCCACCACTGTACCTCCCTGCACATTTACCTCACCTATGTACCCGCTTGCTCATTTTCCCCACCGCTGTACCCTCCTGCTCATCTGTCCCACCGATGAAACCCTCCTGCTCATTTTCCCCACCGCTGTACCCTCCTGCTCATCTGCTCCACCACTGTACCCTCTTCTCATCTATGTTATGTGTGATATACAGAGAGGTGAAAGGAAGCAGAGATGAGACACATCTAACTGCCCTGGCACACTCCTCCTGCTGATCCAAATCTCACAACCAGCCCACGTGCTGCAATGTGATGTCACATACAAGCATCTGGAATGGATGTGCAATGATGAGCTCAGGTCAGGGGCATTTTCTGAAAGCAGTGGGCCTTTGTCCAGGTTCATAAGTTGGGCCCCCACAGCTGAGAAAACATGCGGCGCTCTGCGCCACAGGAAAAGTTGGTTATGATTTTCATTGCGCTGAATACTGGTTCTGGCTTAAAGGGACACAGAGACAGAAGTGGGGTTCAGTAGTAAGTGACGCAAAGGTTCAGGAATAATGTTAACAAAGTTCCCAGAAGCTCAACAGTAATTCTACAAACTATCAACTGATTGGGGTTTTCTCAATCACAGTGAAATCCCTTCTTTCTGAGATTGGTAGTGGCAACCAAGCGAGTCCATCCTCCTCCAGATGGTGAACCGGGCTAGCAGGACTGTGATTGGCTTTAGCAGTCCTCCTCCCAGAAACAGTATTCAGCGCAATGAAAATCACACCCAAAATCACCTCCCCCCCCCCCAGCAGAACTGCACCCAATCTCTTCCCCATCACAAGAGCTGACGATCGCAGCTACAGCAAAGTTAGAGAACCAAACAATGTGTGGGAGCACAGTACCTCCCCCTTAGTGCAGGTGCAGTGTGGGGAATTTTGAAATTGGAATGCATTAGTGTCTCACTGACACTTCCCTGTACTGCTCTGCTGATGGGGAGGGAGTTGAATGCCGCCAAAAGAGGCTTCACGTGCCGCTTGTGGCACCAGTGCAGAGCGTTGCCTACCCCTGTCACACACTATGTCCACTAAACATGTCTTTCTTTTATTACAAATTAGTATAGTAGAGTATATAGGAGAAAGCTCTGATGAATTTCTCACTTCTCTCAGCCCATTGTCACATAGCGGACAGTGCTAGGTGCAGTGGGAAACTCTTCAGAGTTTCATCTTGTATCTTGTACTAATTTAGCATAAAAGACATATGTTTTTAGAGGACATAGAGTGAATTTTTTTTTAGAATTGACTTTATTGGTGACACAGGAGTACACAGACAAGATCTTAAAATGTATACAAAATGTATTAGTATCCAAAAAAGATTTCTTTAAGAATATCTTACAAGACAACATACAAATGTGTCAAAAGACCCCCTGTAAAGACTCCCACTAAAACAAAGTCATTAGTATCCCACAGATGATAGATAGATGTATTCACAGTAATCAGTTGTCAGATTTTAACCAAAGTATGTATCTGTACAGGGATATACAAGGAAACCGTATTCCTTGACATGTTTCTGAGGGTGCAACGGCTTCATCAGGAGGATGAGAGAGGACAATAAGACTGCAATTATGTAATACAAATAAATGATGAGTATTATATAATACATTGTCAATAGTTTTAAACATGACAGTTCACTGATATAATAGTACTTACTACATTTGTACATAAAATTTTGGACAAGTGGGTACTGTACCCCAGATTCACTTGCAGGCATAGGGACATTTAAAAGGCAGGGCTAAAAAGGAAAAGAGTGGAAAAACATGGAAAGGGAGAGGAGGGGAGGGAAAATGAGCAAAAGACCCTAAGCAATTTTTCAAGGAGGTAAAATAAAACAAAAAACTATGCTATATGTCCAAAACAAAAGAAAACAAGAAAGACCAACCAGCATATATTATACAAGAAGGGATATAATGTTATTTCTTGTAAAAATAAAGATAAGCTGTTGTCAAAATATATACTGTATTTCCGAATGCCATTTCACACCAGTGAGCTAGAAATTGTATAATGCTGTAAATAAACACTTATACAGTATATATAATTACTATAAAGCTGGAGCAAGTCATGAATGATTATAGTAACTCCAATTATGCATAATGCTTAAAGTTCACCTTTTGGAGCATGTTACACGCTACATACATATTTAGGGTGTAATGTGTAATATTTATGTCTCCTTAATCCTTTTTTGAAACAATCCCAAACGCCAATTTAGAATTTCTAATCTAGGGGCCAGAAAACAGCACTGTGCATCCAGGAAAAGATCATCTGAGGGCATGATAAAGTTGTAGAGTTCATATGAAATGTTTTTCCATGATTCCCAATCAAGTGAGTCCACCCTCATGGTAGTCAGGGGGCTGAAACCCCTATCTGAGTGGACTGGTTCTCCTAAGACTCTCATCTTGCACTGCTCTTCTCAATATGAAGATGTCAGAGCAGGGAAAATGGCTGCGGTTCGTGTTTGTGAACTGAAGCAGAGTTCGCGTACCAATGCCAATTTATGTGAACTCTTCACTTAGCGAACTGAGTTGTTCGTGAACAGAAGAGTTAGTGAACCGAGGTATCATAGTTACATAGTTAGTCAGGTTGAAAAAAGACCCAAGTCCATCTAGTTCAACCATAAATAAATAAAAAAAATTAAAAAAATATACAATCCCATATACCCAATCTTATACCCACAGTTTATCCAGAGGAAGGCGAACCCCCCCCCCCCCCCCCCCCAGAAAAGCAGGATCCAATTTTCTACAGTAGGGGAAACAATTCCTTCCTGATCCCAGAGAGGCAATTGGCAGAGAGGCGATTTTCCCTGGATCAGCTTTACCTATAAATGTTAGTACCCAGCTATATTATGTACATTTAGGAAAGAATCCAGGCCTTTCTTAAAGCAATCTACTGAGCTGGCCAGAACAACCTCTGGAGGGAGTCTATTCCACATCTCTTACTGTGAAGAAACCTTTCCATATTTGGAGATGAAATCTCTTTTCCTCTAGACGTAAAGAGTGCCCCCTTGTCCTCAGTATTGACCATAAAGTGAATAACTCAATACCAAGCTCACTATATGGGCCCCTTATATAATTATACATGGTGATCTCCTCTTCTCAAGAGTGAATACATTCAGTTCCTCTAATCTCTCCTCATAGCTGCGTTCCTCCATACCTCTTATCAGTTTGGTTGCCCTTCTCTACACTTTCTTCAGTTCCCAGATATACTTTTTGATAACTGGTGCCCAAAACTGAACTGCATACTCCAGATGAGGTCTTACTAATGATTTGTACAGGGGCAAAATGATATCTCTCTCTCTGGAGTCCATACCTCTCTTAATACAAGAAAGGACTTTGCTTGCTTTGGAAACTGCAGCTTGGCATTGCATGCTATTATTGAGCTTATGATCTACCAAAACCCCCAGATCCTTCTCCACCATTGATTTACCCAGTTGTACTCTCTCTAGTATGTATGATGCATGCATATTCTTAGCCCCCAAGTGTATAACGTTACATTTATCAACATTAAACCTCATCTGCCACATAGATCACTGTAATGAGAGCATTCAGTCACAAGCCCTGCAGCTTTCAAAATGACAGCCCATACAAAGGAACAGACTGAAAACGTAGGCTTCCACGTTGGGTCTTAAAATACCTCCTCCAATACCATGAATGACGTGGAGGTGTCTTAAGTTTGTCTCATTCCAATGTGCCTGCTTATGGGCATGACCATCTTACCATTTGCATGGTCATTAATCCTCAGGTGTAATTGTCTCATGGTCTTATAAAAAGCACTGCAGGCACAGTTGCGAACTTGCACATGTTAAAATTTCCCTATATATAGGTTTTCACATTTGAATTTGATAACAATTATGATCTAGTATACCTGAGAGGCCTGTGGTATGCCTTTTTGAGTATGGTTTTGCTATAGCTTCATTCAAGTAGTATCATTTGTAACAGTTAACCTGAAGGTCCAAATATTCATCTTGCAAGCAGTTATTGTGAAGTCTGATATGCTGGCCATATGGAATGCTTTTTACAAGTTCGCTAGGATGGGCAATGGTAGCATGAAACATTTAATTGTCTGAGGTGGGTTTACTATATAGTGTTGTAACTAGTGTGCCATTTGGATGTATGCACACCTCTAATTCAAAGAACGCAATACTACTGGTATGGTATAGCATAGTGAATGTTACATTAAACAAGTTTACACTCAAAATATGCATGAATTCCTGAAGTTCCAGTGTTGTACCAGACTAAATGACCAGGACGTCGTCTATGTACCTGTACCAACTTACCATGTGGCACATATACAGTATCACACAAAAGTGAGTACACCCCTCACATTTTTGGAAAAAAAAGATTATATCTTTTCATGTGACAACACTGAAGAAATGACACTCTGCTACAAAGTAGTTACTATTGTGTGTACAGCTTGTATACAACCCTATTGAGCATCTGTGGGGCATCCTCAAACAGGAGGAGCACCAGGTCTCTAACATCAACCAGCTCTGTAATGTCATCACGGAGGAATGTTAAACAACTCCAATGGCAACCTGTGAAGCTTTAGTGAACTCCATGCTCAAGAAGGTTAAGGCTGCACTGGAAAATAATGGTGGCCACACAAAATATTGACACTTTGGCTCCAATTTGGACATTTTCACTTAGGGGTGTACTCTCTTTTGTTGCCAACAGTTTAGACATATGGCTGTGTGTTAAGTTATTTTGAGGGGACAGCAAATTTCCAGTTATACAAGCTGTACACTCACTACTTTACATTGTAGCAAAGTGTAATTTCTTCAGTGTTGTCACATGAAAAGATACAATAAAATAGTTACAAAAAATTAAAGGGTGTACTCACTTTTGTGAGATACTGTAGTTCCGACTGCAGCATGCCTTAGACAGTGGAGAGCGGAGAGATATCACCCACACTCCGCCTCTGCCTGCAGACTGAATTCTCCTTTCAGCAGCAACCTCTCTTGGATCTGTGTGAAGAGAGAGTAACGAGAGCAAGCTTGTGGGCGACACATGTAGGCTGTCTGCAGGAAACTGTGCAACCTTTCTTAGTAAATTATTCATGCTGGATGGGGCTTTGTTAATGCTGCTTGGATGTGGGTCTATGTTAATGCTGCTTGGATGTGGGTCTGTTAGTGTCTCTGAGCTGGATTGGGCTGTCTCTGAGCTGGAAAGGGCTGTCTCTGAGATGGAAAGGGCTGTCTCTGAGCTGGAAAGGGGTGTCTCTGAGCTGGAAAGGGGTGTCTCTAAACTGGATTGGGCTGTCTCTAAACTGGATTGGGCTGTCTCTGAGCTGTAATGGGCTGTCTCTGAGCTGGAATGGGCTGTCTCTGGGCTGAATTAGCCTGTCTCTGAGTTGGATTGGGTTGTCGTTGAGCTGAAACAGGCTGTCTCATAGCTGGAACAGACTGTCTTATAGCTGGATTGGGCTGTCTCTGAGCTGGATTGGGCTGTCTCTGAGCTAGATTGGCCTGTCTTTTTGCTGGATATGGGCCTGCCTTTTTGCTGGATATGGGCCTGTTTCTTTGCTGGATATGGGCCTGTCTCTTTACTGGATATGGGCCTGTCTCTTTACTGGTTATGGGCCTGCCTCTTAGCTGGTTATGGGGCTGTCTGTTTTCTGGATATGGACCTGTCTCTTTACTGGTTATGGGTCTGTCTCTTGGCTGGTAACTCAAGAAGTGCCTTTCTTTAATCAAAGGTTAAATTATCTATGCCCTATTGTTTGTAATTGGCATCTCTTAGGCCTAAATTTCAATACAGGCATGTCTCTGAGCTGGATTAGGTTGTTCCTGAGCTGGATTGGCCTGTCTGGATATGAGCCTGTCTTTTTGCTGGATATGGGCCTGTCTTTTTGCTGGATATGGACCTGTCTTTTGCTGGTTATGGGCCTGTCTCTTAGCTGGTTATGTGGTCTCTCTTTGCTGTCTTTTATGTAACTCAATAAGTGCCTTTCTTTAATCAAAGGTTTAACTATCTATGCCCTTTTGTTTGTAATTGGCATCTCTTAGGCTTACATTTCAATACAGGGCATGTGTCAGTATCTGACTGTGTGTTTAGAGTCTGAGTATTATTCAATGTATTGAATCTAGAGCTGGGACGAGCTCTGTCCTTGTCTGCACTCTGAGTGGTTGCTACATAAGAGGACCTGGTGGAGCCTTGAGCGGCACCTGTAAATTTAGTTTGGGTTACATTTAATAAAATTGGTCACTTCCACATTCCAGTGTAATGTGGCTTTTTTGAACTGAACATCTTTGTGTGGATCACTGATGTAACACATTTCCACTAATAACTAGTGCAAGGGAAAACTACAATTTTCACAGCCTGTCTCGCATTATTATTAAAGTAATTTTTTATGAGTATTAATGAAGTATAGGGAGCCAGAATATAAGTAGTACTCCCGCTCTCTCAACTTATTAGAAAACTCAGGGTTCACTGCTGCAGACACCTAATTGGCTGATCCTTGGCATATAAACAAGTGAATGAGTAAAGTTGTGATGCTGTGCTGTGAACTTTCTGACAAAATGTTGTGAACCACTATACTAAAGTGCTAGTGAAAAAGTGATTCTGTAACAAACAAAGATAAAAAAAAACAGGTTATGCTGTAGTGAAACAATTGCTCAGTGCAGCATGTACAGTAATCTTGATAATCAGCACATGGTGATAGTAATAACCACTACAAATGAATACATAAACACGCAAATGGTAAGTACATAAAGGTGTGAGTATTATTAAATGCAATCTTGGAACAAAGAAATAGTATCACACATGGTGATAATAACAAACAAATAAAACATCCAATAAGCCAACCTGGGCACTGATATTAAAATGTATAAGAGTCCCAATAGAGTTGTGACAATCAAAGATTGTTAGATAGGTGATGTTCCCTTCACTGTGAAAATAACGGCCGATGACAGGCCAATCCACTGCAGTGACACCTTAATGTGCACAAGCCCATCACCTTACTGCTGAAAGGTTACAGCATAAAGGAATCAGATGCTTTGGACAGGGGTCTTCAAAGGGTCCCTCCTTGGTGGATGCAGCAATGGATCATAGGTATATGCCAATGTCAGTGCCTGATAGTCGGTTGTGCCTGTCGCTTCTATAGAGGGAGTAGCCTTGGACAGTCCCAAGCCAGTCCTGTGATCTGCGGTTTTGCTATATTTCCTTATAACGCGTCATCCCTTGCTGGTATGTATGTCTAATATCTACGTACCAGCAAGGGATGACGCATTCTAAGGAAATATATCAAAACCGCAGCTCACAGAACTGGCTTGGGACTGTCCAGGGCTACTCCCTTTATAGGAGCGACAGACACAACCGACTATCAGGCACTGACATTGGCAAAGCATAATTCAGCCCATATGCAAAAGAATCTGGGACCTAATGCACACACTGGAGGCAAAGGTTGTGCCCATACCTATGATCCATTGCTGCATCCACCAAGGAGGGGCCCTTTGAAGACCTCTGTCCAAAGCATGTGATTCATTCATGATGTAACCTTACAGCAGTAAGGTGAGGGGCTTGTGCACATTAAGGTGTCACTGCAGTGAATTGGCCTGGCATCGGCCATTATTTTCATCTTTCACGGTGATGGGAACATCACCTATCTAACAATCTTTGATTGTCACAACACTATTAGGACTCTTATACATTTTAATATCAGTGCCCATGTTGCCTTATTGGATGTTTTGTTTGTTATTATCACCATGTGTTATAATATTTCTTTGTTCCAAGATTGCATTTAGTAATACTCGAACCTTTATACACCTACCATTTGCATGTTTATGTATTCATTTGTAGTGGTTATTGCTATCACCATGTAGCGGCCCCATTGGCTTGAGTAAATAACGAGAGGAGAGCTTCTGACAAGTGCAGTACTTTTATTCTTTTGCCTCAAAGGTGTGCATTAAGTTTGAACACCACAGAGGTTAATCCCTTTGACTCCTTAAGCACAGTGAAAACTGCAAAATGACATACAATACATTAGTTTACAGAGATCCCCAAAAGAGGGTTACAACAGAATTACAAATGTGGAGTTACAAAGTGGTGTTCCATTATATACACACATATATATCTATTTGTGTATATATATATGTGCAAACTTTAAATATGCAAACTTCAAACTTTAAACTTTAGAAAACTTCCATAAACAATCGCCTTCCCACGAGGTGCTGCTGACTTGCCTGTAAATGCTGAATTAATGAGAGCCCCTTTCTCCAAAACTAAAGGAAGCAGGAAGTGTCTGATGATTATAACATTCCTCAGAGAAACAAGAGGAAGGCAATAAAGGTTCCACCTGTCAGTCAGTGCTGAACAAAGGTTTAACCACTTAAGCCCCAGACCATTTGGCTGGCAAAAGACCAGATCATTTTTTGCGATTCGGCACTACGTCATTTTAACTGACAATTGCGCGGATGTGCGACATGGCTCCCAAACAAAATTGACTTCCTTTTTTCCCCACAAATAGAGCTTTCTTTTGGTGGTATTTGATCACCCATGCGTTTTTTATCTTTTGCGCTATAAACAAAAAATTTGCGACAATTTTGAAAAAAACTCATTATTTTTTACTTTTTGCTATAATAAATATCCCCCAAAAATATATAAACAAACATTTTTTTTCCCTCAGTTTAGGCCGATACGTAATCTTCTACATATTTTTGGTAAAAAAAAATCACAATAAGCATTTATTGATTGGTTTGTGCAAAAGTTATAGCGTCTATAAAATAGGGGATAATTTTATGGCATTTTTATTAATATTTTTTTTTTACTAGTAATGGTGGCGGACAGCGATTTTTATTGTGACTGTGACATTATGGCAGACAGATCAGACACTTTTGGCGCTATTTTGGGACTATTCACATTTATACAGCGATCAGTGCGATTAAAAATGCATTGATTACTGTGTAAATGTGACTGGCAGTGAAAGGGTTAACCACTGGGTGGCGCTGTCGGGGTTAAGTGTGTGTCCTAGGAAGTGATTCTAACTGTGGGCGGGAGGGGCTGTGTGTGACATGACACTGATCACCACTCCCAATTACAGGGAGCTGTAATCAGTGTCCTGTTGTCACTAGGCAGAATGGGGAGATGCTTGTTTACATCAGCATTTGCCTGTTCTTCCTCCCCGTGAGAGGATCACGGGTATACCCGCGGACATTGAGTCCACGGGACCCGCAATCATATTCACTGAGTTCTTAAAGGGCAACGTACAAGTACGTTAATCTGCCTGTACGTGCCCTTCTGCCGACGTATATCAGTGTGAGCCGGTCGGCAAGCGGTTAAAGTGACAAGCGGACAGTTACACACCATGTACTGATTATCAAGATTACCGCACATACTGCACTGAGCAATTGTTTCACTGTGCACCTTAGCGCTATTAATTGTGATATGTGTGATAGTTTATGATTTATTTGTACCCACTACAGCACAACCTATTTTTTATCATTACCGAATCACTTTTGCACCAGCACTTTAGTATAGTGGTTCACAACATTTTGTCAGAGACTTCACAGAGCAGCATCACAACTTTACCGAAGTATAGGGAGTGTTGAAAAATATTTGGCTCTGGGTGTCAAATTTTCTAGGTAAAACCTATTCTTATTGTTTATTTAAAACTTTCAACAGTTTACTAATCATGTTATTTTACTGTGAAATTTAATATTTTTTTTTTAGCAGGCCTTCCCTGAGACCTCCAAATTATTTCAAGGGTTCCTTTGGGATAAAAAGGTTGAGAAAGGCTGTTTTAATTCATATAAATTTAAAATAAATTGTATATGCGTGACAATCCATTTTGTAGGATTTTGCATCAGATCACATTGCCTTTCATCAATTTCATGCTTTCGTTCTCTTTTAGAACATTTCATTTCAGTTTAAATTTTTTAATTGTTGAAAATGTCAACTGCTTAATTACTTTCTCCACCTCAGCATTGATTTCTTGTTTTTTTCAGGAGTGCAAAGGTAACCATAATGGTAATCATTACTGTGGCTTGGTAACATTCCATATCCATTATAATTACATTTTCTGTTTTCATCTTACTCTCTCAGAGGTATGGTATGAATCACAAAGATAGAATCTGATCCCTTATAATGCATAATAAGAAGTCATTACGGCAAAAGATGAGACAGTAAAAAAAAGACTCGGGAAGTGTCATTTCAGGTGTTAGTATTACTAAACCCATTTTCTTTTATAGTAGATAGATTTAAAGGAGAACTCTGTTGGGGATTATTACCTATTATTCTAACCTGGTTATACAGCACATTTGCCTGTTGAGCTGCTGAATATTTCTTGTGACAAGCAAGAGCAACATTTAAAGCTGGTTCACCCCAAAACACGGTGCGGGAAAAGTGTGTTCTGTGTGTGTTTCCCACACCACAGGGGAATACGCTGCCCTTGCGATCTGCATTCAGATGCCAATATATTGTTAATGACACCAGTACTATGCAGTTTGGTGCAGTGCGTTCTGAAAAAGTCAAGAAAAGCCCAGAGTAAGACACAGGCTAGGCGCAGGGCTGGCATGACTAGGAATCAGGCAAACCAGCAGTGAGAGGGGTTAATAAATTGAGGGAGTGTAGTTGGTGAGGGTAGGGGGTGGTCTGAGATGTTCACTCCTAGCGGTAGGAGGGGCCAGGGTCCAGTGGTCAGTCTCTGATAACCGGATGAAGAAGGAGCTCCCACCCTCCCGCCCTATTATTTGTGTTGTAATGAATAATATATGATGTGTTTGGGGTAAAGTGGTAGCGGTTGACCTTTGGAGGCATTAAAAAGTAAGAACAAGATGGCATAAGTGGGGAACCATCATGGTTGATTCCAGTTAACCAAGGTTTAACTGGCATTGGGAGATGGGTATCAGCGTTGGAAGGTGCAGAGCGGTATTGTCCTTGAGTCGGCGAGCTGTGACTGGGGACCTTGTGTGGACACGCTGATACTAAAATTTGGTCAGTGCCTTCAATGATCCTCAACATAGTTACAATGTATCTGGGAGAGTATTGTTTTAAATAAATGTTAGGTTAAGATGTTAGGGTTAGGCCAATTTACACCAAAATGGGTGTTGTCTGGTTATTTAAGATGGTATGTAGGGTGTATGGTATTTTAGGTAATAAGCAGGCTGCATCTGCTTTACCATAGTAATGCTTTCACTACTTTTTACATGTTCCAGTCCGTTTTGCAGCCCATTCAAAGGCTGCAAAACTGTGCCACATGGGAAATACAGGAAATGCACAGGGACACACACATTCCAGTGTGAACCCATCCTACATGTACTATGCTTCCCTCCTGCTGGTTCTTTGATTGTGTGCTCTGAGTCATGCCTAATGACTTTACATAAAAGTCTATAATGTTAATGGTTCAGTTATATTTAAAGTGTTTATAAACCCTTACATATACCCAATGAAGTGACTGGCCTCAGGTGATACACAGAGATTAAACAAATCCTCCTACATAAGTTGTACCTGTTTGTCTTGGATCTTCTCTTCTCTATAGCCATTCAAAGTCCAGAATTTATAAAACGTGTCTGATCTTTCAGAAAGCAGGGGGCAGGGAGCTAAAGTTACTCTCTGCAGAGCTCAGTGAGGAGAGCTGATTGGAGGCAAGGGACACAACCCCTTTCACACAGTACACAGGAACAGTAATGATTAAGAACAGTTGTGTTGTGTGAAACATGTCTACCTTGACCACTGTCGGTGTTCTCTGGTGTCATTTTGGATACTTTCATATTCCAACAAACTTTACTTGAAGCCCACAAGAGGTCCAGTTGTTTCCTATGTTGACAATTTACCACGGAAGCGAGCTGGGGCTAGCACTCAGGTGTGTGTTCCAGCGGGCATATCATTTATACCTGGAGCAGTGAATTGTTTTCATTTTGACACAGAAACAGAGCTGAGGCTGTCAATCTCAAGCTCTGTGCTGGAGCTCCTTCCTATCGCCTTTTTTTCTCGTAGTGGAAAATTAGTCAGAAGAGACTTATGCAGATAGCGGAGGAACAGGTAGCAGCCAAAAATGACAATTAGTTCTCCGGATTGAGATTAATGCCCCATACACATGGTCGGATTTTCCGATGGAAAATGTGCAATCGGATTATGTTGTCGGAAAATCCGACCGTGTGTGGGCTCCATCTGACTTTTTCCAGCGGATTTTCTGACACACAAAGTTTGAGAGGAGGATCTAAAATTTTTCAACAACAAAATCCGATCGCATAAATTCCGATCGTGTGTAGACAATTCCAATGGACAAAGTCCCATGCATGCTCAGAATAAACTAAGAGACGAAAGCTATTGGCTACTGGCCTGTTTATAGTCCCGACATATGTGTTTGACATCACCTCGTTCAGAACGATTGGAAATTCAGACAACTTTGTATGACCGTGTGTACGCAACACAAGTTTCGGCCAAAATCCGTCTGAAAAAATCTGACGGATTTTGTGGTCGGTATGTCCGACCATGTGTATGGGGCATAATACACTCTAAACAGGCATATGCTTTGTTCATATTTAATGTCTGAGATTTACAAACACTTTAAGTTTTGAAATTTTTATTTTAACCGCTACCGACCAGCCTCCACAGTTTTACTGTGGCAGAATGGCATGGCTGGGCGAAACTAAGTTACCTTATGTTGCTTCGCCTTTCGGCCACTAGGGGCGTGCACCCGCGTCACCCGCAGAGTGTGCCCAGAGCTGATGCAAGTGCACAGCGTGCGCGATGACCGCCGGGCGCTCGCAATTGCTAGTGACAGAGCGAGAACCGGCACAGATCCCAGTTCTTTCAGGGGAGTAGAGATAGATCGTGTGTTAATACTAAGTATGAACACCAATCTCTCTCTCCTCCTAGACAGTCCCATCCCCTATACAGTTAGAACACACCTAGGGAACACAGTTAACCCCTTGATCGCCCCCTAGTGTTAACCCCTTTCCTGCCAAAGGCATTTATACAGTAATCAGTGCATTTTTTTAGCACTGATCACTGTATAATTGTCAATGGTCCCAAAGATGTGTCAAAAGTGTCCAATATGTCCGCCGCAATATCGTGTGTCCCGATAAAAATCGCAGATTGCCACCATTACTATTAAAATAACAATAATAATACTGCCATAGATCTATCCCCTATTTTGTAGACGCTACAACTTTTGCGCAAATCAATCAACATACGTTTATTGTGATATTTTTACCAAAAATATGTAGAAGAATACATATTGGATTAAACTGAGGAAAAATAGGATTTTATAACAGTTTACCTGTAAAATCCTTTTCTTGGAGTACATCACGGGACACAGAGTCGTAGTAGTTACTATGTGGGTTATAGGCCACCTTCAGGTGATGGACACTGGCACACCCTAAGACAAGAAGTCCACTCCCTATATAACCCCTCCCACTACTGGGAGTACCTCAGTTTTTGTAGCAAAGCAATATACGTGTATTAGAAGAGGGGAGGGACCTCTATGTCCCGTGATGTACTCCAAGAAAAGAATTTTACAGGTAAGCAATTCTAAAAATCCTATTTTCTTTATCGTACATCATGGGACACAGAGCCATAGTAGTTACTATGTGGGATGTCCCAGAGCGATGCCAACTGAGGTGAGGGTGACACAACAAAAGTAGGGCACCATGAGACTAGAGGACTTATACTGCTGCCTGCAGCACACTACGCCCAAAGGCAATATCCTCACGGCTTTTTACATCCACATGATAGAATCTGGTAAATGTATGGATTGAAGACCAAGTTGCGGCCTTGCAGATTTGAACCATGAAGGCTTAGTGATGCACTGCCCACGAAGTACTAACAGCCCTAGTGGAGTGCGCTTTGATTTGAGCAGGTGGAATCTTCCTCTTCAAACCATAAGCTTGAACAATTACTTGCCAAATCCATTTAGAAATAGTAGATTTTGATGCTGCCTGTTATCTTTTAGGACCTTCAGGCAACACAAACAAAACATCAGTTTTTCGAATCTGAGCAGTCGCCTTCAATTAGAGTTTGACTGCTCTCACCACATCCAAAGAATGTAGTGATTTCTCTTCAGTAGAACAGGGTTCTGGAAAGAATGAAGGCAGAATAATATCCTGTTTTAAATGAAAACCTGACACTACCATCAGTAGAAAATTAGGATGAGGACGCAATACTACCTTATCCTTGTGAATAATTAAATATGTCTCTTTACAAGAAAGAGTAGCTAACTCTGATACCCTTCTTGCAGAACATATGGTTTCCTTGTCAAAAGGACTATATTGGCTCAAAAGACTGTTTCTGCAATGCCGACAGAACTAAATTCAAGTCCCAAGGGTTCAGGGGTGACCTAACCAGAGGATTAAGCTGTGTTACCCCCTGAATAAAACCAAGAACCAAAGAATGTGAGGCCTTTGGCCTTTGATATTACTCAAGGCCAGCCTCATCTCTAATCCCATCTGCAGAAAGTAAAGGATTGTACCTATGACATACTTCCTGAGGTGCCAACCCCTGGATTCCCACCATGAGACATATGCCTTCCAGACTCTATAATATATGACTCTAGAGGCCAGCTTCCTTGCATTAATCAAGGTAGACGCCACAGAACCTGATAACCTATACTTCTTCAGAATGTGGGTCCCAATAGCCGTTAAATTTAGCGTTTGTGAGGTAGGATAGAATACTGGACCGTGCGAGAGAAGATCGTCTAGGTACGCTATAATCGTTATACTTTGGGCCCTTAATCTGGCTAGAGAAGGGGCCAGGACCGTTATAAACATTTGAGATGCAGTAGCTACAGCGAAAGGCAGAGCTACAAACTGAAAATTAGGATTTTCTACCTCGAATCGTAGCTATCGATCCTAGATGTTGATTGACACCAGAAGTTCTCCTCCTTATAGGATGGAGACTACTGATTGGATTGACTCCATGCGGAATGTGGATGCAGATATTCAGGAACCAGTTTAAATCTTTGAGATCCAGAATGGGTCTGACATATCCATTTGATTTTGGCACCGTGAAAAGGTTTGAATAAAACCCCCAATCCCTGCTCTTGCATGGTGACCACTAAGATCACTTTTTGAGACAAAAGACGAGGCGGTCCAATGCTTGAAAGAGAGACGTCTTTTTCTCTGGATCCTTGGGAACTTTTGATCTGAGAAAACAAGGAGACGGGGACTCTCAGAACTGTAGCTTGTACCCTACAACACTCTTCCTGCCAGATCCTTGAGAACTGCAGAAGTCTTCCTTCCACTCGAGCGAGCGGGGGCCCCCCTTCATAAGGAGGCTTTAGTATTTTGTTTTCTCCCCCAGGACTTCTTTTGTCCCTGGGGTTGATCCTGAGGTTTACCTCTTGAACCTGACAGTGTAGGCTGCCGTGACTGCCTGAAGGCTGATGCCCCTGACACTGGAGAAGGAGCTTGTTCAAATGAAACATGTTTACTCCTCTTCCTAACTGGCAAAAGTACTTTTTCCAACAGAAATTCTTTGGAAGTATTTATCCAAATCATCCCCAAACTGTGAAAAGGAAAACTAGCCAGGAGCTTTTTGCATGGCGCCTTGCCTGACCAATTTTTCAACCATAAGATTCTACGCATATGCAACAGCCCAAGTGTAAGGCCTGAAGAATAGAATCTCTCATGGCGTCTATTGCGAATCATAAAGCCACTGGTAGTTCAGCTAAACCCTGGGCCTGCTCATCAGGAATAACCTTGAGCACCTGTTTAAACTGGTCTCTCAAGGATTGACAAACACCAATTGCTGCCAGCTCAGGCTGAGTCACTGAACCTGCCAGAGAAAAAGTGTTTTTTAATAGGAATGGCAACTTTTTGTCAGTTGGATCCCTAAGCATTTGAGCATTGTCTACCGGACAAGTCAAACTTTTATTCACAGAGGATATAACAGCGTCAATTGCTGGTATCTCCTACTTTTTAGTGAATCTCTCCTCCATAGGATAAGATGTAAAAAAATGCTTATCTGGGTGATCCCACTCAGAATACATAAGCTTTTCCAGCAATGAAAGGACAGGAAAGGCATGCACAGCTTGAGGAGGCTTTAGTGAACCCAAACAAGAAGTGGGCTTATCAACTGACTCAGTTAAGAGTAGCAAAAATGTGGAACGGACCATCACAGTAAGAGGTTGCACCAACAATCTATCAGATTGTGAAGCTGATCCTTCCGCATTTGACCCCTCAGAAGAGGAGTCATCAGCCTCTTCATGGTCCCCTCAGAGAAATTAATTTCTCCCGTCCCAAGATCCTCAGTTTGAGGGTCCTTGGTAATGGAATGGGACCTGGCGTGTTTTGTCCCACATTGGGATACGATTAAAGCCGCTAGCCTATCTTCCAAACCTATCATGGCTACAGAAAAAACCTCTTCATTACTATAGACAGGGGCTGCAGTGTCAGAAACAATTGCAACATTTGACAGCCCTGATGCCTCACTCTGACCAGCCACATCAGATCTCTCAGGGGAGGATGCCATTGAAGAGATGAGTTTAGACTTTTTAGAGCTTGAAGAGTCCCTCTTGAGCCCTTTTTTGGTGTGTTTTATCCTCCCCTTCTGACCATAGCCCGATGCACAAATGCAGAGGTACTACCAGAATAAATTGCACCCACTGCTTGAGAAAATAGTCCAGCAGCTGCCACTGCTATTAGTGCTCAGCCTGGTGCTTTAGTAAATGTGCCAAGGGAATGCCTGTGTCACCACTTACATGCCCCCTTTTTGCTCTTGTGTCCTTCTGACAGCTGCAAACAGCAAAATGGAGCTTTTTAAAAGCTCTCCCGCTCTGGACGTTGCAGCACGCCAAAGTCGCGCTAAGCCATGCCCCCTCCGTATTCCCACCGCGCCCACCCTCCTCTTTTTAAAAAAGAGCATTTTCCTGCGCAAGCGTAGGCCTCCGATCCGACGGGATCCGCATGTGGGGGGGGGGGGGGGGGCGACGAGGAGGCTGTGACAAACCACCGTGTAGCCAGTGAAAAATGGAGTGGCATCCGCCTATCATTTCTGGCTTTCCCCTCTATCCAGATAAAGTAGGAAAGCTTCTGTCCAGGTGGAGGTGTTTCTAGGAAAAAATTCCCCCCCAACACCTTACTGGAGGCCTGGGACTGCACACCGGAGGGAAGTCTGCAGCTTCTGTTGATTACAGAGTGATCTGAGGAAAGCATGAAAGGTATGTGCTCTATACATCTCCCAGTGGTGACTTTTAGGCATGACAACATTTACTTTAAAGGATTAAATCCTTTAAAGGATACAAGTCATAAGAGAATTTAAAATTCCTTAGAAATCTCCACTTATCTTTCCCGCCGCAGGGATTCTGAGGTAAAACCAACAGACCCAATCTTCAGCCCTCGCGATGGGCTCCATTAAAAAACCTTCAGGAACTGGGGTCCCTTTTAATCGGGGGATCCACACTCCTGGACCCATAAAGCACCCTGTCAGGAAAACTTTATGGCTGAAAAAAACAAGCACTGGATCCTGGGGTCCAGCTCTCTAAAAGAGAAGCATTACAGACTAAACCTTGTTTCTTCCGCCATGAGGTCTGGGTACCATTCAATTCAGTCTGAAAAGACACTTTGAATGGGTCAGGTTGCATAGCCTGCCACAGCAAGGAATATTCCAGTGGAGCTAGGCACAGCACATCTTTACTCGTGACCAACACCTAAGACACTGGCGAAAAAACTGAGGTACTCCCAGTAGTGGGAGGGGTTATAAAGGGAGTGGACTACTTGTCCTAGGGTGTGCCAGTGCCAATCACCTGAAGGTGGCTTATAACCCACATAGTAACTACTATGGCTCTGTGTGCCGTGATGTACGATAAAGAAAAATTTGTTTTTTTTATAAAAAATGTTGAATATTTATTATAGCAAAAAGTAAAAGATATTGTGTTTTTCTCAAAATTGTCGCTTTTCTTTTGTTTATAGCACAAAAAAATAAAAGGCGATCAAATACCACCAAAGGAGTACTCTATTTGTAGGAAAAAAAGGACGTCAATTTTTTTTAGGTACAGTGTCGCACGACCGCGACACAGTGCCGTATCGCAAAAATTAGCCTGCTCATTGAGCAGCCAAATCTTCCAAGGCTGAAGTGGTTAAAGCATATCTAAAGGCACAACATTTTTATTTGTTTAGTTACAAAAGGTTAAAACCCCCATTGTTTTTTTGTTTTGTTTTTTTCCTTTTAGGCTCATTGGGTAGATTTCCTTTTACCTCCTGTCTTGCAGACACATTGGGAAGTGTGAAGAAATCTCTCCATAATGAGGTAAATTTTCTCTAGGACAGTTGTAAACCAAACAAGTGTCCTCATCAGAAATTTTTCCCTCTTTTCCTGGTCTAATGACATCTCCAAATTTTGGATCCCCCTCCTTTGTGTCTCAGTGACAATGGTCACTAGAACATACTAAAAAACATCCTAATACATAGCATGCCAAAATGTAAATATAACAAAATAATTACAAATAGATATTAAGGGTATTTCAAAAGCCAAAAATAGTACAGTTTTTTTTTCATTTTTTTTTGTCATGTGACTCCTTTCACTGAAATATATTCAGAATAGGAAAAATACATTTGTCACTGGAAGTGTTGTCACTGGAAGTGTTACCACTGGCATATTTCCCTTCTATATCTTGAGCCCTTCATAATAGCTAATATTGCTGTAGCACCCTCTAATGTACAAAGTGGTTAGGAAAATGTAGCTGACTGTAGCTTAAAGGAGAAGTTCAGCTTGAGTTTGTTTAGCTGGGCTTCTCGTATGGGTCACAGGAGTTCAATATGTTTTGCACTCCTGTAACCTGTTTTCAGAAGAGAGAGGTCTGCAGTCCGTTCTCTGCTGTCGTCACTGGAATCAGTCCAGGCATCGCATCATCACAACAATGAAGTCTGGATCCACCAGGTGCCTGGACTGATGTCTGTCTCAGCCTCTCAGTGAGCCCCTGAGAGCCTGAGACGGCTGCTCCCTCCACAGATCAGCGCTCCAGTGAGAATGAAGGAGCAGAGAGGAGAGCTGCTGACTGACAGTCAGTAGCTCTCCTCTCTGGGATCTGTGAGATGTTTGATGACTCGGTACTTAGTGTAAAGAGAGATGCAGCATCGGTCCCATGCTGTATCCACCTAGATAAGTATAAAAGGGGAAAAAATAAAAATCCTTACTTCTCTTAATTGAGTCTGGATAGTTGCTGTGGGTTTAGATGTAGGTCAGGCTGTTGAGCTCTACAGGTCAGGCTTCTGGCAGCTCCCCCTGGCTCTAGAAACTACCAGAACGTTTTAGAAGATAGTGGGTGGAGGTACAGAGGCAGGGGCAGGGACCTGAATAATTATGGGAGTTTGACCAATCCCTAGGCAGAAGGCCTGGCAGGTGATAAGATGTGCCCATAAATATTGAAGAGCCTGGCCAGTGGGGTTGTTGTTGTCGGGTGAAAGATGGAGTGTTGAGGCTGGAGTTGTAAGGGCCTGTGAGGAGACCTTAGGTCTGGGGGGCTCTGCCTCCAGGCTGGAGCTGAAGAATGATGAAGGGACGCTGCAGAGGGATCTCCACTAACCTAATAACTCATTTAGGAGACCCTGCCCAGAAAGCAAAGATCTGTCCAACAGGAGTATTCAAGGGTCAATGTAAGTATCTCTACCTCATCACACCCAGGGCCAATAAGGGAGGAGGTTGCCAGATGCAATATTTGGCATGCTTTTATGGGAAAGTGTCACAGCTAACCCAAATCCATTGCTCTGGGACATTTTTCAAGACCTCCAGATGGGCTGATATTTTCTATAAGGGGACACAGAGCTCTTGCATACAGTTGGAACTTTGCTATTTCTACTAAGGGAATATAGAGCTCCTATTAGGAGATATGTGCTCCTGATCCGTTAAGGACTGACATAATTCCGTAGGGAGTACAGTCCAAGATCCATTTTGCTGCAGGTTGCACATAGAGAAGTTGTCCTCCAAGTTGTTGCTGAACTCAGTTTGGTATCCCATAACCCCTCATTCCTACCCAAGTTATAATCCCCTAATAAAACAATAAAAACAAGCCCAGCGTGTTTCTCTGTCTGGATGCATGTCGAAAAATGTGTGTTACCTGCCTGTGTGGGAGTAGTGGGGCCCAGAATCCAGCAGCCTTCTAGGGGGTATAGCTACATTGCTTTTTATGAATATTTATACTTAATGACGATGAATGCAACAAAACATGCAAGTTCCTGTTTTGAATTTGCATGTTTTTGGCATTCATCGCCCTTTTGGTTCAGTGATAAATAAACAATATAAGGATGTTATGCAGTGCCCCGCTGATAATTGTAAACCATTACATGCTGTTTTTTTAAAGATTTTTTTTTTGGACATCATTATTGAAGGTTTGTAATCACATTTAATGGTTATTGTTTCTACTGTTTGCAAACATACAAAGTAACAACAAGCCATTTAACAAAGAGGTACCTGTACTGATGGCAACTGTCTAAAGCCTTGTACACACGGTCGGAGAATCCGTCGGAATGTGTCCTACCGGACCGTGTCGTCAGATAATCCGACTGTGTGTGGTATGCATCGAACTGATTCCGTCCGATCATGTGTAGAGCATTTTGATTGGACCAAGTGCCACGCATGCTCACATTCAAATTCTGACACGGAAGAGCTCGTTCAGGTAAAACTACTGCTCGGAAGCGATATAGCACATTCATCACGCTGCAATGTTAAAAATTCTTTCATCAAGCGCATTCTCTTGTTCTTTACAATGCTGCAAGAAACCAACTTCTTTTGATGCTCATAGTCACACACACTTCTCCCGAACGTATTTCATAACTCTTTTTTAACCATTTCAGCAATACAATTTTAGTTTGTGTCACATCTACACAATTTTAGATTTTGGGGGGTATTGCCTAAAAATCTGCTTTAAAGACACTTTGCTCATTTCTCCTTATTTTTTTTATTTTTTTTGTGTAAACTTACAACAACAACATTATTCTATTTTTTAGATTTTGTTTTTCTTTTTTAATCTACAAGAGGTTGTTTAGTGTTGGCACCCCTTGTTATTTATTTCACTTTGTTTTTTGGAAATGTACCTGCCTGCTCACAAATAAACTGTACTTTTGGAAGGAAAACACATACACAAGTATTTCATCCAAACAAAAAATACCTTTATTTCGGTGTCAATAACAGATAAAGAGGGAGGCAGCAATGTCGAAACTGGGGAGATTCGTGAAGCCTTGGGCCCCCAGGGCACACATCAGCTATTGCAACGCAAAAATTGGTGGCCTGAGGAGTACATATCTGAGGGAGAGAAGTCTGGTCCTGAAGTCCATGAAACCCGGAACAGCAGCAGATGACATCTATGTTCCCAGGCTGTGGTACTACAACAGGCTGCATCTTCTGTCAGACCAGACTGAACCCAGGTCATCACTCTCTGGTCTTCCTTCCACGCTTCCTTCCAGGCTGTGGCTGTGGTGCTGGAGGTGTGGCAGAAGGAGGAGGAGGAGCAGGGGCATGGGCCAAACGACACAAGTGTGTTTCTAGTGTCATTTGGCCCAACAGACCCGTGTTGAGGGTTTGGAGAATAACCTGCTCACACAAGATCTGTTGCCCCTGCTCCATTTTCTCAAGCTTGCATGCAACCAAGGCGGCAAAGGCCTCTTGGTAGGTGGGTTTGGCTTGGAGTGCCACAGAAGCCTCACCAATCAGCCTCAGGGCCGACTCCTCAACTTTCCCCCCTTTCTCGCCCTTCTGCGTGGAAGGTGGAGGGGAGGGACCTGGCATTCGGTGAGGCTCCTTTGGCTGCCCACCGCCTGGCTGCCGCTTACCCCCGCTTCCTCCTGGCTGCCACTTTCCACAGCCACCTCCTGGCTGCTGCATTCCACACCCTCCTGGTCTTGGCTGAGTTCTTCCTGTGTATGAAAAAGGGACATCGTTTGAGTTTTTGGTTCCTCAAACACACACAATTTTCACATCAACACTGTTGCAAATTGTTAACCAATAGAAAAGACTATCATTCTGAGCCCAGCATTTTTCTTTCTTGTCCCAAAGGTTTTGGCCACTACTGTCTATTGATATGTGAAACACTTTCAAAACTCACCAATTAGGGAGCAGAAATCAAGTTAACATCATTCATTTTGACTCCACAAATATGTACAACAATACTATACCTGGCTCAAGCTGGGCTCCTCCAGTTCTTCCTGAGTGGAAGGCCCAGGTTGGGCGTCAGAAGACTCATCAGGTGTGGAATGTAGCATAGAAGGACGCGTGGAAGGAAGAGTAGAGAGGGATTCTCTGGCCTCAGACTGGTCTGCCAGAAAATGCATCCTGTCATAATACCACAGGGTGGGGACATAAACCTCATCTGCTGAAGCTCCAGATTTCATGGACTTCAGCTCCTTATTCCTCTTCTTCATATATGTACTCCTGAGGTTCCCAATTTTCTTTTTGATATATTTGTCATCTGCCCTGGGGACCACCGGCTTCACAAACTCAACCAGTTCCAACAGTGCTGCCTTCCTCTTTGGTCTGTTACTATACAGAGGGTGCGTTGTTTGCCACAGGATTGGCATGTCTTCGTATTTATCGATGAACAGAGGGAGGAAGCTATAGTCATTAAACCCGTCCATAATGTCTGCAAGACACAACACAAGACAAACCCTAATGTCAGGCTAAACTCCACTAATGCAGGCCTCAATCTAGAAGCAGTGTAGCCTAGTGATGTGCCAAGTTCAAAATGTTACCTTCGTTTTCGCGTTCGTCGCCTCAGCTTCTCCCTCTGTTCACAGATCGTACGGACGACACACGCGTGTTACGTTTTATATACAGTGCGCATGCGTGCAACTCCGCCCGCCCCTGACGTTCTTTCCAGACTATTCCCCGCCCCTTCGCTTCCAGCGCAGTGGGGAGAGCACATGGCGGAGAGAACACAGGTGCGCACTAATAATTACACTAACGAGGAGGAGGGTGAGGAAAGCCCGGAGCCTAAAACGTCCCGATCCAGGAAAACAAGATTTAAGGTCGCAAATATGTCTTTTGGAGAGATGTTGGAGATGGTGGACATATTGAACAGGACCGACTATGATGGAAAGTATGGACCTCACCCAAACCCAAATATCAGAAAGGCCAAGATCATGAATAAAGTTTTGAAGATTCTTCTGCATAATTTTGGGGTACACCGATCCATGGATAAACTGAGAAAACACTGGTCAGACCTGAAACTGAGGGAGCACGAGCAGTACATAAGGATCAAGCGTGTTCTTGACAAAAGTAAGTAGTTGTCGTGTGTTCATATCATTATTATTGCTTGCATACTGCTCCATGTGCTTTGAGTTCATGTTGTGCATTTTAAAATGGCCACTTTCAAGTTCATGGTTTCATTCGTTCGTAGGAAACATCGTTCTTCCGGTAAGTATTCTAGCTGAACACAGTGTCCCCAATAATGTTATGACCTTGAAGCTTGGCCAAAATAAACAATTGAACAACACTTCCAAACAATGTTTCATATTGTTAATTCTTCCCTCTGTGTGCTAATTCTTTATTTTTTCAAAATCTCATAGGGGAGAGAAGACTCGGCAAGTATGAGGACACCAGGGACCCCACCCCTCACAAAGAAGGACAACTTCCAAAAGCGTAAACAGAGGAGCAGGAGGAGGAGGAGTAGGAAGGAGAGATGGTGCAGGTTGGGCAAATTGTCACCACAACAGGTGAGTGTCCGAGAACACAGCTTCCGGTAAGCTCATCAATGTATGTCACCATATTTATATGACATGTTTTTTTTTTTTTTTGCTTTGATTTGTAGGTGATGTGGAAGAAGATTCCCGTTTTACCAGTGAAAGTGCCCAGATCGGGGAGATAATGGGGTGCAATCGGGATTGGGAACATATCCTGCAAAACATCAATAATGTTAATTGAAAATTGAAGAACATCATTGATGTCTTGGGGAAAGTGTGAAACACCCCAAACTAGATAGGGTCTTATTTTTGGAATTTTAAGAACAAAATGTTGTATTTCTCAAAATTCTAAATTTGGAAGATGCACAGAGTGTGTAAACATGCATTATCTCCCTTCATGGGGGATCAATGTACGTGTTTTGTGTAAAGTGTCTGAGATGAAGGGGTTGCAGCCCCAAAGCATGTACATTGATCCCCCATGATGGGAGATAGCAAATGTTGACACACTGTGTGCATCTTCCAAATTTGTTTTTTTCAGGGGTGACACCCCATGTGATGAAGGCAATATCAGACCAGTTTGTACATAATCATGTCTGATATTGTCTTCACTTTTCAAAGTTGAACTTTGTAAGTTCCTTTGTTCTGTATTTTACAGTTAGATACATGCCTGTTTACCCAAAAACACCAAGTAAACACAATTTTTATTAAACTCTGTTTTGGAAACACACAATTTCTTGGTTGGTTGTAAAAACCTTTTCAAAATGCACATGTGAATGTGGTTGGATTAAACAGTTAAATTATCAACAATGTGTGGCTTCCTTTTTCATGGCAACAAAAATGTATTTGGAGTACAATTTAAGTTTGTGCTGAGAAGGAGTGTGATTTACTAAAGGCAACTCCACTTTGCACTCCACGTGCAGTTTCAGGTGTACTTTTGCAGTGCACGTGTAGTGCATAGTGGATGTGCCTTTAATAAAAAAACACCCACAGTGATGTGTAAATTTTGGTCAGTAATGCACTACATACATTAGTTACCAAAAAAGAAGGTGTGTGTGTAGCAGACCCACAACATAATAGCATTATCTGAAGAAGAGACTGTCCCCTTATCTCGCTCTGAACTTGGGTTTGCACTGTTGGTGAAAAAGGCACAACTTGCAAAAACCTATTTATACCTAGGAGACACCTAAAACCAAGCCAAGCAGTAAATGAAGGAGTTTCAGATCAAAATGTATTTTTAAAATGCAGCTCAGACATTGTCTGGCATATCAATGGCCCCCCTACCCACAAAGTAGTCCATGTATTGGGTTCTAACCTCACGGGCGCTTTGGGGGGGCAAGCCAGGATGAGCATGTTGAAGTCCCGTGAGGTTATCTGCATTGTCCATCAAGTCTGCTTCTTGTTGACATTCTGATATTACATATCCAGATAATTAATAGGTTAAAACCAAAAAAAAAAAAAAAAAAACATTTGAAAGTATTGAGGCAGGCCCTTGCACTACATGCTTAGGTGAATTCATCCATAAATGTGAGCATCAAAAAGGTAGGTATAGTGTGTATTGAGTTTGGTAAAGTCATCAGATAGAGGATTGCTATCAGCTGAGCTAGCAGTTGGGGGGAGGGGGGTTCTTAATGAGTTTGGCACAACCCCCCCCCCCGCCCCCCCAAAAAAAAACACTCTGCATGAAGTGAAGCACACACATCACATTTGTAGACATTTTAAGGGTAAAGCAATACTATGGAGCTGACAAAAGACATTGTTAAGTGACTAGACTATAGTTTTATGGGCCAAGAAGAGCATGGTGGGGAAGTTAGTGAGGCAAATATGCCTGAGGACAAAGGGGCAGAGCATATAAATTAGAGCATATTGCAATGATGGAAATTAGGGAATGAGGAAAGAAATGCAAGACATTAGCAATCATGAAATACATAGAATGTGATGTTAAAGGATAAAACTTACCTTCATATAGTCCTTCTGCAGGACCTGAATGATGGCAGAACAGGTCTCTGGAATAATGATCCCCAGAGCCTGGGGGGAGATGCCTATAGAGAACTTGAGGTCCTGAAGGCTTCTCCCAGTTGCCAAGTAGCGCAACGTGGCGATGAGCCTCTGCTCTGGAGTGATGGCTTGCCGCATGCAGGTATCCTGCCTGGTGATATAAGGGGTCAGCAAAGCCAGCAGACGGTGAAAAACGGGGTCCGTCATCCGGAGATAATTCCTGAAATCATCAGGATTATTCTCCTGGATCTCATGGAGCAAAGGCATGTGCGAGAACTGGTCACGCTGGCGCAACCAATTCTTGGTCCACAAACTCCTCCCCTCCCTGTTCATGGACCGGGCTTGTGTCAAAGTAACAACCCCAACACGAAGCCCCTGCACAGCAGAAACTCTACGACGAGTAAGTAGAGGAAACCTGGTTTGAAAACGGTCGGCTGGTCAGAACGGACACCAGAAAGCACAGATAAACAGCAAGGCCTGAAACAACGACCTGAATAGCAGAAGCAAGCAGACAATAAGGCCGCGTACACACGCGCGGGCTGTTTGCCCAACCTTGTTCGTCAAACAGTTTCGGCAAACAGTCCGCTCAAAATTTGCATGAGCGGACTTGCCCACACACGAGCGGACTGTTTGACGAACAAGGTTGGGCAAACAGTTCGCTCAACTTTTGAAATGAACGGACTCGCCCACGTAAGGAGGAGGCAAATCCGCCCATTTCGAGCGCGTGTACAGGTAGGCGGGGCCCGCGAAGGAGACGTCGCGGGCTCCGCCGCCTGGAATGGGCTTAAAGGGGAACCCCAACGCCGAAAAAAATCGGCGTGGGGGTTCCCCCAAAGTCCACACCAGACCCTTGTCCGAGCACGCTACCCGGCCGGCCAGGAAAGGGGGGCGAGCGAGCGCGCCCCCCCTCCTGAGCCGTACCAGGCCGCGTGCCCTCAACATGGGGGGGTGCCTTGGGGAAGGGGGGGGCCGCGCGCCCCCCCCACCCCAAAGCACCTTGTCCCCATGTTGATGAGGACAAGGGCCTCTTCCCGACAACCCTGGCCGTTGGTTGTCGGGGTCTGCGGGCGGGGGGCTTATCGGAATCCGGGAGCCCCCTTTAAGAAGGGGGGCCCCCGGATACCGGCCCCCCACCCTATGTGAATGAGTATGGGGTACAATGTACCCCTACCCATTCACCTGTGAAATAAAGTACAAAAAAAAACACAACACAGGGAAAAAATATTTTATTGCACAGCTCCGGGGGTCTTCCGTCTTCGGGGGTCTTCTCGCCGGACTCCTCCGCTATCTGTGTGTAGCTCTTTTACTAGCGGAGGAGTCCGGCTTTCTTCCTCCCCGCCGCCGGCCTCTTCTCCCGACTTCGGGGGTCTTGTCCCCCTCTTCGGTTCTTCTGCCGGGCCACCGCGCCTTCTTGTAGCTCTTTTGCAGGCGGTGGCCCGGTCTTCTGTCGCCGCTGCCTTCCGTTCTTCTGTCGCCGCCTTCGGTTCTTCTGCCGGGCCACCGCGCCTTCTTGTAGCTCTTTTACAGGCGGTGGCCCGGTCTTCTGTCGCCGCTGTCGTCGTCGTCGCCGCCGCCGCCCGTTCTTGTTCTTCTTCTTCTTCTCCTGGAGATGTTGACTCGACGATCTCTCCGGCCGGAATGCCAGAGCCGCGCTGTGCGGTCACTTATATAGTGACAATGGGGCGGTGTCACATGGTATATGTCACATGGGTTGGTCACATGGGTTGATGTCACATGGGGACTATGACATTGTAAGGGGGCGGGGTCACCATGTGACCAACCCATGTGACATATACCATGTGACACCGCCCCATTGTCACTATATAAGTGGCAGCGGAGCGTGTCCCTGGCATTCCGGCCGGAGAGCTCGTCGAGTCAACATCTCCAGGAGAAGAAGAAGAAGAACAAGAACGGGCGGCGGCGGCGACGACGACAGCGGCGACAGAAGACCGGGCCACCGCCTGTAAAAGAGCTACAAGAAGGCGCGGTGGCCCGGCAGAAGAACCGAAGGCGGCGACAGAAGAACGGAAGGCAGCGGCGACAGAAGACCGGGCCACCGCCTGCAAAAGAGCTACAAGAAGGCGCGGTGGCCCGGCAGAAGAACCGAAGAGGGGGACAAGACCCCCGAAGTCGGGAGAAGAGGCCGGCGGCGGGGAGGAAGAAAGCCGGACTCCTCCGCTAGTAAAAGAGCTACACACAGATAGCGGAGGAGTCCGGCGAGAAGACCCCCGAAGACGGAAGACCCCCGGAGCTGTGCAATAAAATATTTTTTCCCTGTGTTGTGTTTTTTTTTGTACTTTATTTCACAGGTGAATGGGTAGGGGTACATTGTACCCCATACTCATTCACATAGGGTGGGGGGCCGGTATCCGGGGGCCCCCCTTCTTAAAGGGGGCTCCCGGATTCCGATAAGCCCCCCGCCCGCAGACCCCGACAACCAACGGCCAGGGTTGTCGGGAAGAGGCCCTTGTCCTCATCAACATGGGGACAAGGTGCTTTGGGGTGGGGGGGGCCGCGCGGCCCCCCCCTTCCCCAAGGCACCCCCCCATGTTGAGGGCACGCGGCCTGGTACGGCTCAGGAGGGGGGGCGCGCTCGCTCGCCCCCCTTTCCTGGCCGGCCGGGTAGCGTGCTCGGACAAGGGTCTGGTGTGGACTTTGGGGGAACCCCCACGCCGATTTTTTTCGGCGTTGGGGTTCCCCTTTAAGCCCATTCCAGGCGGCGGAGCCCGCGACGTCTCCTTCGCGGGCCCCGCCTACCTGTACACGCGCTCGAAATGGGCGGACTTTCCGAGCGGGAACAGTCCGCTCATTTCGAAAGTACAGCGGACAAGCCCACACACGGGCGGACTGTTCGCTCAAACACAGTTTCAGCGGACAGTTTTTCGGAATTTCCGAAAGACTTTGTCCGTCCAACTGTCCGCTGAAACTGTCCGCTGAAAGCCCACACACGAGCGGACTGTCCGCCCAAACACTGTTCAGCGGACAAGGTTGGGCGAACAGTCCGCCCGTGTGTACGCGGCCTAAGAAATGCCTTTCAAAGCGTACTATACCAAGATATAGTCCACAATGATCAACAAATACTTACTGACTGCACGCACTGATTATCAGATACGCAAAGACAAGCACAAACTGAAGAGCTGTAGCGATCTGAATAACAAATCTGAAAAGCGCGAATCGTCTCTCACCAAACTTCTACTAACACGCGATAGACACGAGATCAGCAGAAGGAGCCCAAAGGGTGCCGGACGTAGTGCTGAACTTCCTTTTTCTAGTCCCGCCGTACACAGCTTACGTCACCGCGTTCTTGGCAACCGCTAAATCAGACAACTTGGCTCGACCGTGTGTATGCAACAGTTTCGGACACAATCCGGCGGACTAAATCTGACGGACAAAATCTGACGGATTTGGTTGGCAGAATCTCCAACCGCGTGTACAGGGGCTAAGAGGGCATTTACTTACAGTGATTAACTCTCACTTCCTGTTGTGTCTCTGGGACCGGAAGTGAAGACACAAAAAGTGTGACACAAAAAGTAAAAAAAAAAAAAGACCCTTGACGAGGGTTTAGCAATTCCCTACTTTACACTTTAAAGGCAACTCATAAAATAAGGACAGCAGAGGCTGCAGGGAATCGTGGAGGTCATTATTAAAGTCACAGCCATTTAGCTGGAACGCTATGTCTTCTAAGTGAACTTTAATACAAAACTTTAATTCTGGACTACAGCGTGTTTTAATTTCTTTTTTACATGAATAAAAGAATGAAGATGGCTGTCCCATTGTCGGAATAATATATGGACCTGGCTCATTATTATTTTTCATCTGTGTTGTGAAACTTTTATCTGCACTGCTTGACTAAAGAGCATTTTAATTTCATGCCAGCTATCAATCATGGCAGCTGAGACAGTGGTAAGACCTCTTGAAAAATGTCATTGCAGCGCTGATCTCACATTCACAGCCAGATAACTGAATTAAATAGTTTCTTATGCTGAGCAATGCCATCTAATTTTATCTAATATTAAAGTTTGCCCATTAGAATTCAGGCTGTTATATCACAATTAGATTGCCTTTCCGTCTAAGAGAGAGAGCGAGGATTCACAGTGATCAATAACTATACAGGCCTGTCAGGTGTTACAGTGGTAATCTGTTTTATTATAAATAAAGGATGTTTGCATTTCCAAAAAAATAATATTCTGCACACCATGCTTCTTTGTGTCAACTTTAGTATTGGCACAGGATCCATTTATTAAAAGCTAGTTTACATCCAGATATAGCACCGTAGCATTTGGGGAATAAAATAGCTTCTACTTTTATTAGGCTTTTACAAGTTTGCCTATCACAAAGTAAACAGTCTGTGTTTAAAACTTCAGAATGGAATTATTCAGACTCCAATTGTTGTAATAGTGACCCTTCCTGGCTACCTGAGATCTCCTTGCTGCAGAAAATCTGTCTTGAAAATCGGATAGGCGAAAGAGAGATTCATACCGTATGCGATGCATGGGTGAGTCTAGACCTGGGAGGGGCACTCCCAGAAAAAAAAAAAGGTGTCTCTTACAGCAGTGGTCATCAACCCTGTCCTCAGCTCCCACTAACAGGCCAGGCTTTATGTATTACCTTGGGTATTACCTTGGGCAGATGCAGACCAGAATACTGCAATCACTGAGAAGCAAATTATATCAACTGTATTTCAGTTATCTTGCGAACCTGGCCTGTTATGCCACGTACACACGACCGGACTTTTCGACAGATTAGGTCCGACAGTCTTCCCGATGGACTTTCGGGGGACTTTCCGAACGAACGGACTTGGCCACACACAAGCACACCAAAGTCCGACAGAATTGAACGTGATGACGTACGACCGGACCAGAATAAGGAAGTACTTAGCCAGTAGCCAATAGCTTCCCTAGCGTCGGTTTTCATCCGGACTCGACTCCGTCGGAAAGATTTGAAACATGTTTTATTTCTAGGTCCGTCTGACTTTTGGGGAAAAATAGTCCGCTGGAGCCCATACACGATTGTAATATCCGATGGATTCATTCTATCTGACCTAGTCTGTCGAAAAGTCCGGTCGTGTGTACACGGCATTAGTGGGCCCTGAGGACAGGGTTGATGACCACTGTCTTACAGAACTGTATTTAAGCCATCATACAGTTCTAACCTATTTACTACCCCCCCCCCATCCTGAAACAATCCCCCTGTGTGCCTGAAGCAGCTGCTGGCGGGAGAGGAGAGGAGGGAAGCTGGCAGGACTGTTGAGGAGGGAAGCACACAGGAGGGCCAGACAGCAGGAAGGTGGGGGTGATCAGAGGAGTGGGGCACAAATACTAGAACCGATCTCGGTGCAGCACAGCGGGTAGGAGAAAGAGGAATAGAAGCTGGCAGCACTACAGGGGGTGACAATAGTGACATGTGTCATCAATAAGGCAGTATAACTGTCCCTCCTGCTCATCTCTTGTCTCTCCATCTGTCCTTGTTTATACAGTACATGCCTCGTTTCATTACTTTGAGATTTTGATCTGGTTGTCCCCACCATTTAGTCTTCCTAGTTTTGCCCCTTCTCCTATTTCCTTTTGGTTTACTTGTGTAGCGCCCTGCTCCTGATGAGCAGACGTTTGTTTTTTTCAAATGTAATTGTCTGAAGCTGTAGTTTGGCTCAGACTAATTTCTCTAAAAGTTCTGGTTTCTGTACCAGTCCAGCTGGATTGCACTGATTCCCACCTGACCGTAGGTGTCGATGTCACCATTGGTGGGTGTGGAGCAGCAGCAGGCTGGATGCATTGAATGCCACCTCTTGCTCGGAAGTGGTTCAGTGGGTGTGGTTTCCCTGCTGTGCATTCTGGGAGAGGGTATTTAAGGTACTGACGCCATGTTCGCCATCATTCATTTTCCGGGGTCCGTGATCCCAACCCCAGGGCCCTCCTGGCCTGGGGTCTGTGTTGCATGCTCTTGCGCCTCGGGTCCGGCTGGCCCAAGGCTTTGCAGCTGAGAGTGTAGGCCCAGGAATGTCTTGGGGCCTACTGATCCAGGGGTGGTCCTGTGCTGTCTCACCTGCGGGGAGAAGCCAAGAAAAGCTGGAGGATCCAGGGGAGGACTTTTCCAGTGGAGGACCAAGCGCAAGGCTGGTGTCTCTGGAGGAGCCTGGAAACTCAGTTTGAGGACACAACCCGGATCAATATCCTTACAGTATTGCCGGGTCGGCTGAAAGAATCTGGTACTGTATGGTAGTTCTTCTTAAAAACTCTCAAAAACCACTAAGTTCAATTAACAAGTCTGTGGTAGAGACTTTGTTTGGCATCTCATCGGCTGCTAGGTTAAGTGAGAGGGGCCTATCCGAGACTGCTGGATCCAGTCTGTGGAGCTGTTTGTCCTCTGGATCTGACCAATACCTCTAACCCGCAATTACTAGGTGCCTGAATTCCCCTTTATCCTCTAACCCTCTATTGAAGGACTGTGTCTTGTGTCTTTCTTTGGTGTTACCCCTAAATAAATCTTCAAAAAGGACCACGTGTCTGACCTACCATCATTTGGGCTACTTTCCACGGGACTCCACTAAGATGAAGAGGCGAGCAGGTGAGGTAACAGTAAGCCCGAATAAAACCAGCAGCTCGGGGGTTAGTGCTACACTTGGAATGTGCTATATCCTATGTGTCTAATGTGGAATCCCATCACCAGGAAATAAATGTATCATTACAGAGAAGTTTGCATCCTCCTGTGAATCTATGTCTGATTGTACACCTATTTTATAATCAAACAATCATCCAATTGAAATCGATGCATGATATCTAATTTTCCTGGCAGATTTTATGTCTATTATTTTGTGGCTTTGTTATTTTAGATTTCTGCAGTGAATAGATTGGAAAATCCTTTGCAGAATGTGCCACTTTCCTAATTTACTAATAATATGAATAATATTAGTAATGATATTACTAATATTACTAGTAATATTACTAACTTACCTAACATACAAACTTATCTAGATGTGTCATACTATAGATCTCATTCTAAAGGACATACTGCACCCACATAAAAACAGGGAAGAGTGTCAAAAGCTTGGTCTGCTGGTACTTGTAGTTCCAAAGCAGTGAGCCACAAGCTACCTGGTACTTATTCGGTCTGTCCAGTGTAGCAGTTTGCAGCAAGCTTCACCTGCATGCCTTCCAGTTTATGTGTGCACAGATGCCAGTTAAGGTGTTCCATGTCCTGGACTAGGGCAATCTAAAAGGTGTGAAGTGTAAGCGTATGGGCTCACTTCTGCTTCCTGTGTTCATATTTGTGACAAAAGAAGAATGAGGTGTACAGGTGGATGATAACAATCTATGATGCTAAACACAGTATGCCCCATGATCAGACTGCTGATCAGAAATGAACACAACATAGAAACGATGAGGTAACTCCTCTACATAGTATTTATGTATGTTACTAAAGATCTGCTGGTCAAAAAGCAAGGTGATATAATGGAGGGAAGGACATATTTCCTTGTTAGTTGGACTCCAGCCTGAATTGACAACTAATACCTTCAAGTTCAGGAAAAGTGACATTCACATGCAATCCTCTGACCTATCTACACAGCCATGGAACTGGAAGTTACCTGCCTTCACGCCATGTTGGAGCCTGGAGAAGATGGAGGGAGGAGGTGGGTGGAGTCAACATTTACACACTAGGCACGGAGGAGGAAGAAGTTATATTCTCCTCCAATCCGCTCTGAATTCTGGTGCCTCGCTCTCCTTCTCCTAGGCTCGGAAGTGACATCACTGGTTGCTAGACACCAGGCAGCAGGCCATAGCAACCAGTGCCAGGACAGGCCAGCAGCGGTGCAACAACAAGAGGGTCTCTCTTGGTGCTGCTGCTGGCCTGCTGCTGATAATATTTACTCGAGGGGGCAATTGCCTCGTTGCACCCCCCTGATGCGATGTCATATGGTGCAACATATAGGGGTCTATTTTTAAAAATATACATTGACATGTGTTCAGCAAAGCTGCATGTACATTTGTTATGTGCGAATTATCCAGCATTCGTTTTAGGATTTTTTTTGCAGAATGTAGACAGCTGTGACTGTATGAATGGAGCAAAATTAAATGTTTGTAAGGTATTTTCTTTTCTAGATGATTGTTTGTAGGCTTTGTTTGTTTGTTTGCTTGTTTGTAGACTTTGTTCTAAAGGCCTTTTTTCTTCTGCTCCATTGTAGAGGCATTAATAAAATTTGGCATCCAGATCACATACCCATATCTCCTGAAGTATGCCCCAGGTGGTTGCACTGCTTTCACAGCTCCTAATAACCAATGCCCAAAGACAGTCTAGATCATAAGCAAAAGGCACAGAGCTATTCAAAGTGGCTCTGTACCTTGTCATTACCGTGATGGCCAATCACAGTGATCACAAATGTAAACAAAGCTTGTGTTTACGTTTGAGAGCCTGCCCCTTACTTCTCTGCTGCCAATTCATCTCCATCCTCACTCGCTCATGCCTCTAAGTAGATTATGTAATTAACACTACTCCCATTGACCACCAACAAAAAGAAGGTGCATTAACTACCAATGTAAAGGGGGCACACTGACCACCAATGTAAGGAGAGCACACAGACCACCAATTTAGGGGGCACTACACTGACCACCAATGTAAGGGGGCACAGATACTGATTCCCAAACTAAAGGGGGCACAGATACTAACTACCAATGTAAAGGGTCCCTGACACTGGCCACCAATGTATGGGGGGCACTTCACTGACTCACATACCCCCTGGGTATTTTTTCCTCCCAGTAACTCACCAATGTCAGACATTTATTCCTCCCACTGATACTGGCATTTTTTTCTCCCCCTGACCACCAACACCAAGCATATTTTCCACCCTCTGATCACTGATGGAAGATATTCAACACCATCAATACCAGGAACGCAGTTCCCCAAAGGGACGACCTGCATGGGGATGCATTTCAGAATACCGTATTTAATTGCTAAATTTAACCACAGAAACTAAGAAAAATGTGTTTTAAAAAAATTTCAGTAATTTTTCTTTTATATAGCAAAAAATTATAATAATAAAAAAAACAGTGGTGATGTGGTGTGTGTCTCAATTTTTTTTTTTCCTTTTTTAAAATGTTTTTCAAATGTAGTTGTAATTCAAAGTGTGAGAGCCCTTAAATCTGAAAATTGGCCTGGGCAGGCAGGGGGTCATGGTGTCTGGTATTGAAGTGTTTAATAATAAAAATTGGTGAAGTTATTTAAATATCTATTTTAAAACATCCCTATAGATGTATAATAATTTCACTGGTGTCAACTTTCTCTACTAGTACACATTTTATACAAACAACTAATATTAACCAACCAAGGCAGCTTCAACCTACTTTTGTGGCCATATGTTGTTTTTATTTGCTACCAGATTGCCTTTTAATGCAGCAGAATATATCATTCACTTAAAAGGTACTTTTATGTCTAGGTTTCAGACATACATAGGCCATGTCATTGAAAGTTGTAAAGATGATGCTATAAAATGTATTGCTCTAGAATATATAATGCTGTGGAACACTGCTGAGCTTAACTTTTAATTACAAAGTGAGCCAAGAAAATCACCCCAAGCGCTTTAAAACGAATCCACTGACTTTTAAACATTTGTTTTTTATAGGTATGCAAATGTCCTCACCTGGTCATAAATAACCTGATCAGCTTATGTTTATGTTTTAAATGCAAAAGGTCTGTTTACATGTCAGCACTGTTGTCAATGTGATCCTTCCCTTGGCAGGCAGCTGCAAATGGTTAAAAGTAGAAATAGCAAAAACTGTTTTTGCTGTTTCTCTTCTTCAATACAGAGATCTCCCCTTCAGTCCTTTTTTCTGCTACAAGGTTTGATTGCTAGTGTAGCACTGACCCCCGAAGGAGCGGCTGGTTTTATTGGGCTTACCGTTACCTTCTGCACCTCATACGCGTCTAGGGGTTTCCCATGGTAGATGTCCAAGAACTATAGAGACTGACGACAGATCCACTTAAAGGAATTTTTATTTGCAAAGAACGTAGTTAAACAACAGTCTCTCAGTATAGGATCAGAGGGTTTAGGTGGAAAGTCCAGGTACTCTAATTGTAAAAAACGGTATGAAAGAAATCTCTTACTTTGAATAAATCCAGAGAATAGCTATTCGCAGCTGGATCTTCACCCTAATTGGATAGTCCTTCTCTCACCAGGCCTAGCAGCCAACAGGGTGCTTGAGTCAGGAACAAGTCTCTGCCACAGACATTAAAGATAGAGCACATGTAGGAATAAGTCTCTGCCACAGACTTTGTTATAGTACATAAACAAGGAAACTTGAATACTTGCAGAACACTCATGTGGTACCAGTATCTTGCAGCCGGTCCTGTGATACCCACGAGATTGTATTCGCTTAGGTCCTTCAGCTTTACCAGGCTCTTTTTGAGAAGTCAACCCTTGCGTGGCCTTCTCCTAAAGAGTCCTCCCCTGGATAACTTTGAAGTTGCTGGGCCTCTCCACAACTTGAGACGGCACCGGACCATCTCCGAATCCTTCCTCTAGTTTCCTCGCCTCGGGCTAGCCAGCCCCGAGACATGAAGTCAGGTGGATCCGCACCCCAGGCCATAGGCATCCTGGGGGCTGGTCAGGAGGAGGGAGATGTCTCCCTCTATGTATGAAGCAACAGTGGTATTAATACCAAAACCAGATAAAGACAGAAGTGATTGTACATCGTATAGACCAGGGGTCGGGAACCTATGGCTCGTGAGTCAGATGTGGCTCTTTTGATGGCTACATCTGGCTCTCAATCCGCGGATCGCGTGGTATGCCGATCCGCAGATTGAGCCCATAGGAAAGGCTGTGGCTTCGGCCTAGCTCTGGAGCCGTGGCCATCTTGGTACAACCGGCAGCAGCCTAGGTGAGCGACGTGCTGACGTCATCATCACTGCCCGCCTCATCTGCTCCTGGATCTGCCTAGTGGTAAGCAAGCAGAGTCAGGCATGGGGGTGATGTGCAGATTACAGTGGGGGAGAAGTGCATATTACAGTGGGAGAGAAGTGCAGATTACAGTTGCGGAGAAGTGCAGATTACAGTTGCGGAGAAGTGCATATTACAGTGGGGGAGATGATGTGGATATTACAATGGGGAAGATAGTTTCATAGTTTCATAGTTGCTAAGGTTGAATAAAGACACCAGTCCATCCAGTTCAGAGTGAGTGTCTACAATTGTCCTTATCCCTGTACATTGCACACTCACATCGGTCCCTACCCTCAAAGAGCCCACAATCCAAGGTCCCCATTCATATACCAGGTCCAATTTGTTTATTTTTTGAACAGAAGCCAATTAACCTACCTGCATGTCTTTGGATTGTGGGAGGAAACCAGAGTACCCGGAGGAAACCCACGCAGGCACAGGGAGAACATGCAAACTCCAGGCAGGTAGTGTCGTGGTTGGGATTCAAACCAGCGACCCTTCTTACTGCTAGGTGAGAGTGCTAACCACTACACCACTGTGCCGCCCCAGATGACGTGGATATTACAGTGGGGGAGATGACATGGATATTACAGTGGGAAAGATGATGTGCATATTACAGTGCATATTACAGTGGGAGAGATGTGGGGAGATGTGGATATTACAGTGGGGGGGGGGGGGGGGGTGACGTGGATATTACAGTGGGGGGGTGACGTGGATATTACAGTGGGGAGGAGGACATGGATATTTCAGTGGGGGAGATGACGTGGATATTACAGTGGGGGAGATGACGTGGATATTACAGTGGGGGAGATGATGACATTACAGTTATAATTAATCGAATGAAGTCTCAACGCCTGCCTGAAGCTTAACCTCACCACGTATCAACCAGACCACAGAGCCATCAGCAAAACCATGCAGCACCAGAAGTCGCATTAATGGAAAGAAGTACTTTATTCATCACTGGTCAGCAACAGCATAACAACGTTATTAAAAAGAATTCAGAGGTCATATCATGTTCGGCAATTTTGCCGTATTTCTTTGTTCTGTGATTTATCCCTTGATAAAGAACACCTGATTGTTTAATTCAGAGACATGTTGTACGTTGGTCTTACATAAAATGCACACATTTACTTGTATTTAGTTTTAAACATATTGTATGGCTCTCACGGAATTACATTTTAAAATATGTGGCGTTCATGGCTCTCTCAGCCAAAAAGGTCCCCTACCCCTGGTATAGACCAATCTCACTAATAAATATAGATTATAAAGTGCTGGCAAAAATATTGGCTAGGAGGCTTAATGGGGTAATTTTGTCTATTGTAAGTGGCGACCAAACAGGGTTTATGCCAGGGAAATCTACCTCAAACAATATAAGAACGCAATTAATGGCACAACTGACTGATTTTATCCCAGAGACGAGTGCCTTGCCATCTTTGGACACTACCAAGGCATTTGACTCTATAGAGTGGGAGTTCTTGCAGGTATCGTCGAAAAGAAGTGGATTTGGGGAGAGATTCAGAAAATGGATAATGCCACGTACACGCGATCGGAATTCTCATCGGAAAAAGCTCTGATGGTTTTCCCGACAGAATTCCGACAGAATTTGGCTCAAGCTGTCTTGCCTACACACGGTCACATCAAATTTCGATCGTTTATAACGTGGTGACGTGCAACACCTACGACGGGACTAGAAAAAGGAAGTTCAATAGCCAGTAGCCAATAGCTTCTGTCTCGTAGTTGAATTTGAGCATGCGTGATTTTTGGCGTGTCGGAATTGCATACACACAATCGGAATTACCGATAGAAAGTTTTTCCGTCGGGAAAATTGAGAACATGCTATCAATTTTTGGCTGGCGGAAATTCGGACAGCTAAATTCCGATGGAGCATACACACGCTCGCATTTTCCGATGAAAAGCTCTCATCCGTCTTTTTCTGGCCGGAATTTACTTGCATTAACTTGTACGAACGCTCTTTACGATGAATTTAAAGGCAAAAATATATATACCTCAATATGACAGTCAATGCTGATGGAAGTTTGGTTTTATCCCCTGCTGTGCTCGGTATGTCAGCACAGCACAGGTATGGTAGAAGCCCCTCATAATGAGCACAGCAGGGGCACAGCCCCAGGTGGAAGTCAGCATAGCACAGGGATAAGCATAATAAGCATAATGAGTCGACGACGACGACTGATCCGAAATTCGTAAACAAAAGTTTGTATTTCGTACAAAATTCGGACGCATGGCAATTGGTATTTCGGATCCTCCAAAAAGTACGAATTTAGCGAAATTCGTACGAATTTGAGATTCGTACAAAACTATTCGCACATGTCTAGCATTTACTGCACATTTTACTGTTATGGGTTAAGTAACACTGTCACGTACCTTACAGTGGAGTCCAAAATGCTGAGGGTGGCCTCTTGCACGGTTCTGGTCCCAACACCCCTGGTAGTGGGGACAGGGAGTGCTGGGGCAACGAAAGGGTGCAGGTGCCTGCAGGCTGAAGGCTGGAGCTTGGACATACAGGATCCTCTCGGAGGAAGGCGTGAAGACTGATCACCAGAACTGTTCAGAGGAAGCCAGGCAGGTAAGTATGGATTCAAGAACAACTGCAACATCAGGAAGAGGCAAAGGTTGGCAACTGGCTGGCAACAAGGTACATAAACTGAAGGCAAGTTCGTAGTCAAGGACAGTCAGAGGTTGGCAATGGGCTGGCAGCAATGTACAGAATCAGGAAGCAGAGCCTAAGTAGAGAATCCAAGCCGAGGTCTGTATAATCAGTAGAGATAGATAACAGGCAGGGGTGATCCAGGAGAATGGTCAAAGAAGCTGGGTTTGTCAGGAGCAAGGTAACAGGTCAAACAGCAATCAGGAACAAGCTGAAGACGATCCAGCACTGGTATCAGGCAGAGACTCTGTTTATATAGGGCGCCATGCGACAGGATTGGTGGATGTGAATGTGAGTGTGCGAGTGTGCACACAAGTTTGCATGGGTGCACGGGATTGGCATTAGCGGAATGGGAATTAGCCACTGCTGCACAGAGACGGGCATTAGCACTGTGAGTTCTCTGACAAACACTTTAATAAAAGCATGCAATGTCAAGCTGTGGTTTCCAAAGCAAGGCAAATCCTATAGACTCCAGAGAGAGAGATATAATGTTTCCTCTGTACAAATCATTAGTAAGACCTCATTTGGAATATGCAGTTCAGTTTTAGGCACCAGTTCTCAAAAGGGATATCGTGAACTGGATAAAGTGCAGAAGAGGAGATTCAAATGGATAAAAAGTGTAGAAGAGGAGATTCAAATAGATTTACCAACAACTATGTAGTGCAAGGGCCTATCTGATTGGATAAAAAAGACTGGATAGTTTAGGAAGGCTATTAACCAACCAGCCACTGCAGTATGAGAAGGCGTCCTTTAAGGCATCACAGCAGGTGCGCACACCGATGCATGTCCCCTGGGCTGATGCATGTGCTCAGTGGGCGCGAGGGCCTCGGCTTTAACCACTTCAGCCCCGGAAGGTTTTACCCACTTCGTGAGCAGGCCATTTTTTGCGATACGGCACTGCGTCACTTTAAAGCCACATACTCCCCATAATCTCTCAACTGGAAGGATTCAGAGAACTTCAAGTAAGAGCCCTTTGTCCCCACACCCATCTTGAATCCCCCATTATATCCCCCCTTCCCCCATCCAGCCTTCACAATGACATGACCTAATTGACTGCGACTAGCCCAGGCTTCCACAGGTCGGTGCATTTGGACTCTTTTTTGATCTGTAGTTGCCATGGTGCTGCATGTGATATAACATCAGCTATTTGATGGCTTGACAATTCTTTTGAGGGCACAATCAATGTGACAGTTATCATTCATGGCATGCCCTGAATGTAACTATTTTGGGAAACTGTTATGCCCCATACACACGGTCGGTTTTTTTTATACGGAAAATGTGTGATCGGATCATGTTGTCGGAAAATCCAACCGTGTGTGGCATCCATCAGACTTTTCCCCTCGGATTTTCCGACGCACAAAGTTTGAGAGCAGGATTTAAAATTTTCTAACCACAAGATCCGATCGCGTAAATGCCGATCGTGTGTAGACAAGTCCGACGCACAAATGCTCAGCATAAATTACGAGACAGAAGCGCTCAGTCTGGTAAAACTAGCATTCGTAATGGATATAGCACATTTGTAATGCTGCAATTCTCTTTTTCTTTATAATGCTAGAAGAATGAAGTTGTTTTGCTGCTCATATTCACACAGACTTCTCACAAACGTCTTTCCTTATTATTTCTCGTGATTTCATGAGTATACTATTTTTATTCGTCAGATTTCCCGAATAATATTTTTTTTTTTATATTTTAATATTTTACATTTTTTTGTGGTTGTTTTTTTAATCAAGATCTCCTGTTTTTTTTGTTAGCTCCATAATTTTTTTGTGGGTTTTGTGTGTCAAGTTTCCACAACACCATTATTATCTTGTATTTTGAAACCTCAAGGAGGTTGGTTGGTGTCCCTTGTTAATTTCACATTGTATTTAGAAAATGTACCTGCCTACTTAGAAATAAACTGTGCTTTTTGAAGTAAAAAACATAGAGAAGTATTTCCGAAAAATAAATTCACCTTTATTAGGGGGTCATAAGAAAATAAAGAGGAAGGCAATGCTGGAGAAACTGCTGAAATTGGCAAAGCCCAGGGCACATATCAATTATTTCAAGGCAAAATTGGAGGCCTGAGGAGTCCATATATAAGGGAGTACAATCTGGCCCAGAAGTCCAAGAGATCAGGAACAGCAACAGATGACATCTATGTCCACAGGCTGTGGTCATATAACAGCCTGCATCTTTTGTCAGACTAGACTGATCCCAGACCATCACTCTCTGGTCTTCCTTAGACACTTCCTTCCAGGCTGTGGCTCTGCTGTTGTAGTTGTGGCAGAAGGTGAAGGAGGAGGGCAATGGTCCACCTCCTGGCTGCCACTTGCCACAGCCTCCTCCAGGCTGAGGTCTTTCTGTGTATGAAAATGGGACATAGTTTTAGATTTTGTTCAGCAATCACACAATTTTGAGCTCATGGCTGTTGCAAATTTAATGTTAATAAATAGAACAGACTATGATTCTGAGCCAAGTATTTTTCATTCTTGTCCCAATCATTTTTGGTCACTACTGTCTATTGATATGTAAAACACTTTGTTAAATCAGAACTTACTGATCAATAATAACATCTAGTTAACATTATTAAATTTACGACAATAAATATGTTGAACAGTGCTCTACCTGACTCAGGCTGGGCTCCTCCACATGTTTTTGCCTGGAAGGCCCAGGTTGGACATTGGAAAGCCTCAGCTGGGGGGGAAGGAAGCCTTGAAGAAAGACTGTAGAGTGCTGGCCTGGGTTCCCTCTGGTCTGCCAGAAAATGCAGACTGTCATAGTACCACAACCTGGGTACATAAACGTCATCTGCAGCTCCTGATCTCAGGGAAATCTGGACCCTTTCTTTCAGATATGTACTCCTCAGGCCACCAATTTTGGCCTTCAAATGGGTGATGTCTGCCGTGGGGACCAAATGCAAATGCAAGCAGTTTCTCCAGCGCTGCCTTCCTCTTTCTTAGGTCCTTATAAAAGGGCTAGTTCACCTGCCACAGGCAGGGCAGCTCCCTGAACAGATCAATGAAGATGGGGATACATTTCCTATCTTTGAAGGGATCCATATTCTCTGCAAGACACAACACAAGACAAATCCTAATGTCAGACTAAACTCTTCTAATCTTGTCCCAATATAAGCCTCAAATCTAAAAGCAGTATAGGCCAGTGATGTACCAAGTTAAAATTGTACCTTTGTTCGAACGATCGGCGCTTCCGCTACTCCTTCCTCCGCTCACAGATCGTACGTACGATGCGCGCGTGTTATGTTTTATATACACTGCGCATGCGTGAAACTCCGCCCGCCCCTGATGTTCTTTCTAGTCTTTTCCCTGCTCCTTGTCTTTCAGCGCAGTGGGGAGAGCACATGGCGGAAACACAGCAGGTGCGTGCTAATTACAGCAATGAGGAGGACGAGGAAAGCCCGGAGCCAGAAACGTCCCAATCCTGGAGGAGAAGATTTAAGGCCTCAAATAGGTCTTTTGTAGAGATGTTGGAGATGGTGGACATATTGAAGAGGAACGACTATGATGGGAAGTATGGACCTTACCCAAACCCAAATATCAGAAAGGCCAAGATCATGACTAAAGTTGTGAAGAGTCTGCAGAAGAGTTTTGGGGTATGACGATCCAAGGATCAACTGAGGAAACGCTGGTCAGACCTGAAACTGAGGGAGCATGATCAGTACAGAAAGATCAAGCGAATTCTTCAAAAATGTAAGTAGTTGTCGTGTGTTCATATTATTATTATTGCTTGAATACTGCTCCATGTGCTTTTCTTTAGTGTTGTACAGTTCATGTTCATGGGTTCAATTGTTTGTAGTAAACTTTGTTCGTTTGCCCACTAAAAATACGATGTTTTGGAAAGTTGCAGTTAACTGCATTTGTTCAGGCCTATTTCTAGTCAAAGGAAATATGTTGTCTAGAGAGGTTTGTAACTAGAGTGAAATGCAAACTTGATTTAGTGTAAAGGAGAGGACACTCAGCAGCTGTTTACCCACTTGGCGCCCATACTACGTCTATTGACGTCATGGGCTTTCGGTGGTTATATCTGAATGATGCCTGAGGCCAGAGACATCATTCAGATATCGGCGTTTTCAGCCGGCGATTCCCTGCACCATAAGAATGATCATAGCGGCTGTTCCGCCAATTGATCGTTCTTACGGGCGGCTGGAGGGGACGCCCCCTCCCGCCACCCTCCGGTGCTTGTACCGACTCACCGCTTCCATCGGTGAGTTGGTCACAGGATCCGCCGGACCCCGCAAGTTACCATAGAGATTTCCGGTGGACCAGATCGTCCCCGGAGTCTCTATGATCGTTCGGAGGCCGGGTGCGATGTTATGACGTCACGCCCGGCCTCGGTATTCAAATTAACGGTGCCGATTTGGCAGGGAAGACAGGATCGTTTTTTTTTAATTATTTTATTCTTCCCAGCCTAGAGGTGAGATATGGGGTCTTATTGACCCCATATCTCACTGTAAATATGTCCGATCGTGCCATATTTCTATTAAAAGGGATGTTTTCATTCCTTGTAATAGGAATAAAAGTCATCAATTTTTTTTCTTTTTTTTTTAAGTGTCAAGCTAAAAAAATAAAAATAAAATTAACAATAAAAAAATAATATTAAAAAATGTAAAGCGCCCCTGTCCCCGTGAGCTCGTACACAGAAGCGAACGCATACGTAAGCCCCGCCCACATATGAAAACGGTGTTCAAACCACACATGTGAGGCATCGCCACAAATGTTAGAGCGAGAGCAATAATTCTAGCTCTAGACCTCCTCTGTAACCCAAAACATGTAACCAGTAAAAAAATTTAAAGCGTCGCATATGGGGATTTTTAAATACCAAAGTTTGGCGCCATTCCACGAGCGCGTGCAATTTTGAAGAGTGACATGTTGGGTATCTATTTACTCAGCGTATCCTCCTCTTTCACATTATGCAAAAGAATTGGGCTAACTTTACTGTTTTTTTTTTAAGCATGAAAATTGCTGCGCAAATACCGTGCAAGATAAAAAGTTGCAACGACCACCATTGTATTCTCTAGGGTCTTTGCTAAAAAAACATATATAATGTTTGGGGGTTCTATGTAATTTTCTAGCAAAAAAATTAGGAATTTTACATGTAGGAGAGAAATGTCAGAATTGGCCTGGGCACGAAGTGGTTACACATCTGGACTCAGGAGCACTAGTGTAGGACACCAGAACACCCTTTTTATCAGGGTGTCCCACACAAGTACTCCAGTGCATACTATAGGGGTGTCTCCATCTGTGAAACATGCAGAAAACAGGTAAGTATTCCAGCTTTAGAAAGTGTCAAAAATAATGTTTTCAGCTTTGAACTCTGCCAAAAAAAGACAATTGTATGACACTTCCAAGCAATGTTTCATATTCCTATTTCTGTCCTCAAATATCAGTGTGCTAAAAGTATTCCCTTTTTACATTCTCATAGGGGAGAGAAGACTCGGGATGTCTGAGGACACCAGGGACCCCACATCTCCCAAAGAAGGGGAAATCCCAAAACCAGACGCAGAGAAGGAGGAGGAAGGAGAGGATGTTAAAATCGGCAAAATTGGCACCACAACAGGTGAGTGTCTAAGACCACAGCTTCAGGTAATAGATGTATGCCTGCATTTTTATAATACATGGTGTGTATTTTTGTTTCTTTTTAGGTGATGTGGATGTTGTGGAAGAAGAATCTCATTTCCCCAGTGAAAGTGCCCAGATCCTCATAAGATACTGGGGTGCAATCGCGATTTAGAACATTTCAAGAAATACATCAATGATGTTCAACAAAAAATGAAGAACATCATTGATGTTTTAGGGAGAATCTGAAACACACAAAACTAGCTAGCATTGATTTGTGATTTAAAAAAAAGGTATTATATTTTTTTAAAAGCCAAATTTGGAAGATGCACACAGTGTGTCAACATGTGCTATCTCCCATCATGGGGGATCAATGTACGCGTTTTGTGGGTGCAACCCCTTCCTCGCTACTAAAGTGGCTGAGATGAAGGAGTTGCACCCCCAAAGCACGTACATTGATCCCCATGATGGGAGATAGCACATGTTGACATTAGGCATGGGATCAGGAGGAAAATGCCCAGTTTGAATCACAATTTGTGTGCATCTTCCAAATTTGGCTTTTACAGAACACCCCATCTGATGAAGACAATATCAACACAGTTTGGACATACTCATGTCTGATATTGTTTTCATTTTTCAAAGTTGAACTTTGTAAGTTCCTGAGTTCTGTATGTTATGCTTTGAAACATGCCTGTTTTATAAAAAATGGCTAGTTTTAGTAATGTTACCAAAAATAATGTTATATACACCAAAAATGTTGGTTTGTTGTAAAACCCTTTTATAAACGCACATGTGAATGTACTTTGAGTAAAAAATGTTCTTATCATCAACAATGTGTGACTTCTTCTTTCAATGCTCAAAAACATTTTTTGTAGTAAAGGTGGTGTTTTCTGTGACAATGGGTGTTATTTCCTAAAGGCAAATCCACTTTGCACTCCAAGTGCAGTTTCAAGTGCACTTTTGTAGTGCTCTTGTAGTGCATAGTGGATTTGCCTTTAGTAAATAACACCCACAGTGCTTTTTAATTTGCCCCGATCACGCCATTTTCATGACTCCACACATTTCTGTCATGGTGCTGAAAATGAGGAATATTTTTGTCAGTAATGCACTACATACATTAACAACAAAAACAAGGTGTGTGTAGCAGACCCACAACATTATAATATTATCTGAAGAAGAGACTGTCACCTTATGTCTCAAAGAAAATTGGTTTGCACTGTTGAAGAAAAAAAAGGTCCAAAAAAATTCTAAAGCCCTGTACACACGAGCGGACTTTTCAACATCCAAAGTCCGACGGAATGATTCCGTCAGACTATTCGATCGTGTGTGGGCTGCAACGGACTTTTGATTCGCAAAAGTCTGACGGACTTTAGAAAATGGAACATGCTTCAAATTTTTCAGACGGAACTCCGCCGGACCCAGTTCCTACCGAAAAATTTGCTCGTGTGTATGCTATTCCGACTGACTAAAACCGACGCTAGGGCAGCTATTGGCTACTGGCTATGAACTTCCTTATTCGAGTCCAGTCGTACGTCATCACGTTCGAATCCGTCGGAGTTTGGTGTGATTGTGTGTGGCCAAGTCCGCTCAGTCGAAAAGTCCGTCAGAACTCTGTCGGAACTCCGGCAGAACTCCGGCAGAACTCCTTCGGAAGTCTGTCGGACATAAGTCCTCTCGTGTGTACGGGGCTTAAAGAAAAACCTAGGAGACAGCTAAAACAAACCCAAGCAGTAAATGAGAACAAATATTATTGAGGTTTCAAAGAAAAATTTATTTTAAAAAATGCCTCTTAGACATTGTCTGGCAAATCAATGGCCCCCCTACCTGCAAAGTACTCCGTATATCTGTTTCGGACCTTGCGGGTGCTTTGGGGGGCAAGCCAGGACGGCCTGCTTCAAGTGCCATCAGGTTATAAAGTTCGGGAAAATCTGCCTCAGGCCCAACTGAGGCCACATAGTTTGTTGAGTTCTTTTTTAGATAATTGTGAAAAATGCAGCAGGAACGCGCTATATTAATCAGTTTATATTCCGCCATGTGGATTGGAGCTAAAAATAGGCAGAACCGGCTGGCAATTATCCCGAAAGTGTTCTCCACTACTCTTATGGCTCTGGAGAGCCGGTAATTAAAAACCCTCTGGTCCGGGGTGAGGGTCCTCACTGGGAATGGCCACATAAGATGGTCCCGCAGCGCAAAAAATTCATCCGCAATGAAGACGAAGGGGAGTCCTTCCACATTCTCCTCTGGAAGTGGCAAGCCAAAACTGCCACTCTGGAGATGCCAGTAGAACTCCGTCTTGGCGATCACTCCACCATCCGACATCTGGACCTTTTTCCCCACGTCCACATACAGGAGCTTGTAGGTAGCTGACACCACCGCCAACATCACTATACTATTATACCCCTTGTAATTATAATAGTACGACCCTGAGTTGGGGGGTAGGACGATGTGGACGTGTTTCCTATCAATTGCACTTCCACAATTGTGAAAGTCCCAATGGGTGGCAAAGTGGGAGGCCACAGTCTGCCATTCCTGTGGCGTTGAAGGAAACTGTGGAGTCAAACAAGAAAAAAAAATAGTCATTTTGCACATCGACATTGCAAGCAGATTAGACACAAACATTTTTGGCCAACATAAGTATAACATCTTTTTGAAATTAGTATTTAAAGACAAAAGTATATGGTCCACTTATCAAATTCCTCACCCCATCTGATGGCCCATTGCAAAAATTTAAGGGGGCGAGATGTTTTGGACAGGTAACCCTCTAAACTTCATTGAGAGCTGAATGCATAAATAATGTGTGTTAACTTTGGCCAGCCCCTCCTTACTTACACTATTGGCAGCCCACTGAACAGGTAAGAAGTGTCATAATAAAATAAAATAAATACACAGTAAACAAATGGAAGCACATTTTTTACATTCTGCTATTACCTATCAAGATAATAATAGGAGAAACAAAATTTAAACAGTAGCATTTGAAAGTGCCCTTGCACTACATGCTTTGGTGAATTCATCCATAAATCTGACCACAAAAGAGGTAGGCATAGTGTGTATGGGTTGACAAAGTCAGCAGATAGAGGATTGCTGACTTAGCGGTTGGGGAGAGGGGGGTTCCAAATGAGTTTTGGCTACCCAAAAAAAAGCCTCTGGCACTCTGCATGAATTTAAGGATACAAATAACATTTGTACACATTTTAGGGGGTGTTTTGGGGAAAGCACTACTATGGAGCTGACAAAATACATTGCTAAGTGACTAGGCTATAGGTGTATATGGGCCCAGGAGAGCATGCTGGGGAGGTTAGTGAAGGCAAATATGCATGAAGGACAAAAAAAAGAACTTTAAAAGCTTCCAGCATGCATGAGGACAACAGGGCACGACATATTACAATCATGGTAATTAGGGAATGATGAAAGAAAATACAATACATTAGCAAACATTATATATGTGATGTTAAAGGAGAAAACTTACCTTAATATAGTCCTTCTGCAGGACCTGAATAATGGCAGAACAGGTCTCTGGAATAATGATCCCCAGAGCCTGGGGGGAGATGCCTGTGGAGAACTTGAGGACCTGCAGGCTTCTTCAAGTCGCCAAGTACCGCAACGTGGCAACTATCCTCTGCTCCGGAGTGATGGCTTGCTGCATGCAGGTATCTTGCCTGCTGATATAAGGGGTCAGAAAAACCAACAGACAGTGAAAAACAGGGTCCGTCATCCTGAGATAATTCCTGAAATCATCAGGGTTATTCTTCTGGATCTCACGAAGCAAAGGCATGTGCGAGAATTGGTCATGCTGGAGCAACCAATTCTTGCTCCATGAACTCCTCCTCGCCCTGTTCATGGACTGGGCCAGTGTCAAACCTAAACACTAAAAACTCTGCACAGCACGAACTCTACGACGAGTTCATACATGCAACATGGCTTCAAAACGGTCGGCTGGTTAGAACGGACTAACAGAAAGCACTGAAAAACAGCAAGGCCTGAAAGAACAAACTGAAAATCAGCAACGCGCAGACAAGAATGCACTGCATATCAAATACAGTACTACTATAAATAGCACGCACTGACAAAAAAATGCAAACTGACTACATGCACTGAAAAGCAGATACAAACCCACAAGCACAAACTGAAGAGCAGTAACGATCTAAAGCACAAGTCTGAAAAGCGTGAATCTTCTTTCACCAAACTTCTACTAACACGCGATAAACAAGAGATTAGCAGAAGGAGCCCAAAGGCCTGAACTTCCCTTTTATAGTCCCGTTATACGCGTTCTTGATGATCGGAAATTCCGGCAACTTTGTGCGACCGTGTATATGCAAGACAAGTTTGAGCCAACATTCGTCTGAAAAATCTGATGGATTTGTTGTCGGAATGTCCGACCGTCTGTATGGGGCATTAATGCGATGTGTTTCATTTAGGAGGAGGGACTTCTGCAAATCATTTCTGCTCTTTTGTAGTGGCGACACTTTTGTCAAGTGTCCGCTATGTGCAAATTTAGTTTTTTTCTCAGAACAGTAAAGGGGTTCTGAGGGTTGATTGTGCAGGTTTAACTTTGGCCTCAGTTTGGCTG